>NC_066540.1:11964299-12156799 GCF_024679095.1 Eriocheir sinensis | reverse complement strand
CACACACACACACACACACACATGCATTCATACATACATATATACATACATACATGCACGCACACATGCAAGCACACTGATACGCGTAGAACATATGATTTCTGCCTTAATTACATATTCTTTAACAACAGATTTTTTATATTATTCATCTGCATTCAGGTTATGTATATCTTTTTCTCTGTACACTTTCTCCAGCTGCCTATACTTTTCTTCATTTGCTTCTTCATAAAGTAACGGGAAAAAAATGTATAACATACCATGACTGTAGAGGAATAAAATAGGAAAACAAGATATAGAACAACATTTAATTGAAGAACAAAGCGTTTAATGTAGTGATGAAACTAGTTTTGAGGCATGAAAAATGACTATGGAGAGTGTGGCAGCGCATATATTTTTTTTTTAAGTCATTGGCGCTATAACCATGCAGTAGTCATAATCAATTTGTGGAAGCTTACTTTATATTCCATCTTTGTTACATGATTTCAGTATCTGTTTAATTTCGGTTATTACCTCTGCTGCACTTGCTAAAAATTTATTCTGCATCACAATATTACATCCATCTTGGCAGGGCGATTAATGAGCACGCTATTCATTCTTCGGATCCCCATGATTATGGATATTTTTTATCCTGCAGCCACAAATTCCTCCCCGGTCCCCTACCATACATCTGTCTTTATCGGAGGTTGATTTGTAACACTGGAAAAAAAAGTAACTTAATAAACGAAGAATGAGAGACCTCGGGTAAATAGATGTGTTTGCTAAGGAGAACCATAAAGGTGCTATTCTATGGGACATATTACAAGTCCAATCCGAGAAGTGTCAGGTCCATACAGAGTTCGGGATGAATAAATCTGTAGGGACCCCAAACTTCTCGGATTGGACTTGTAATACGGCCCCTAAACTGACCTTTGTAGGGACCCCAAACTTCTCGGATTGGACTTGTAATACGGCCCCTAAACTGACCTTTGTAGGGCCCCAAACTTCTCGGATTGGACTTGTAATACGGCCCCTAAACTGACCTTTGTAGGGACCCCAAACTTCTCGGATTGGACTTGTAATACGGCCCCTAAACTGACCTTTGTAGGGACCCCAAACTTCTCGGATTGGACTTGTAATACGGCCCCTAAACTGACCTTTGTAGGGACCCCAAACTTCTCGGATTGGACTTGTAATACGGCCCCTAAACTGACCTTTGTAGGGACCCCAAACTTCTCGGATTGACTTGTAATCCGGCCCCTAAACTGACCTTTGTAGGGACCCCAAACTTCTCGGATTGGACTTGTAATACGGCCCCTAAACTGACCTTTGTAGGGACCCCAAACTTCTCGGATTGGACTTGTAATACGGCCCCTAAACTGACCTTTGTAGGGACCCCAAACTTCTCGGATTGGACTTGAAATACGGCCCCTAAACTGACCTTTGTAGGGACCCCAAACTTCTCGGATTGGACTTGTAATGCGGCCCCTAAACTGACCTTTGTAGGGACCCCAAACTTCTCGGATTAGACTTGTAATACGGCCCCTAAACTGACCTTTGTAGGGACCCCAAACTTCTCGGATTGGACTTGAAATACGGCCCTTAAACTGACCTTTGTAGGGACCCCAAACTTCTCGGACTGGACTTGAAATACGGCCCTTAAACTGACCTTTGTAGGGACCCGAAACTTCTCGGACTGGACTTGAAATACGGCCCCTAAACTGACCTTTGTAGGGACCCGAAACTTCTCGGATTGGACTTGAAATACGGCCCCTAAACTGACCTTTGTAGGGACCCGAAACTTCTCGGATTGGACTTGAAATACGGCCCCTAAACAGACCTTTGTAGGGACCCGAAACTTCTCGGATTGGACTTGAAATACGGCCCCTAAACAGACCTTTGTAGGGACCCGAAACTTCTCGGATTGGACTTTAAATACGGCCCTGTGGCGTAGCACTCTCGCCAGCGGCAGTATTCAATTTTTTTTTTTATTTTTATTTTTTTTAATTTTTTACGTTTGCCCTTTAGTGTTGGTAGGCTTTCATTATGGACCCAGTTGGTCGCCCAAGACCGTTAGTGGAGCAGGCAAGTATTTCTATGGTGGCATCAGACTTACTTGGCGGCGGCTGAGTGGTTAGCATGCGGGGCCCGCATTCATCACGCCATGGACAACGTCGATTCGAGTCCCCACGTTACCACCTGGGATTTTTCAGTCACCGCCGAGTGGCCTAAGACTACCCATATGCTCCCTTGAAGACCACCCATCAACCCGGACTCTAGAAGAAACCGTCCAAGTGAATAATTAATGTCAAATGGTCTTTGTTTTACCTTGAAACCTGTATAGTGATGTTTGCATCTAATGGCTGTTTTAGGTGTGCTATTGATTTAGCAAAAACTATGACTTTTTTTCTTGATTTTGTTTTATATTGTGGTGATTTCCTATGACTTATGTCTTCAACTTATATGAACACTTTATCTTTGCTTTTGGAGACCTTGTCCCATACACGCCATACACAAGCATTTTCTTTCCAAAAATTGGCGAGCTTATTTTCTCTAAAGCTGTTGCAGCCTCGCAGGCCGTGTGAGATGGCGACAGTGAGCAGAGTCACAACACGGATTTAGTTCCGGATTCTGCGGCGTAGTGAACTAAATAATAAAAAAAAGGCTTTTCACTTGACTAATTCCGTTGTATCTGTTGTTCCCTCGCACAAAGTCAAATAATATTAGAATACCATAATTCAGTTCGCCTTTGGGTTGTGTGTTACATAACTCAGGACGGTCATGATTATAAAACAGCCTAATGCTGCAATGGACCATATGTAACGGATTTCCGACTGCAGCAAAAAAAAAATCCTCGAGTCAGTAACAACTCTTCCCTACACACACCACAGCCCCACTGCCAGAAGGTTCTCCAAAAAGGCGCCGCATCCCCCGCTCCCGAACTAATTGGAATGTTATGATCCTCCTTGATGAGTCGAGTCGCTGAGTGACACTCAATGTACTTGTCGCAGGCATAGTGCACTTTGACGAATAGCTCCATCCAAGACTTCGTCCGCAACGGAACACACAGCACGTCATCGGCCAGGGATGCAGGATTCAGGACGATTCACAACCTTTCGCCAGTGTGTGTGTGTGTGTGTGTGTGTGTGTGTGTGTGTGTGTGTGTGTGTGTGTGTGTGTGTGTGTGTGTATTTATATTGTATTTATTACTGAGCAAGGCATTTCAATTATCTTCCCCTGTCTCTCCTCGGTATCCATTTCCATTAATTTTCCTTTCTTGCGCTTCTTTATGAGTCTCATTTTGCTCCTCTCTCCTGCCTTCCCTCGCTCCTCCCCTCCCGTCCCCTCCTGCTCCATGTCTCCATAAATCTACATTACGTGACAAATAGTGCTCCTCTTCATTTCCTTTTTATGATCTCGTAAAATGCACCTTATTGCTACAATTTTAAGTCTTCTCTTTTCAGATATAAAGAGTGTCCCTCAGCTTGGATATAGCTAAATGTTGATAAATGATGTTGAGAAAAAACGTTTATCTTTCCGGGCACCGCAGGATATTAATTAAATACTTATTTTCTTGACATCTCTTAACTTACAGGAACGGAAAATTGTGGGCTTTTTCTCTGTAGCACATGATTTGCCTCCTCTCACAGTTGAAAGTGTAGCAAATATTTCTTAGTTCAACAGAATTTGGTGTTACAACATTTACAGAAATACGTCCAATATTGTGTTCTGTCGAGCGTTCTCTTTATTAATTTCTTTTTGATAGAAAGCCCGATTTTCCGTACTTTCTTCTTTTGATTGCGATTATAATAAAAATGGTAAAGTTTTTGGATACTTCATACGTAGTCTAGCAAACTTTGAGTAGATATTTTTTTTCTTTTTTACATCCCTCTTCTTTTTACATTCCTCTCCTTTTTACTTTCCTCTCTCCGTTCAGGCAAGTGAATCCTTGACACATCCAATGAGTGTCATGCCTCCGTTGATTTGAAGTGGCTGAACAATAAAAATGTAAGTGTGTACGTCATTCAACATGGTCTGATCACGCGTTGTACTCGCGTTCGCAGGCCACTACCCTCCCCGAATGAGATTGGAGCTCAGGGGACGAATCTTGGGTACGGCTGGAAGCTCACATCACACCCACACACACCCCGTGAGGCGGGACACGACCCCCGACTGACACCCAGTACCAATTTACTGCTGGATGGACATGGGACGTGTGTGTGTGTGTGTGTGTGTGTGTGTGTGTGTGTGTGTGTGTGTGTGTGTGTGTGTGTGTGTGTGTGTGAGCATGTATGTGTGTGTGTGTGGGGGGGGGGGTATGTGTATGGGAAGGGCTTCTCGGACTAAACATATTAAAGGCCCTAAATCATTAACACTTTTTTAATGTCGGTGCCATAAATAAATCACTCTAACTACCTAACTTTTTCATAGTGCAGTATGGAGACAAACATCCCAATGACATCTGCTCAACCAAAATAAAACAAAATAAATAAAATAAACATCTGTAATAAAATATTTGCAATATATACATTTTTTTTTCCATAAAAGCTGTGCCGGCTGCGAGATGGGCGCGGACGAAACCTAGTGCATGAAATAACTGTGAACGCTTATTTCAAAACACATACTGATTCATGAAAACTGATAAATTCGTTCAGACCACACATACACACACACACACACACACACACACACACACACACATACACACACACCCACATCCAACCCCCTCTCCCCCGCCACACACACACACACACACACACACACACACACACACACACACACACACACACACACACACACACACACACACACACACACACAAACACGGGCGCACACACATATACACCCACATCTACACACACGGTTTACTTTTAATGAAACACCATAAATTACGAGGCAAATGACAGATATGGTTTTACACGCATTACCATTAATGAAAATAATAAATAATCCGCATGCAGATAACACCTACATACCTTTGCAAACTACGAACTGTTATAAAGTGAATGGCTGACATATATTCAGTGGATAACCTAACAGACCACGCGAAAGCCACGCACCGCAGATATCTCATGTGTGTAGCCTCTGTGCACCGCTGTGTGGCAGTGGGAAAAGATGACGCATTCATAGCAGAGCCCTAACCGTAAACACAAGGACTTAAACACAACAAACAGCGAGCAGCGGGCTTTTTTTATTATTGTTTCCTTTTTTTGTGCCCCTGAGCTGTCTCCAATGTTACCTGTACACTTTTATACTCCTCACATGACCCTAAATTACACTTCGTAGATCTGCTGAGCCATGTTGTTGTTGTTTTTTTGGTTGGTTTTGTTAAGTGTATCGTAAGTATCATATTGACGCCTCGATATTGTCATCTAAAATCGATATGATAAACGTAGAAAATAAGACAAAAACTTTAACCATTTTCAAAACTCCCATGCGCCTTTATCTTTCGAAATTGATTTGAGAAGCTTGTGAGGCGTAGAGGCAAGAACTAAATGGCTTATAAACTCCAAACATTGACAAGACTACTGCACACACATTTATCCTCCTTTCCCGATCGTCATATCACACGACTCAACAGACGGAAAATACTACACGGCGTTATTCTGTGTCGACGAAAAGACAAACGACACATACGAAATTAATGGCGAATCTATTTTGGCTTTAACTACTCTCTAAGACAGCATTTTTGTAAGACTTTTCTCTCGTATTCTCACTCAGCCATTACGTCTTCTCCTTTACCCTAAAAATAAAGATTCCTACATGCTGACTGGCCTTCCCTGCCCCTCTTAGCTAACACTACCTCTCCTTTCCCCTGCAGCCGTGGAGGAGGAGCCGTACCCGGAGCTCATCACGGTGCCCTACTTCCTCTCGCCCGGCCACCGCAACATCACCGCCTCCCTGGGACAGACCGCCTACCTGAACTGCCGTGTGGCGCTGCTCGGCGACAAGGCGGTGAGTCGGGAATGACGTAGTGTGTGTGAGGAGGGAGATGGAGAGGGGTTGTGTGTGTGTGTGTGTGTGTGTGTGTGTGTAATTCACCATAGCCTAGGAAGTTGGGAAGTTTTGTTTAGTCGGCGCAACATCTGTGGTCATATGCCGGAGAGGGACAGAAGGGGAAGGAATTATAGGAGAAGGGAACAGACCCACGATTAATACCTGGTACCCATTCACTGCTGGGTGGACAGGGGCGTAGGGTATCGGAAAACCCGCCCAAATTTTTCTACTCCGCCCGGGAATCGAACCCGGGCTCTCTCGGTTGTGAGCCGAGTGTGCTAACCACTGCACCACGAAGCCTCCACACCATGGCTTAATCACGAGTCGAACTCGCTTTCGCCAGCAGGTACCCTCACGACGTGAGCAAGTGCTCATTATGTCGATCTTTGGGTACTGCCAGGACCTCACACACCACACACCCCATCCCCCTTGCTCAAGGGGGAACATTAACCACTCGTAGTCAACGGAAAGAATCCGACCTGAGCGGGGCTCGAACCGCAGCCTGTTTGGCCGTGAAGCCTTGCAGCGCTGCGCTCTAACCGATTGAGTTATCAGAGCGGTGTGTGTGTGTGTGTGTGTGTGTGTGTGTGTGTGTGTGTGTGTGTGTGTGTGTGTGTGTGTGTGAGAGAGAGAGAGAGAGAGAGAGAGAGAGAGAGAGAGAGAGAGAGAGAGAGAGAGAGAGAGAGAGAGAGAGAGAGAGAGAGAGAGAGAGAGAGAGAGAATATCGTACTTGCACTTTCATATTTCTGAGTGAATGTAAAGAAGCGTTTTACATATTAAAGTCCGTAATTGAATTATCATTTTTTTACTTCACAAAATCTATGTTCTTGATGGTTTTCAGTTTAACAAGTATAAACATATGTTAGTAAATTCACCATACAGAAGTACTATTACTCTTAATATCGAGATTGCCATACATACATAAAAAAATCATCTGTGTAACCTTTCGCTCAGGAGAAGAGAAATACAGCTTTTGACGATACAACAGATGGCAACGGTGTGCTTGTGACGTGCATGCAGTGAAAGGCTTCACAATACCTCTGAGTGACCCGAGAGCCTCTCAGGACAAACAGTGTAGCCCACAAGAGTCTTCTGCTTTCAAAGGCTGAGGCTGGCCAGTCCTCGGGTCCAGTCACCCACAAAGAACTGCCAGCTCGAGCTCGTTTACGTCCACAACAAAAAGCAGTAGTCTTCCATTCACCCTGATTACTGTTAAATCAACATTCAAAATTTACCTCATCTGTATATGATATATATGACATTTATGTGTGCTACACGCAATTTAAGTGTCGGAAATAAAATTTGGCAGAGGAAAAAGCACTATTTTTTTTTCAGGTGTGTCTGAATACTTTCTGGGGCCCCTAGGATGGTGCAGTTTTCAGATAGAGGTGTATCAATAAGTCGGATTAATGTACAGGTAATTGCATATTGCATAAAACTGTAGGTGGTGAAAGCTGTTGATTTTATAAGTCTTGAGGATGCCGGGAGGCTCAGCTGGCGCTAAGTCGAGCATTAAGGAAGACTGAAAGATTCTTGTACCGGAAAAGATAAATGGTCGAAAAATACTCGATTGTTCGATGCTGCAGGAGTGAGCGTGTAGACTCATATTACAAAGGTTACAAGGCTAAAGAAAGTCTATTCAATCCACCCTCATGAACTTTTAATTAAGTAGGACACTGTGAAACATGATCCAACCCTCACGTCATATTCTCAATACTGCCACACGCATCACTGGCTGTGTCTGGTTCGTCCACCTGAAGCACTAATTTACATGCGGAGGACACTGAGAATACGACACTCCTTTTAATTAAACAATATTACCATAGACATTACTCTTCATCAAGTCATATATTTTGTTCTGAGCGGAGGGTCATAAATGAGTTGTGTAGCAAATATAATGGGGACGCTTTTACAATAAACTTACATGTCAGATAAGGCTGGGCAAGACCAATTCATTGACTGAGGACTGACGCCGCAACCAAGTTCGTCATTTGATTTTTTTTACGGAGGACAGATCAATGTTAATATTGAAAATGAACTTCTTGCATGCTGTTTCTAAATAAAACAACCATAAGCTGCCGTAAAAATAATCAATATTAAACTTCCTCTGCAAATGAGGACACTCTCTTTTTTTTTCTTTCCGCTACATTGTGTTGGCATACAACGCCCACTAACCTTACTGACAAATTAAATCAGAGCAGTGGCCAGACTCCAGCCACAGAAGCAAACATATATTAGGTTTTAGATTTTCGTCTCGTGGTACTTCTAACGTGCCATCAACAAGCTGAAGCAGTACACACTCCGCTGGCAGGAAATAATATTATGACCTCATATTTTCAACCATCTCCTTGACAAACTTCACAATGCAGGTGTGCCCCACGGCTCTTCAATTTCATGAATATTTATGCTGCCAACCACGAAAATTGTTTAGCCTCAGTAAGACTATGGGAACTAACTTCTTGTAAAAAGGCCGTGGAGGGCAGCACCGACGCGGCCTGACCGTTGCATCTCAACATATCGCTGAGCCAGCTATCCTTGGCATGCCCAGACGTTTCTGTGCTAAAGACTTCAAAAAGCTCCATCTTTGCCTCTATAAGTACATCCAATATGATTTAGGATGGCTGGGTACCTGAGTGACCTCCCATAAACTGCCCACCTGCACCACCACCGTCAACTGTCACCTGAACCTAGCGTCTGACCTGAGGATTTACACGTGACTTGACCTCACCGTCATCTGAAGAGACCGCACCTTCCCCCCTCTCTGCACTACCGCACTGCACTCCCCTCACCGCCCTACCTCCCCCACCCCAAGCTTCATCGCCATAACCTTCCCACACATATCAGACCCCAAAACCCCATTAGCGAAGTTAAATTGTATCTATAATAGGTAAATTATCAGCCTGACGACTACCATAACTAAATAAACCGATTATTATTATTATTATTATTATTATTATTATTATTATTACACACACACACACACACACACACACACACACACACACACACACACACACACACACACACACACACACACACACACACAGACAGAAACACACACAAACATAAACCACACACACAAACACACACACACACACTGCAGTATTTATAAAAAGATAACATATGCAACACAAAGTTGGAGCTGGAGTAGGAAGCAAGTGGAGTGACAAGGTCGTGTGACGCATTCTGAAGACTGCACATCAAACACGCAGGGGCTTCAACGCACGTGTTCCAAAACTCATACAAATTGCGATGGGTGAAAATGATTGAACTCACGTCTCTATCCCCCCAAAAAAGTTAAGAAAATATAACAGCTTTGGAATCCATGTTTAAAATTACGAAATCCTACACCACTGTCACTCTTGCTTATTGAGAATGGAATAAAGTGATGGAGAAAAAAAAGTGCCATGGAAGAAGGCTAAAAATATACTTGAAAAAATGTGTGTACAAAATCTTAAAATATCTAAGTTAAATCTTCATATACTATTCTCATAATGGTACAAAAAATCTCACCGTCACAATATAATGATCCGGCGGCACATGAAAGCCAGTGAGGGAGTTGCGCTTTTAAAACTCACTCGCGGCCCTCCCCTCGGCGCGACGCTCCCCGCTGGTGGTGATGAACTCGACGGGGCGGCGGCGCTTGTCTCGTCCGTTGCCTCGCCCATTAGGGAGACTACGGGCAAAAATCTGCGCTTCATGTCTCGCCGTATGATCGTAACAGTCCCGTGCGCGTGGAGTCGTGCCTCGCAGTGAACGGCGTGGAGCAGCAGCAGTGCCAGGCCCCTGCTGTCCCGCTTCATGAACGGCGTGTGTGTCATCGCTCCAGGGGTGAGTCGACAGGGGAACCTCCGTATTGAAGCAGGTTACTCGTGTCTCTACAAAATATGAAAGTCCTCTGCGTAGGTCCCGAGGAAGTGCAGCCAAGCAGTCAATCACCAGCTGTCAATCCGTGACCACAAAAATCTGACAGTGACAGAAGCGAAAGAATCAAATACCGCCCTGGACGAAATTCACTCCAAGTTGGACCCGTGCAGCCCGTTATGCACGAAGCTCCAAATGGCCTGAACCGCACATACTTTGCAGCCGTCGCAACATTCTCCGGTGGCCATGGCAGGATAAAGCCACAGCGACGTAGGGATGCCGAGTACAGGTCAAATTTGTAATGGCACGAGGCTGTATGGGACGACATGTCTCGCCAGCAGCCGCCACCGTTTCTGTCACAGGAGGCTACGAACAGCCTGCTGTTGTGCTATAACTTTCACGTTTCAAACTGATGGGATTGGTGGACAGACTTTGTCAACTTCATATAAATTCTAAAACACTTTGTCAGGGATGCAGAGAATAGGGTTTTCCCTTTGTCCTTAACGTTTCTTGCTCTGGTGCTTTTCTAGAGCTCTAGAAATTGTTGCTGAATGAAAAAATAGCATTTTCTTACTCAAAGCAACAATAATAGGAATAAACGAAAGGTGTCTAACTCACAGCCACCACTATATTGGGACCACAAGTGTCACCAATGATAATTAATTGGTAATTAATTACTAATGAATCAGGTAATAATTAATCGACTTGATGTCACTCATTATAGTATTGATGGTTTAATCATTAATATTTAATTGAGTAACAATTGTTACTTGATGCTAAATTGATTTAAGGACTCATTCGCCCATGAGTTGATTGGAAGACTAATTGGGCGACTAACTGATCCTGAAAGTAACAGTCATGATGACAGTCTAACTCTAATTGATGTTTGTTCTGGCTCATTAGGAAGCAGACTGAGTGTTTGGTTGAATGAACAACAGATAAAAAAAAACAGAGCAATAACATCAAAGACACAATAAACAATAATACACCAAAAAACATCAAAACAATAAAGCAAAGACAATACAAAACAACAACAACAACAACAACAACAACAACAATGCACTGGCTGATGACCTGGATGATAAAAAAAAAAGTTTCGAGCCATCAAACACAACAACGGGTATGCATTTTAATGATTCAGTTTCCTGATGAGAACATAAAAAAAACGGGGAGTTATGAAGGGACAATCAGCACACACCCAACACAGCCTCCCTCGTACCTTGCGCCAGTGTAGTTATCCATAAGCTCATCCAATCTTTTTCAACAGCCTTTTCATCCTGCTTACAAACACTTACCACACCAACGCTATACCATTTTCACCAGTACACCGACCACCAATAAGATTTAACCCTATCCACCCTCGACCAACTCATATGGCACTGACTGGAGACTGGGTGTGGGGTGCCTGTGAATTGGCTCTTGACACTCTTTTGATGGGGAAAGGGGAGTGGTGAATTTGCGAAAGTAGTTGAGCAATGAGGGTTTTTTTTTTTTTACAGCTAAGGAGACAGTTCAAGGGCGTAAAGAAAAATATATATAAAAAAAAGCCTGCAGTGAGTTTGCTCCATCACTAAAACCTACATTTACCCATTATTTTATACACCGTCGTGCCCGCTTAACCCCCAAGCCAGTTGCTGCACATCCCACTTTGTCTCACTTTATTTTACAATTTCTACTTTTAGCGATTTTTTACAAGGAAAGTATACCAGGAGCAGCAGGTACCGGCGTAGCTTCAAGAAATATATTTACTCCCGCGGCACCAACAGAAGAGTCAGAGGCCAAAATTAAATATTGATAGAATAAAATACAAAGAAACATCATCCACTTTTCGCCCCAAACATCGTCAGCCTAATTATGGGTGAGTCTTTTATGGGGAGAAAGAGGCTTATCCAGACCACCACAGAACACCACAAAATGAATGATATAAAAAAAGAGCAAAAAAAAATGGATAAAATGTAAATAGGACAAAAAATGGATAATATAGAAAAAATAGGATTAACACCAAAAAAATATGACAAAAACAAAAAAATACTGAAAAAAGACTGATCCACTAACTATTTAACTATCTAATTAAATATCTAACCAGCTTTTTTTTTCACAACAAAGGAGACAGCTCAAGGGCACAAAAAAAGGAAACAATAATAAAAAAAAGCCCGCTACTCGCTGTTCCTACAAAAAAAAGCTTACTCTAACAAGCTGTTCGACTAGCTATTAAACTAACTATTTAACTACCTGCCTACCCCTTAAACCTCCTTGGTGGTGGTAGTGGTGGTGGTGGTGGGCATAAGCTTGAGAATATTATTAGTGCATAACTCCTATGAACAGAATGTGTGTGTAAAAGGTAGTGGCCCGTGTTATTGGGAGGGTGGGCAGAGCGTGTCTTTCTTGTGCTGACATCAAACTTGTAAACTACTTCCTCATACCGTAAAAGAAGGAATTCCAGAAAAGATCACGATGATGATTCTAATGACGTTATCTTTTATTTTGTCGTTGACGTCCAAGATGACGGCTTTAAGGATAACAGAGATGATGATGATGAGGAGGAGGAGGAAGATAACGATGATAGATGGCACCGAAACCCTTTGAGCAGCAAGTCTAAAGGGGCTATTACACTGGGCACATTTTCCGTGGATCTTCAGTCAAACCACGATTTCCGCTGGCGTGGTTCTCATATTTCCGTGGTTTTCTGACGTGCCCAGGATCTTCCAAAGCTACGGTAGATTTCACTGAAGGACGACAGTATTACTCCCCATCATCAGCAGCAATAACAAGAAACAAATGAGAACCACGCTAGCGGAAATCGTGGTTTGACTGAAGATCCACGGAAAATTTGCCCAGTGTAATAGCCCCTTAAGTTGTCATGGGGCATCTACCACTTCTCGAAGCTCATGAGAAACTGATTTACTCGTGACATTTTTTTTATTCAACAAACCGCATGGGAATCGAACCCGGACACTCGATACGCAAGGCGGACTCTCCAGCATCAAGCCAAGAGAGTACAGTGCGTCTTGAATCATTACAAGCGGCAATACTCCAGTAAGAAAAAAAAATGATAAAGCGTTATGGCGGTCTCTGACTGCCATAACTTAAAAATGATGCCAAGCTGACTTCCTTAACAACCTCCCAACCATCTTTTTCTGTTACTGTCTTCATTTCCCCACGGCTCCCAGACGGCCCTTCCTCTTAACATAACGTTACTCTCACTGTCCATCCCTTTGAGTGAATTCCTCGCCCATTCAAAGAGCGAAGAAGACCAAAGAAGAGAGACGTCTTATGTACGTAAGCTATTGGTGTACCGCTGCCTCTCCTCCCTCCTCCAACGTCATTTTTTTTTTTTTGTCAGCGACGTGAAGAAACAGAATGTAAAGGTATCATAGTTATATAACCTATTGGTATGCAGTTGTCTATCTCACTGCCTTCAACACGTAGCACAGACAAATTCATCATAACCTGTTGATCTACCGTTGATATCTTTGTTCATGTCTCCAATTATGTTTTGTCTCTTCATTAAACACTGATGAACAAAGAACAGGTGCTTCCTATGTAAGCTGCTGGGGGTGCGTTGTCTGTATTCGTGTCTTCAGCGGACAGAACATGGGCGCTACATCCTGCCAACACCCACTGATTCTAGTCCCGTGCTCAGTGGTCCATGTCGTCCCTCCCTTGCACGAACAGACCTGTCATGGCCGAGCAGGAGCATCGTTGAGGCGGCAATGACCAAACTCGATGAGACTCACGTGGGAACTCTTGCCATACACCACCATCACCACGAACACTATCACAATAACCACCCTACCGCCACCACCAACACCAACACCACCCCAACCACCCCCAACAACAACAACAACAATGACACTTCCCGAATACCGCCGCCGCAATCGCCTCATAATTGCATTCTCAGCGAACCAATTAATTAAAGATGTGCAGATGTCTTCCTTCATTGCTTCAGGAGTATTCGTTTCCGTGGAAGTCATTCTTTAGGCGTACCTTCCGTCAGGGGCTGAGTTCACCGGGAAGTATTATGTCAAAGCCGTTTAAGGTTATAGAAAAAGACAGGTAACTCAAGTGGCTGAAAAGGCGGAGAGAGCAGAGTGTGTGCTATTGTGGACTATTTTGTGGCTATTGACTATGGCTATTAGGTATTGTGGGCTAGTTTCGGCTATATTATTGCTACTGACTAAGACTTTTGACTATTCTGCGCTATTTTGGGCTGTTTTATAGGTATTAACTAAGGCTATTGACTATTCTGGGCTATTATGGGCTGCTTTGTGGCTATTGACTGAGACTATTGACTATTCTGCGTAAATTTGGGCTGTTTCATGGCTACTGACTAAGACTTTTGACTATTCTGAGCTATTTTGGGCTGTTTCGTGGGTATTGACTAAGGCTATTGACTCTTCTGAGCTCTTTTGTGGCTATTGACTAAGACTATTGACTATTCTGGGCTATCTTGGGCTGTTTCGTGGCTATTAACTATGGCTGTTGGCTAATGTGGACTATCTTGATTGATGTAATAAGGACCTAACCTGTATACCATTTACTAAGGGATAAGATACAGAATAAGGGTGAATAAGAGTTGTCGGGAATCGAGGGGCAGTTTTACTATACCTATTTCACTCAGTTTCTACAGGTTCAAATATCTAAGGACAAGTATCGATAAGCGTGTATATAGCGAGAACAAAATCTGCTACATCGGCAAGAGAAAAAAATATGCCTGAGTTTTTAGAGTGAGCGGATGAGACTCGCTGAGGATAATGTTTTACGTGGGTCATTTTTCATTCAGGGGGTCATACCAGAATAATAAAAAGATAAATAGAATAAGAAAAATGAGAAGCAAATATTACAACAGGTGAAACAAAGACTGATGAAAAAAAAATGCTGCTGAATGAGAGGCTTCTGTATTTTATCATCAGGCGAAGAAGTAGAAAAAAAGAGAGAAAATAAAGAAAATACTGGTGATGAAACAAAGGCTGATAAAAATTCCGCTAAATGAGAGGCTTCTGTGTTTTATCCGTCGTCCAATCAGACTGTTCTTTCCGACCCTCGCCCCCGCCCTTGTCCCTATTCATGGCTTCACTTAATCCCGTAGAAATAAAGAATCTCCCCTCGCATCTCAGTGTAGCGATTGTGCGTGCATCAGTCTGTCTGTCTGTCTATCTCTCCATCGGTCTAAACATATATGGATACAGATAGAAAGACTGATAGATAGAGAGATGAAGATAGGTAAATAGATAGATGAAAATAAAGATACAGACATACAGATTGGTAGATAAATAGATAGATAACGATATATAGATGGATGGATGGATAGATAGGCATATGAATAGATATAGACAGATGTAGGTGATCGTTGAATAGATAGACAGACAGACAGACAAACACACAGACAGACAGACAGACAAACAGACACGCAGAGACAGACAGACACGCAGACAGAGACAGACAGACAGACAGACACACGCACAAACAAACAAACAGACAAACAGAAGCAAGGATAATAAACAAGTATACAAGACCATGAGGAACAGTATAAAACAAAAAAAGTGGGCACACGCAAACATCATGGTTATGGATCAGACGGGGGACGCGACACAGAGGGTGCACTAATAGTAATCGGTGATCGAGGGGCCGATGCAGCGCTGGCACGGGCGGGCGAGGAGCAGCGGCCCCCACGGGTGATCAACGGTGTTTGTCCCTCTGGTTAATAATCACCGCGTGGGGGATGGCAGAGGGGAGGGAACCTTTGCACTTTTGATCGTTCGTGCATGCATAAATGGGTCTAAAAAAAGAACCTCATTTGAAAGGGTAATCGATACTTCACACCCAATAAACTTGCAGCGTCACGCCTGTCTGCATCACACTATATTACTGTCCCTGCTGTCTAGTGTGTGCGTGGCAGGGACAGGAATCTTCAACAGGGAGCCCGACATGAGAAACGATGGCCTAATGTTGAGTGAGTGAGGGCGGTGAAGACGAGTCCCTGAGTTTAAGAGCCGATTTCACAGTCCAACACAGTGTCTTCGTAACAGCCCGAACCAAACTATAGAATCCCATACAATCCAAAATGGTGCGGTCTTCGATGCCACACTAAATACACAAGACTTTTCCTGTATAGTTTCATCAAATTTGTGAACATAAATATAAACACCAGACACTATACAAGGAAATTTCGAAGGCTCTGGTATTGGTTTGGGAGCTTACTAACCCATCATGGGGAACTGTGAAACTGGCCCTAGGTCCCACTGTTGGCTGGCGATTTAGAAGCCCTCACCCCCATGCTGTTTATCAATCATACCCTCTAGGTGGGTAGGCGGTGGCCGAAGTGATAGCGTACTGGACCCACATTCGCCGCGTGATGGACGACGCGGGTTCGAATCCTCACGCTACCACTCGGATTTTCAGTCATTTCGAGTGGCTTAAAAACACCACATGCTGACCTGAAGACCCAACATCAACCCCCCACTAGAGGAAGCCGTCCAAGCGAATCAAGAACGAGAGGGGGGGGAGGCAGGCAGCATGAGCTAATGCAAGATGGCGCCACGCCAAACACTCGCCTGGGCTGGAACGGGCCGACCATCAGGCCCCCCACCTGGAAGCCGGCCGCCGGCACCACGGCACCAAAGATGAGATCAAGCCGGCGGCAAACAACAAAAAAAAAAAAAATAAAAAAAAAAAAAAAAAAAAAAAGAGCATATGAGGCGTCCGGAGTAGAATGGGGATAAGAGACAAAGCCATTTTCTTCATTTCTTTCTAGTTTGAGCTGGGGAAAGCAACAAGAAATATGAAATGGTGTATGGAAGAACGAGGTACAAGTTGCAAAGGAAAAGCGACCCACGGTACACCAAATGCAAGGTCATTTTTATCTTACAACTTGTTTCTTTTTCTCCCAGCGATGCTTAGCCTACCTTTCCTTGTGCAAACTAGATAAAAATGACTCTATCCCCTATGCCTCTTCTCTGGATGCCTCATATGTCAGAAGGAGCATCGGCGGCAGCATGAGTCAAGCCGGATGAAGATCTCGGCGTCACTATAAAAAAAAGCATCCGCCCTGGCAACCAAAGAGCTGACACAATAAGATGACATTGCCGATATTATAAACCCAATGCAAATGCAGCGTCGCTCTTGCCTTCAGTACAATGCCTTACTATTCCGGACGCCTCACGTGGGAAGTTTAATGAGTTCCGTGTGTGTGTGCGTGTGTGTGTGTCAGGCCTTCCAGAGTAACGGGAGGCCGACCAGTGCTACTTCACACGTAACGAGACCATTTCACTGCTGGTACTGACTCGAAGGGCTGGGCGAGAGCAATCGAATACCTTTTAGCGTATCGTTGGCTTCGTAAAGATCGTCGTGATGTGGAGTTTGCCATGTTTGTAGTTGTGGTGAAAGTGATGGCGGCGTTGGAGGTGGTGGTGATGGGGTTGGGGTTGGTTGGGAATGTGGTGGTGGCGGTATTGGTGCTGTTGATGATGGCGGTGGTGTTGTAGTGGTGTTGGTTATCGTGTTAGTAGTGTTGGTAGTTATGGTGACAATGGTGGTGGTGGAGGTGATGATGGTGCTCGTATTAAAGGTAGTGGTAGTGGTGGTGGTGGTTGCAGTGGTGGTGGTGGTGGTGATGATGATGGTGGTGGAGGTGATGATGGTGGTGGTGGTGGTAGCGTTGGTTGTGGTTTTCGTGGTAGTAGTGATGGTGGTAATAGCGGAGGTGGTGGTGGTGGTGGTGGTGGTGGTGGTGGTGGTGTGGTGGTGGTGCTCTACAATTAAGGTATTATCGGAAAATGTGTTCCTGCTTCTACTTTGTTATTTTTTCTATAAACTTTTAAAGCTTGTGCATCGTGAGTCTGACCTTGGCCTGGACGGCAACCGAGGCCCGTCTCGGAGGACCAGCGGCCAACGACCAGCCCTCGAGGCACCGCAAAGCAAGGAGAGGGGGGGGAGCGAGGGAGGGGGGGAGGGGGGAACGCCAAAGTGGAATTCAATATGCATTTTCTTCACAGTCTTCCTTTTGGTGACCAGATGACGGTCCGGTGCACCGATGCGTGGCAGTTACATGCTATAACTTTTTTGAACTGAAAAAGGAACACTGATATTGAAGGTTTTTTCTCATTTCTCGTGACACAACGCAATATATATATTTTTGTCACACAGACAATTCCGCGAAACCTTTATATTCATTTCTCTTTTAATACTGCATGCTGTCAACTTCCTCACCGAATTCACTCAAACAAATGACGTGTGGCTCCAAAGAGAAGAGGTTCTCATGGCTGCCGACGAGTCCGAGGGTGGGTTTGAAGCTACAGCCAGCCATTCGTCTTCGTTAGGAGTTGACTGAAAAATGGCCACCTGGAGACAGCTGAAGGAGAAACTAAATTGTACTGAGTCGGATGTCACTGCCGGTCACTGCGGCACTGGACTCGAGGGCCGAAGAGGCGGGGTTGTGCACAGAGGCAAGAGAACAGAAGAGTGGCTCTAACTTCCCCTTTAAAACTGTCATAGTGACGACTTTCCAGCAACCTTGTTTATTTACGAAGATTCTATACATTATGCTTTTTTTTTTTTAAGTCCGGCATGCGCACTTCCAGGCGGAACGATCACGTATTGAGCCGTCCACTGCGAAAGTCAGCCCCAAGCCCGTGTGGCGGCCTGCTCCCGCCTTGGGTTCACGTGACGCCATTGAGCAATGGGTTTTAGACACTGTAAAATACCTTGACAACATGAGGCCAATCTATAGATATTTTGACGGGCAACAGCAATTATAAAGCATTTTAATAATTGTCAGTCTTCATCATTGGCCTGTATCCTGGCACTGAAGGACACAGGCCTTTATCAAACGTTTCCATTCGTTTGTGTTGTGTGCCTTTAGTTTCCAGTATCGATACGAACGTTCCATATGCTTCTTAATTTCATGCACGGCATCTGCTGAGCTGTCTTCCCTTGTGTCTTTCTGTGTAGAATCTGAGATTGGCGCATCTCTGCGCCTTTCTGTTTTTTCTTAGATATTATTTTTTTATATAAATTCTACTGCTCCTATTTTATATTTGGCTAACTGTACCATCAAGTTTCTGCTCTTCATCATTAGCTTAGTTTATGTAGAAAGATAATGAGTATTTGCTTTTCTTTTATTCCTTCCACTTCAAGAGAAATTTCTTTCAGCATTTTAGTGATTTTTGGGTTCATTTCCTCATTGCTAAAAAAAATAGTTGCTGAGGGCTGCATTTCTGTTTAGAAACTTCACTGAATGCTGATTAAGACCCAAATATACAAGCATTCGTTCTCTGCCATTTTAGAGGCTGATGCAGTTTTACGAGCGATATAAGATTTTCGCACCAAAATCCTCCAGGGCGGCACGCGTAGTACTGCGAGGCGGAAGGGCGCGTGAGGGAATTACTACATAAAGCAAAAAAAAAAACAAACAAAAAAAAAAAAATCATCCGTTACTTAAAACTGATGCTCACAGTTGCGTTGGGTTTAGTTTTAGTGGCACGTACCCATGAGAGGATTGACCTATTGCAGGGGGGGGGGGAGAGAGAGAGAGAGAGAGAGAGAGAGAGAGAGAGAGAGAGAGAGAGAGAGAGAGAGAGAGAATATCCCTTGACATGCTGCGGGAGGCGGGAAACGCAATCCCGCACGAATTTCGTTTTTTGGTGTATCGAAAATCTGTTTGCGTCACCGTCTTTAGGAGGAAATCCCACGTCTGACGAGACAAAATTTATTGCGGCAGCGGAAGCCCGTGAGAAAAATGGAAGCAATAATATATCACTTAAAGATTTTTGCCTCTTTCTTCAGGTCCTCCTTAGCTCCTTTTGTCTTGTTATCATATATTTCATTCTTACAGCGGTTACGTTGAGTGTTTCGCTGAGCTTAAAATCGCATTGGTATTACCTATTATGAATTCTTTTGTTGATAGAGTTTTTAAACTTTCTTTCGTCTATATTGCCGTTGTAAAAGCTAAAGTTTTGCGGGTACTTGGAGCATTTTGTTAATAATAAGCCTCAAACCACGCCAAACACTACACTACACACGCACGCACGCACACACACACACACACACACACACACACACACACACACACACACACACACACACAAAAAAAAAAAAAGGGGGGGGGGGAGGGGGTTGTCGCTTCATCAGACGGAACTCACACTCTCGGTTAGATAGTATGAACAGTTTGTGAATGATAAACGTCCATGCAGTCGACGACGACCAGAAACAGTCAGTCAGAAACCAGAATTGAACGTTTACAATTTTCATGGACAGGCCACTCGGCTGGCGCTTCCCTTCCTTTCCTTCTCAATAGATTTGGCTCCTAGGAGGCACCGCGAGCCTTTGTCTGGCGACAGCCCATGACGAGGGCTTGGGGCAGCTCCACAGGAGTAAGCCGAGAAGACTAGTCTCTCTGATGCAGTTATTAACAGACTCACTACAGCAGCAGAGGCTGCCGCAGCCGGTTATTGGCAAGCGTCTGGAGTGTCGCGGCGGGTGCCTCCCGTTGACTCACGCTAATGAGCAGGAGAGGCTATAATATAATTGGATACAATCAGGTCCATTACTAGACTGAGGCTTACCGTCTCAGCTTCAACGGGAAAATTATTTCAATCTCAAACCCCAAAATATGATTTGTTTTTCATGATTAAAGAATATTATATTTTGCGTATTATGCAGCAATATAACTTTTCTTCTGATGAAATTACGACACAGGCCGCGGCCACACAGGGAGCGAGAAAGTGTGCGCGAGCGAGAGCAAGAAACTTTAATACATTATAAGCAATGGAGGTAGACACACTGGCAGCGAGCAGGTAATGGCGAGAAAGCGAGCTGGTAGGCGAGAAAGCGAGAAGAGTTAACGGTTAACTTTTCTCGCGCGAGTTCGCTCGGTCAGAAGGAGTGACATCACAGACATGCTTCTATATTATTTGCTGTAACTCAACTCATACACTAGATAGGATATTTTGGTTAACACCGTTAAACGCAGCAGTGATTGCAGAACTTGAATATATTTGTGAAAACTCAATAAAAAAGAAACTAAATAAATAGTGACGAGTTGAAGTTAAGGAATCACTCTGTAATGTTTATAATACATTTTACATACAGCTACCATTTGCAGCGGCTATGAAATGATTACTAAAATAAACAATTCCATCTTATAGAGAAAAACCTCCAGAACACGATGGTGTATACAGATTTTTCATAAAACGCCAAATAAATGAAGCACGGAACTCTTTATAAAAAACGTTTCACCTCATCCCTTGTGTGCGCCGACGGGGGCGGGGGCGTAGATTATGTGACTTTTTTTTTTTTTTACTAATTCTTATGGATTATTGGAGCTTTATTTTATAGCGTCTAGTATCTTTATGTTTGAAAGGTTAAGTGCAATTAAGAGTTGTTAAGGGTTTTAAGTTTTTTCTTTTACTTTCTGAATCTTTTGTGCTTTGTGTTTTATTGTTTGTACGTTTTAGTGTTTGAGCGGTTATTTTAGTGGTTAAAATGGTGGTGGATAGACAGACAGCCGTGAAATTTACAAACTGAGAATGGACACACACACACACACACACACACACACACACACACACAATAGCTAAAAATAACAACTACAGTGGATTGGTCTCGCGAAGGCTGGCATTTGGGGCAGCAACGCCAGGCAGAGGGAACAGATACCCGAGACGAGGCTGCTCAGGAGGGCTATTAGAGAGAGTGATATCTATCTATCTATCGACCAGCCTACCACCTATCTACCTACTTATCCACCTGCCCGACTCTCTCTCTCTCTCTCTCTCTCTCTCTCTCTCTCTCTCTCTCTCTCTCTCTCTCTCTCTCTCTCTCTCTCCTTGCAAACCCATGCTCACTCCCAAGTCAACATTACTTCCCCTAACACGAGTAATACATCAGCCGGAGAAGTAATAAATCGACAAAACAAACACTGTCAATGGAGGGTCGGCAGTATTGAGTTGTCAGTGCCATGGCGAGGCAAAGGACCTTCAAACTGTGTCAAACTCATCACCGTATCGTTAATATATTGTCGGGGGGTCGATGGATACAGTATCAAGGAACGTTACTCCAACAACATGCTACTCCAGTTGAGATAAAGAAAGGAAGCTGACAAGGAATAGTTACCGTTAGGTTAAGTTTCATCTGCGACTCGAAACTCCAATTCTGAAAAGATGGTAGGAAGGAGGGAGATTCAGTATCAAGAATGCTGTCATTGCGTTAGAAAAGATTGATTAAACTAAATATATCAGAGAGCAGATGACGGTGTTGTCTGTCTGCTAGCACTACTTTTACCTTTGTTACCGCACCAAGCAACGGCGAAACAAAGGCGAATACACTAACAAAGACTGTAACGAGCAGTCAGAGGTAACGTTACGCCAGTGGGAGGGTAAAAACATATACGTCAAAAACAAGAGACTGGCCTGCATGGGGAAGGGGGGAGTCTGGGGACGGCTCTGCGTGGAGGGGAAACGACACATAACCCTTGATGAAAAGTTCTGCTTCATTTTACTCGCATGACGAGGGGAATAATGTAACCAGAGACGCGGGCACTGAATGGACCTTGGAGCAAAATCTCTGTGTAACAATACGCTGAAATATAAGTAATCTGAGATAACCTTGAAGAGAGAAGGTTTAGATGTAGTGAGGGCAGACCAAGAAAATCAGTTTGAAGTAAATTTAGCATTATCCAAACATATTTTCTATCAAACATTGCACAAAATAAAATAAAAAATAATATATAATTCCTTTAAACAGAGGTGAGGGATGGGCGATAATCTGATGGAATTGTTTGACCCGTCACGTCTGGGTGTCATGTGGAAGCGTGCCTTTGTTTTTAGTTATCAGAGTGCCCTTGTATTTAGTTATCAGCGTGCCCTTGTTTTTAGTTATCAGCGTGCCCTTGTGTTTAGTTATCAGCGTGCCCTTGTGTTTTGTTATCAGCGTGCCCTTGTTTTTAATTATCAGCGTGCCCTTGTTTTTAGTTATCAGCGTGCCCTTGTTTTTAGTTATCAGCGTGCCCTTGTTTTTAGTTATCAGCGTGCCCTTGTTTTTAGTTATCAGCGTGCCCCTGTTTTTAGTTATCAGCGTGCCCTTGTTTTTAGTTATCAGCGTGCCCTTGTTTTTAGTTATCAGCGTGCCCTTGTTTTTAGTTATCAGCGTGCCCTTGTTTTTAGTTATCAGCGTGCCCTTGTTTTTAGTTATCAGCGTGCCCTTGTTTTTAGTTATCAGCGTGCCCTTGTGTTTAGTTATCAGCGTGCCCTTGTTTTTAGTTATCAGCGTGCCCTTGGATTTAGTTATCAGCGTGCCCTTGTTTTTAGTTATCAGCGTGCCCTTGTTTTTAGTTATCAGCGTGCCCTTGTTTTTAGTTATCAGCGTGCCCTTGTTTTTAGTTATCAGCGTGCCCTTGTTTTTAGTTATCAGCGTGCCCTTGTTTTTAGTTATCAGCGTGCCCTTGTGTTTTGTTATCAGCGTGCCCTTGTTTTTAGTTATCAGCGTGCCCTTGTGTTTAGTTATCAGCGTGCCCTTGTTTTTAGTTATCAGCGTGCCCTTGTTTTTAGTTATCAGCGTGCCCTTGTGTTTAGTTATCAGCGTGCCCTTGTTTTTAGTTATCAGCGTGCCCATGTTTTTAGTTATCAGCGTGCCCTTGTTTTTAGTTATCAGAGTGCCCTTGTTTTTAGTTATCAGCGTGCCCTTGTTTTTAGTTATCAGCGTGCCCTTGTTTTTAGTTATCAGCGTGCCCTTGTTTTTAGTTATCAGCGTGCCCTTGTTTTTAGTTATCAGCGTGCCCTTGTTTTTAGTTATCAGCGTGCCCTTGTTTTTAGTTATCAGCGTGCCCTTGTTTTTAGTTATCAGCGTGCCCTTGTTTTTAATTATCAGCGTGCCCTTGTTTTTAATTATCAGCGTGCCCTTGTTTTTAATTATCAGCGTGCCCTTGTTTTTATTTATCAGCGTGCCCTTGTTTTTAGTTATCAGCGTGCCCTTGTTTTTAGTTATCAGCGTGCCCTTGTGTTTAGTTATCAGCGTGCCCTTGTTTTTAATTATCAGCGTGCCCTTGTTTTTAATTATCAGCGTGCCCTTGTTTTTAATTATCAGCGTGCCCTTGGGTTTTTTTATCAGCGTGCCCTTGTTTTAGTTATCAGCGTGCCCTTGTTTTGAGTTATCAGCGTGCCCTTGTTTTTAATTATCAGCGTGCCCTTGTTTTTAATTATCAGCGTGCCCTTGTTTTTAATTATCAGCGTGCCCTTGTTTTTAATTATCAGCGTGTCCTTGTTTTTAATTATCAGCGTGCCCTTGTTTTTAATTATCAGCGTGCCCTTGTTTTTAATTATCAGCGTGCCCTTGTTTTTAGTTATCAGCGTGCCCTTGTGTTTAGTTATCAGCGTGCCCTTGTTTTTAATTATCAGCGTGTCCTTGTTTTTAATTATCAGCGTGCCCTTGTGTTTAGTTATCAGCGTGCCCTTGTTTTTAATTAACAGCGTGCCCTTGTTTTTAATTATCAGCGTGCCCTTGTTTTTAGTTATCAGCGTGCCCTTGTGTTTAGTTATCAGCGTGCCCTTGTGTTTAGTTATCACCCTTCACACACGCGGTCCAGAATATATCATTATTATTACTGTGTAGATTTCAACGACCAACCTTGTAAGCAGCGTAGCAGAAAAAAATAATTACCAACTGCATGAGTAGCATTTTCTGTATAATATTTTAAGGTTTTAGCAATTTGTTTGCTGTTATTTTTGTAATACTGTGTAATCTAAAGTACCGCCTACACTGAGTTTCTTTCTCCACATACAAAAGATAATTAATTATTGTTTTGAACAAAAAATAGTCATATTGAATAAATCTTCCTATATTCTTAAACGTTCTGTTACTTATGAATTATTCACTATATCGTCAACTGTTTTAAGAACTGAAAAACATCTGACGAATATTTTGTCCGTTAAGCGCGTTCAGTTGTCTTTTTCAAGGACAGAAAATTATGAAAACAGGACTTTTGCCACTTGCTGGCGGATACTGAATAACAGCAAAGTGAGACAATTATCATTCCTTTTTTTAATTAAAGGAGTACGATAATTAGGTAAATCAAATTTTCCAGCTCACTGTCTGATGCGAGGTGATGGCTTTCCCTGGAGGGTGCCTCCCCCCCCCCCCCCCCCCTCTTGCTGCCCACACACACACACACACACACACACACACACACACACAAGCACAGGCACAGGCACACACACACGCTCAACTGGTTGAGCGCTGCGCTGCCAGGTTTCACGGTCTGACAGGGCGGCGGTTCGAGCCCGGATTCTTTCCGTTGACTAGGAGTGGTTACTGTCCCCCCTTGAGCAAGGGGGATGGGGTGTGTGGTGTGTGAGGTCCTGGCAGTACCCAGAGATCGACAATAAAGAGCACGTGCTCATGTCGGGAGGGTATCTGCTGGCGATTACTATTTCAACACGTGATCAGGCCGTGGTGAATAACACACACACACACACACACACACACACACACACACACACACACACACACACAGAGCCGGGCCGTCCTTTATTCACTGTCCCGGAAGATAAGACAACTCGACAATGGACGCGTGGAGCACAGACCCTCGTAAACCTGGCTCTGCTCGTCTGTTTTCTCGGACATATTTTCTCTCCTTCGCACAAATAATGATGATTCGTGATTTTGATGACTTTAAGGGAAAAAGATTTGTCTTCCACGTGGTTAAGATCTGTTTTTAAAATCTATTCCTGACACTTCACTTGCCTCCTCTGCTAACTGTGTCCGTACGTGAGCACTTGCCAAACGTTTATCTTCACATACATTCGATTCACACTTTTTCTTCAATATGAAACGTTTATTGCATGACACCAACCCGGAATGAAAACAAATCGCATGTCCGTGAACATTTACCTAACGTTCATATTCACTCAATTTACATCTCTCCTTTTTTTTCGATGATTAAGGCAATACAAAAATTCCGATTCAGCGCAAACGTAGCCAATTGTACAACATAAGGATCAAAGATTAAATTACATATTAATCACAATATAATGTGCGTAGGATGTCACTTTGCTGTTTGGGCCGTTCATGCTGTTTCATTATAACGTATATTCTTATCTTGTCTTCTCCGGGACTTTCATATCCTATTATAAGAACGTTACTTGTAAAATGACTGCAAGGAGGAACTATAACAATGAAGTGGATACAGTACACATCTCTATTTCTCTTCCCTTCGGTCACTTTTGTGCTCCTTTTGGCGGTCGGCTTCCTCCGCACCCAACAAACGGTCTCATTGGTCCGCGTCGCCTTCCTCCGGATCTACCTTAGCTTTACGGCCTTCTAGCAAATCGCCAAATAAGTGGATCGCTCTCGCCCCACAAGTGACTCAGTGAACGGTAATCTAGCGGAAAATTTGCATGATAAAGCGATCCCAAGAGCGTGTCATAATTCACACCAATATACACAGCCTGGCAGGAGGTGGAGGAGCCAGATTTTGCCTCCACCTCTTGGCCTCTGGGACAGGGTGAGACGGCGCGGCGGCAGGTGGCTGCATCTCAAGGGGTTGTAATTTGTCGGTAACTGCCTCAGTGCGGATCCCAATTAGCCATTACTGGCGTGAATGTTTGCAGGACTGTTAACTCACTTTACTCAAACTGCTGAGATCAGACGCCTGATCTTCACCCTTCGACTTACTGGGATGCAATGCAAAACAAGTTACTAATATAATCGTGTAAAAAGCTAGAATGGGCTTTCTTTGTCCATTTCCTGTAGACTTTTGTCTATTAAAGTTTCAAGTCGTATTTTACTGCTGGCGATTATCCTCCTTAATCTTACAAAAGGACAAGGAGAAATGAACATTTCATAGTGGTGAAAAATGGCACCGCCCGAGCGTCTGCCCGCGCCTCTGCAGCGTTGAGTAATCTCCCGAGACGCACCATTATTCTCGGCGGTGACAAGAGGATCAATCTACATGCATGCGCTCACGCCTTGCTGTGCAGATCAACCCTAAATCATCCTCTGCAGTTCTCCAATGACGGCAAAGGAAAACAGACGTCTATTAGTCTTTCATCAAAGCAAAATATCCATTTTCCTCAGGCGCCGAAAACCGTTCGTCGTGAACCACTTGCCAGGCGCTTCAGTAGCAGTGGAGTGTCGTCCTAGTTGTGTATCCACCAGCATCATAGTGAGGCTCGAACCGTGGATTCCGGGGAACGATGTCTATGCATCACCAGCAGGTCAAGCACTCGACCTTCCGTCTCTTCTTGAACACCAACTCTGAGTCGCGTCACATCTCGTGGAGGTGTTCACGGCTGTGGCCAAGTTCTGCGTGGAGGCTGTGAAGCAGCTCCAATTTCTCGACAAACCCTTCCGAACACCCGAACCGTTCAACGCTATACTTTCGTTTTCTAAAATTTAATCTTTAGTTGTAAGGTAAGTCTGTACGCACACACATAAGTCTCCCACTTTTTCAGTAAGTGTGAAAAGTCAAGAATACTCACACCAACGTCCATTCCTAGCGGTGGCTCGGCTCTAAGCGGCCTCCCCCGCCTGGCTGACGAGGCAAGATTTTCACGGGATATCAATTTAATACACGTAGCGCCCAGTATAATTCTAGAATACAAATATCATAGTCATTACCTCTATCATAGCTTTGATATAAGAAAAAATAACGTGACGAATATAGGCAGTTCTAAGTCCGGCTTTTGAGTGATGCATGCATGTTGAATATATTACTGACATTGGAACTAAATTTCCTGGCATCTTACAAGGCTGCTATGAGGCTCACTTTACCAAGGAGGTTCCCAAGAAACCATAAAAATTAACTTAGAATCTGTCAGACACCTCTACATACAAAGGTCTGTGCAGTAACTAAGATCGGCTGCACCCTAAAACGCTTCCTTACATAGGCGACGTACAGTAAGCATACACCTCAGACTGTATACATTGCATACACAACATACGCATACACTGCGGAAGTGTGAAGACATAATCGCTCAGATTACTAGACATATCTTTTACTAAGAAGGTCTTGTAGTTAGGAAAGAGTGTCTGGTTAATCTACATGATCCTGGTGTTTTTCCTGGTGTTTTATTTTCAAAATTGAAAATTTGCAAAAGTTACCAACTTAAATGTTTGACGGTTAGCTACAACTTGTGGTAGATGTATCCAGGTACGTTTGACAGTGACGAAAAAAAAAATGAGGCAAACAAAGATCAAACCTAGTGTTAAATCAAATTAAAATGTTATGAAATAAGACAATGGCAGTGACTGACGCAACGTAATGAAATGAGTAGAAGTTTAACAATCAACAACAACGGAAGTAAGACTCCAGTCCACGACTAAGGACCAAACTCGTACCTTGAAGAGTTACGAATGTGAAATGTGACTAGATTACAAACAACTATGAGATGTAACTACCTTAAAAAGAAATAACTGTTTTTTGTAACACAGTATTGGTAACTCTCATGGAGTGAGGTGTGTGGAACTGTTAACGTTCAAGAAATGTAACGCCTTGTTCTGGGGAGGGGCCAGGGTAAGTACCGCGCCATTTCAGAAGTGTAGCAAAAAAAAAAAAAATCGTTCGAAGCGATTACAATATTCAAGAACCTACTCAAATATGTTTGAACAAGATCCATACATGCATGAACATGAAGTGAACATAAACCCAGCCGGTCGGTCGGCACACAAAAGGACAATATAAATTCACACGACGCCGTACACATGCACCTCTCCGTTGTCCCGTCACCCAGGATGAAGACCCGCTCTCCATGTTCATTCCTGCCACTGACTCTACACTAGGACAAAACGACGACGACCCCGGCGACTCGGCTTCTCAGCCCGTCCCTACGTCTCCCTCACGACGTGAAACAATGACTCAGAAAATCGGTTCCATGGATGTGTAATAGCACCAGTGACGAGCTACACCAAAAAACGTGGGACTCTTCCTAATAGCAATTTTCACATCAGCTGGATTAAGTTTACCCTTTACACTTACATACTGATGGTCTCTAGCATGGCCGGAATGATAACCAATGGCGCGAACTAGAGCTACTTTTTAAGGTTTTCGAATCCGGATGATACAGTATGACCATCAACATCATGTTAGTCAATTTACTTTAAAAAAAATTACACCATTGCACTACTCGTTCATTTCAATACGTTCACCGGAGACAAACGATCGGAAAAACATCTTCCCAACGCCCTTTTTGGGTGACTAATCCTCCCTCTCTGTCTCGCAGCAAGTGTCGTGGATCAGGAAGCGGGACCTGCACGTGCTCAGCTCCGGCATGGTGGTGTTCGCCTCGGACCAGCGCTTCCAGGTAAGGTTAAAACTCTCGTCTTCTTTGCCTATACCTTTCAGAAATTGGATGTCAAATAAAATAACAATATTTTGCACTCTTAAAGTCTACTTCTTTAATCTGTAAATTATAACGCTGGAAAAAAAAAAATCGGTCTGCTTAAGCCGACAAGATATAAACTTCATATGAAAATTTTGAATGAAGCCGTGATTGAAAATCGAAATGAATAGAAAAAATTCACTGACTTAGTGGGGAAAAGAAAATAGATCTAAATCTATACTAACACTAAAAAATACACACACACACACACACACACACACACACACACACACACACACACACACACACATATATATATATATATATAGAGAGAGAGAGAGAGAGAGAGAGAGAGAGAGAGAGAGAGAGAGAGAGAGAGAGAGAGAGAGAGAGAGAGAGAGAGAGAGAGAGAGAGAGAGAGAGAGAGAGAGAGAGAGAGAGAGACACACACACACACACACACACACACACACACACACACACACCAAGCTATTATACACAGAGGTCATCACATTTCAAATATATATCACTGATTGAAAACACCAATGTTAACGTTATGAAAAATTTAGCTCTGTTCTTGAGGCCAGTGCTAAGCATGTTCAGATGAGTGTCAGGTGTTGGCAGTCATTATTCTCCTTCAATTATTTATATTTCTTAGTACCTGCTTTTGTTACTTTTTGTTAATGTATTTAATTATTGTTGTGTTTGTTTTGGTTAGCTATATTACCAGACATTTACTTGTTGCATGGACAACAAATTGTTGTTGTTTTTTTTTTTCGTTTGGAGGAGCTGTGCTCCATACTTTTTTTTATAAAGTCTGAGCTTAATCAATAAATTAAATTAAATTAAATTAAATTAAATTAAATTCACCCACACACACACACACACACACACACACACACACACACATACACACATATACTTATATAATATTATAGTCAAACACAGAGTAGTGGAAATTCATTAAACATTTCGACATATTTCCTAATGACCCCGGTGCATCCTTGAGGCCTGAGGGTCAATAACGGAGACCAAAGGAACGTGCCTCGGCCGGGTGCAAGGGCGGGGTGGGCGGGGCGGGCGGGGCGGGGCGGGATGAGGAGTGTCTTGGGAAGGCTCTGGCGTGCGTGGGGTTCGAGTTTCTCGTAAATGATGAGAAACCCAAGATGGCCGGTGCTCCTGCTCGCTGTGAGCTGATAACCCGCTGGTCATGAGATCGCGAAGGAACGCGGCTGCCCCAGGATGATCTAATTACGAGAAAACTACCTGTCCAGCTTAAGGAAATAAATTATATAAAAGTAAAACGCTAAGGCTTGAAGTATGACTGACGAACATTTGATTGGATATTTGAGTGATTTTCATCCCACGAGGATTAAGATCAGAAGTCTAACAACATCACAACAACTCTCTCAAATGAAATATCAGGAAAGGCAACAAAAATATGAGATTATTATTATTATTATTATTATTATTATTATTATTATTATTATTATTATTATTATTATTATTATTATTATTATTATTATTATTATCATCCTCCTCCTCCTCCTCCTCCTCCTCTTTCCTTATCCTTTTCTTTCTTCTCGTCCTCTCTTACTTTATTATTATTTATTATTATTATTATTATTATTATTATTATTATTATTATTATTATTATCATTATTAGTATTATTATCCTCCTCCTTCTCCTCCTCCTCCTTTACCATTACCATTATTTGTAACGGGAACCAATCATCTACAAACCTATTCAAAATAACACATCGCGCTGCTGGAAAATCGGTACATGGGGTCTTTAGATTACAGCTACTCTGGCGCATCATATTAGTCGCTTTAATCTCCCCTCCCCACGTTCCAGGTAATTCACGCGGAGAAGTCGGAGAACTGGACGCTGCAGATCAAGTACGTGCAGCTGCGGGACGCGGGCGTGTACGAGTGCCAGGTGAACACGGTGCCCAAGATCTCCATGGCCTACGTCCTGACGGTGGTCGGTGAGTGGCGGACCAAACACAGGGGCGGGAAGGGCTTGGAGGACGGGAGGGCAGGTGGAGGTTGTTGGGACTGTTTTGCCTTCATTATTTTTTTTAGCTATTCTCTTTCCCCTTCTTTGCAAATCTTAGGTTCCTATCTTTTGTGTGTTGACTTATACGCGATATTATTTTTGTATTGTTTATGTATACTTTTGTACTTCATTACTTTTTTTAGCTATTCTTTTTCCCCTTCTTTGCAAATCTTAGTATCCTATCTTTTTTGTGTTGAGTTGTACGCGTATATTATTTTTGTATTGTTTATGTATACTTCTGTACTCGACTCGGCTTTTAGTGTACTACCATAATGTTGTTGTTTTATTCGTTGCTTTACGTTGGAGTACTAGTGTGTGTGTGTGTGTGTGTGTGTGTGTGTGTGTGTGTGTTTGCATTGCAACATTCTAGACCTCTTCCTTACCTCAAACCCTTCTGCTTATTCTGTCAAACTGTTCTCTCCGTTGGGCTCCTCCAATCACAATCTTATTTCTGCATCCTGTCCTATCGCTCCTGTACACCCTCTGGACCCACCGAAGAGGCGATGCTTCTGGCATTTTGCTTCAGCTCGGTGGGACGACCTGAGGATGTACTTTTCCGATTTACCGTGGAATGATTATTGCTTCCAGGATAGAGACCCCTCTGTGTGTCAGCATCACAGAGGTGTTTGTCTCTTGAATGGAGGAATACATTCCTCGTTCTTTCTCTACTCATCACGCTAAAAAGCCTTGGTTTAATCACGCTTGTTCTCGTGCTGTCAATGATAGAGAGGTAGCTCACAAAAGGTACCAGAGCCTTCAAACTAATGCTAATTATGAACTTTACATTTCTGACCGAAATCGTGCCAAATCTATTCTCCGACTGACCAAAAATTCTTTCATTAATAGAAAATGTCAAAACCTTGCTTTCTCTAACTCTTCCCGTGACTTCTGGCATCTAGCCAAAAACATCTCCTCCAACTTCACTTCTTCATCTTTCCCTCCACTCTCAGTCCTGACGGCAACACTGCCGTCTCATCTATCTCTAAGGCTGAACTCTTCTCTCAAACTTTTTCTAAAAACTCCACTCTGGACGATTCTGGGCATATTCCTCCTACTCATCCCCCCTCTGACTCCTTTATGCCTGAAATAAAGATTCTTCAAAATGATGTTTTCTATGCCCTCTCTGGCCTCAATCCTCAGAAGGCTTATGGACCTGATGGAGTGCCTCCTATTGTCCTTAAAAACTGTGCCTCCGTGCTGTCACCCTGCCTGGTCAAACTCTTTCGCCTCTGCCTGTCAACATCTACCTTTCCTTCTTGCTGGAAGTATGCCTTCATACAGCCTGTGCCTAAGAAGGGTGACCGCTCCAATCCCTCAAACTACCGCCCTATAGCTTTACTTTCTTGTCTATCTAAAGCTTTTGAATCAATCCTTAACCGGAAGATTCAAAAGCACCTTTCCACTTCTGACCTTCTATCTGATCGCCAGTATGGGTTCCGCAAGGGGCGTTCTACTGGTGATCTCCTAGCCTTCTTAACTGACTCTTGGTCATCCTCTCTTAGCCGTTTCGGTGAAACTTTTGCTATTGCGCTGGACATATCAAAAGCTTTTGATAGGGTCTGGCACAAATCTTTGCTTACTAAACTACCCTCCTACGGTTTCTATCCTTCTCTCTGTACCTTTATCTCCAGTTTCCTTTCTGACCGTTCTATTTCTGCCGTGGTAGACGGTCACTGTTCTTCCCCTAAATCTATTAACAGTGGTGTCCCACAGGGTTCTGTCCTATCTCCCACTCTTTTTCTGTTGTTCATTGATGATCTTCTTTCCAAAACGAACTGTCCTATCCATTCCTACGCCGATGATTCCACTCTGCATTACTCAACTTCTTTTAATAGAAGACCCACCCTTCAGGAACTTAACGACTCAAGGCTGGAGGCTGCAGAACGCTTAGCCTCAGACCTTACTATTATTTCCGATTGGGGCAAGAAGAACCTGGTGTCCTTCAAGGCCTCAAAAACACAGTTTCTCCACCTATCCACTCGACACAATCTTCCAAACAACTATCCCCTATTCTTTGACAACACCCAGCTATCACCTTCCTCAACACTAAACATCCTCGGTCTATCCTTAACTCAAAATCTCAACTGGAAACTTCATATCTCATCTCTTACTAAATCAGCTTCCTCGAGGCTGGGCGTTCTGTACCGTCTCCGCCAGTTCTTCTCCCCTGCACAGTTGCTGTCCATATACAGGGGCCTTGTCCGCCCTCGTATGGAGTATGCATCTCATGTGTGGGGGGGCTCCACTCACACAGCTCTTCTGGATAGAGTGGAGTCTAAGGCTCTTCGTCTCATCAGCTCTCCTCCTCATACTGATAGTCTTCTACCTCTTAAATTCCGCCGCAATGTTGCCTCTCTATCTTCTATCGATATTTCCACGCTGACTGCTCTTCTGAACTTGCTAACTGCATGCCTCCCCCCCTCCCGCGGCCCCGCTGCACTCGACTTTCTACTCATGCTCATCCCTATACTGTCCAAACCCCTTATGCAAGAGTTAACCAGCATATTCACTCTTTCATCCCTCACGCTGGTAAACTCTGGAACAATCTTCCTTCATCTGTATTTCCTCCTGCCTACGACTTGAACTCTTTCAAGAGGAGGGTATCAGGACACCTCTCCTCCTGTATTTGATCCTCCTTTCGGCCACCTCTTTTGCTTTACTTTAGGAGCAGCGAGTAGCGGGCTTTTTTTTTATTATTGTTTTCTTTTTTTGTTGCCCTTGAGCTGCCTCCTTTGTTGTAAAAAAAAAAATATTTAACTTTTATACATTTTACATACCATCTCACAGCATCCACACATTCATTCCAACATTCGTACGTGTAATCCAAATTATCTTATCACTGGACACTGTTACAAGCTGTTCGTAGGGCAGGAAGGGAGGGGAGCGGTACATATGGGGCTGGAGGGCAGGGAGAGACAGGAAGGCAGGATGGAAGCGACGGAAAGCAGCAGCGGTATAGTTTCTCATTGACCACCTGTACCTGCAAAGGAGGCAAAATTGAAAAAAAAATGCCTCGGTTATATAATATTATTTAGCTCTTTATTCTAATGTGTAAATTATGTAAAATGGTGAGTCCATGAACATTATTTCTTATTGTTTAATTTCTTTTGTAAGCTTAAATAATGAGTTCCAGGAAAAAAAAAAACAAGGCTGTAATCGGTCCGTTCGTTGTCAGTGTTAAAGCATCACGCAACACCACAGTTTTCCTAGGTGGCTCCTTCTCGTGGGAGTTCTGATTTTTGCTTTGTTTCACAATCTGAAAAAAGTTTGGACACATGACCCCGACTACCTGAACGACAAGACGAGTGTGTGTGTATGTGTGTGTGTGTGTGTGTGTGTGTGTGTGTGTGTGTGTGTGTGTGTTTCACCACGGCCTGATCACGAGTTGGACTCGCAATCGCCGGCAAGTACCCTTCCGATTAGAGCAACTGCAAGGCTTATTAGTAGATCTCTGGGTACTACCAGGACCTCACACACCACACACCCCATCCCCCTCACTCAAGGGGGACAGTAACCACCCCTAGTCAGCGGGGGAAAAAAACGGCCTATGGCGCCGTCAGGCAATCTTGGGAAAGCCTGGTGGTCGTCCGCAGCCAGTTATGGCACAGGTAAGTGTTTATAGAGGTGCCATCTTGTTTGGCTCATGATGTCCCCCGGAGCTCAACTTTGATCATCTTTTAGAGAGAATATAGAGTCCGGGTTAATAGGTGGTCATCAGGACAGCATGCATGTGGGTAGTGTTACGCCACTGGGCGATTACTGAAAATTCTCAGCTGTTAGCGGCAGGCGGGACACGAACCCGTATCCTCCTGGACACCACGCCCGCGCGCTGACCGCTTAGCCACCGCCTTCTGTTAAGAGAAAGCAACGTGTTCCTTCACAGGGGTACGCGGAACGCTCATCATAAATAAAACCGGAGCCGCTGCTGCTTCACGGAAAGGTTCGTGCTCATTACACATCCGCATCCTCCGGTTGAATATAAACAGGGTCTACATTTTCCTCAAAAGAACCTATTTCCATTTTAGAGTACTGAGACTATAAAATGGCGCGCAATATGGCGAGGATAAATAACGTTGTTGAGGGAAATTGAAGAGTTTGACATAAAAGACCCGCTTCTGAGACCCTTTTGGTTAGAGTGTAAGAAAACTGGTGAAGACATTATCACGTTGCGATATTCATTGAATAATCACGCTTGCATCAGGTTTCCTTACTTGAATTTATATTTATAATCATTAAAGGCTTTTATATCCATGTCTTGTTTCCATCTGTTCGAAAATGGCCAACCAATAATGTTACTTAAATTTTCAGTGTTACAGTACGAGCAAGTGCAATATTCCTTTATAAGAACCTTGCAAAACTGCTGAAGGGACTTTTTAAGATTGACAGATATTAGATAAGTGTTTCATCAAAGTGAGATAATGGCGACGGGGTCATGATAATAAATCTGCATATCTTAACATCACGAAAATGCAACCAGTTTCCGATCTCTCTCTCTCTCTCTCTCTCTCTCTCTCTCTCTCTCTCTCTCTCTCTCTCTCTCTCTCTCTCTCTCTCTCTCTCTCTCTCTCTCTCTCTCTCTGCGGTCACACACACACACACACACACATCCAGCATTCTTCCCTCGCCTCACTCTTCGTGACTTGGATATACGCCGCGGCCGTCAATGCTACAGTTGACTAAGCATAAAAGTTAATTTAACGTAAATAATGGATTTACCTCAGAACTCTCTAGCTTCTCCTCCTCCCTTTCTATTCTTCCTGTGTCGTGTTATCGTTATCAACCCGTTCGTCACATTGAGTTTCGAGAGCAAGCTGACCACATGTATTCTGTGTTTTTTATTTTTATGTACAGCATTTACATAGTACGGCAAGAGAGTAAAATATTGTTGCTGGACTACAGGCTGAAATAATAAGTTTACATTAATAGAGCACATAAGATATTAGAAAGAAGGTATATAATTATTTCCCGTGCCTCCCCTCACCGCGTCACGAAGCCCTCGCCCTCACCCTCCGCGCCACCCGCTGCTTCCCACGGCCTTGAACAAGCTGTGCATTGACGCAATTGTAACTTCTAAAGGTCACGAGCGTGTGGTGTGAGCTTCCTCCTCCCCTTCCAGGAGCCACGCATGTGCGGCACCTTAGTTTCTTCTTGCACTCAGGATTTTGAAGCCACAACACACACACACACACACACACACACACACACACACACACACACACACACACACACGATGACTTTGGGTAGGCGGTGGCTGAGCTGGTAGCGTACTGGGCCCACATTCACCGCGTGATGGACGACGCGGGTTCGAATCCCCACACTACCACCTCGGATTTTTCAATCACCGTCGAGGGGCTTAAAACTACCCACATGCTGTCCTGAAGACCACCCATCAACCCGGACTCTAGAGGAAGCCGTCCAAGCGAATCAAGAACGAGTTCCGGGGGGCAGCATGAGCCAATGCAAGATGGCGCCACTATAAACACACGCCTGCGCCAGAACGGGCTGGGCCGACCATCAGGCCCCACCGGGAAGATGCCTACCGGCGCAATAGGCAGCGACGTAAAAAAAAAAAAAAAAAAAAAAAAAAACATCGCTTCCACCAAGACCTCCTGTCGTCATAATACCCCCCCCCCCCTCCACCGCCACACTGAGCGATGAAACACTGCAACAATCTCACACCCACCAGAGCGGGCACGGACAGAAACAAATACTGTAACATTTCCACCGCTGTACGAGGAAATGTCAACACGTCATCCCTCTTTCCGGAGCTTAGCACTTTTTTCGCGTCACACTCCCAATTATCTTTACGTATTTCTTCTCCCCATACTCTATTGCAATAGGTTCTTAGATTTTTTCACCACCATTGTTTTTTTTTTGTTTTTTTACCTGTGAATGTATATTTCTTTTGTATATTTTCAGACAAATAGTTGCCAATCTCTACAACCGTTTATTTACTATTATTATTATTATTATTATTATTATTATTATTATTATTATTATTATTATTATTATTATTATTATCATCATAATTTTTTTTCTTTACTTCTTATTATCATCATCAGCAGCAGCAGCATCGTCATCATTATTATTATTGTTATTGTTATTTTAGTTATTTTTATTGATACTAATATTAATATTACATCGTCATTAGTATTGTGCATGCACATACAAAAATACACCCAAAAAAGTAATAAAACAATTCAAAATAATGTTTTAACAAAATAAAAATAAAGAAGACTTGCAGATTGTTTTTCATCTTGAAAAGCAATTAGATTACATTCTTGTCTTAATACAAAAACAAAGCGTATTGAGGGTTGATATTTACTTCAATCAACGTTTGCCATTTTTCCAATCCTGCCTCCGTTGTATACAAATAGCTGACTGCATTTTAAAAATCAAAACATTGACGATCGGAGTCCAGATCAGGAAAAAGCCAGCAAGACAACGTTCCCAGGTGACGTAAGGAGAAACTCAGAACCACAGAGGAGGGGCGATCACGTAATATAGGATTAAACTAAGGCTCAAAGAACACTTTAGACACCGGTATAAAGATTTTACCATGCACACATCATCAATACCAACATTGACGTAAACAATGTTTTTCGTCTTACACATCACGTCATTTCTTTCAGAGTCCCGTTCTGTCATTCTCGGGCCAGAGTACGTGAAGGCGGGCAGCACCATCAACCTCACCTGCGTCATCAACCAGGTCAACATGGCAGGTACGTCACTACACTCTTTTCACGTTAGCCTCGCCGATAATCCCCGCCCAAGTCGCCCAACAACTACCGATCAAATTTACACTTTCCCAGCATCCACACATTGCATGATGCCTCAATTAGAGTGGGAGCGTGGGTTCCTAGTGGACTGATTGGCCAGTCGAATATACTAATTGGAAAGAGTGAAGCGCTTATTTACAAAGTCCATGTGAACAGAGTATAGACCACGTAATCTTAAAGCGAATGACCCCATCGTACAGCAAAGCCGTCACGTGTCGAAAATTTAGCTTAACAATTTGAAATGATCGATGTATGATTACAGATGTTCGCCTTGTTATCCTAGTAACATAATCCCATTTTCTTACAATAGAGTAGTGGAAACATTTATGTACAGCCTGTGCCCCAACTGGCGCCAACCCCTTTAAGGCTGGGATGCTAGATCATGCAGGGCAGGGACGTGACGGTCTACTCCCGGAACCCAGACATGCCTTCTCCAAACTCCGGCGTGCCAACCGCATACGAGTGACTGTTAAAATATTATCTAAGAGATACCTTTTTCTGCTAAGAAAACACGAGAAGAGATACAAAAAACACTGGAGAAATCGATGTTCCTGTTTTTGCAAGTCCGTAATCATGTTGTTATGTTACGATGCAGCAAAGTTGATACAGAAAACGAAAATTGATAATCTTGTTGGCTATGTGTTATTAACTTTCCAATAACAGCTTTTGTCATTGTCACAATACATAATCTCAAGTGAAACTACAAAACAAAACGTTAATACAGGAAAATTCATACTGTTCAACAATTACAAATTTATCAAACACAAACCAGTTTCATCAACTGTTGTAAAATTGAAGTCTCGAGGCACCTCTGGCACTAATGTCATCTCTCTTATTGTCATCTTCTTTTTTTGTTTTTGTTTTTTGTTTTGTTTTGCTTAGCCTGGCACCGTGCCATAAAAAATATATATTTACCTTTATTGCTTCCCTATTTCTAATGATTGGGTCTCAGCATTAGAAGATATGGCGTTATAAAACTCGACCAGTTCCCGACCACTATAATTACAACGTCATGGGCAGGCATGGTGTACTGGTACCATGACCGAGACATCCTGGACTACGAGGGCAACGTGAAGATCCTGACCCAGGAGAACCACCAGGGAACGCTGTCCCGCCTTACCATCGAGCAGGCGACGCCCAGCCACTCGGGCAACTACACCTGCTGACCCACGTCTGCCCACCCCAGTTCCTTCACCCTCACCGTGGTCAAGGGTGAGTGTCGACACCGTGTTGGGGGAAAGGAGTGGGAGGTAGGAGTGGGGGATGGAAGGGATGGAAGTGTGTGTGTGTGTGTGTGTGTGTGTGAAGGCTGAAAGGTAGAAGAGTGTTTGGGGTGACTTGCATACAGTGACCAAAAAAAATAGGGCCTTATATGTTGAACCGGTATATATATTTTTCAATTTTCCATCCCAGAAATGGAAAACGGATAATATTACAAGATTAAGGGAAAATTAATTAGGCTTAAGTCTCTCAAAACGTATGGGAAGCAAGTTCAAAACATTACGATCTGAAACACAGCCCGGTAAGTGCTTCGAAATTAAAGGATAGTTAAACAGTCAGTCACGCATGTCTTTGTCCGCACGATTTTGATTGCTTATGGCCGTCTGGAGTCAGCCCCAGTGTGGAAAGTCACTACCCTAGAAACAGTCACGTTTTTTAGATATTTTTGTTCATTTCATGCAATTTCCTGAGTAATGAAATGATGATGATCGGAGCGGCTCAGGATAAACGAAACGGAGTACAGAACTTATCTACCGCAAGAATGTACCGAACAAATAACTCCGATTCATTTAGGGGTCGAGCTGAATGGATGAGTGAAAGAATAAGGGAACGCGTGAAATCAATGAATAAAAGACATATCAGGGCGGCTTAGCAATGGCAGGTTATAAGCAAGAACGCTGCATCTTCATAATTTTATAAACTCATTGGGAGAAAACACCATTCTTTACACAACAGCATATTTTTTTCTGAACTATGTATGTCAGCTATACATATACATACACGGAAAACACGTGAGCGAGTAAAATGGAACCGAAACTTATAATAATAGCAGACACAAATGTTAGTCCGTGTTGCAAGACTGGGTGTGTGATGCCGACGAACACGGCGTTGGAGCATTAGCAGTCAACGTGATGACGCTCGGGAGGGAGAGCAGCGGGCAGGCGGCTCTGACTCACGCCCGAGGGTGCCACTTGACATTCAGCTGACTCGTGTAAACAGAGAGAGAGAGAGAGAGAGAGAGAGAGAGAGAGAGAGAGAGAGAGAGAGAGAGAGAGACTGATTGATTGATAGTTTATTGTTGCAGGTAAACAGCAAGGGAGAAGGGAGGAACATGCCATCCCAACCCCCAGGCAGGGCAGAATGTGATTATACAACTAGTAATACATGTGTAGGTAGCACCATGAAACTAAAAAGATACAATGGTAGGAATGAATGCACAACAAGGGAGAGAGAGCAGTTTGGGAGGGAGGTGCTGCATGACGAATGGCTAGCTGCGACACTAATACCCCATGCCATCCCCCAGGAGAGCAGCCGGCGGCCATGCAGACGGGAGGTGCCGCTGCCACCGCCTCCTTCGGCTTGGTGGCGCTGACGGCCCTCTTGCAGCTGCTATCCCTCACGCTGCCGCCGCCGCTCAGATGATGAACTACGCGGAGCTGGAGGTGGGCGTGATGCTGGCCACCACGCTTCCCCTCGTTCAGAGACGTAGATACAGATCGCTATCTACTGCTCTGCCCTCGCTGCCTCCTCCTCCCCAAATGCCCACGTGTGGCCCAGCGCCCCTCCTGGCCGGGACCGCCGCACCTGGGAGAGGCTGCTCGGCTCGCACACCTGTCGATCACTCAGGTCCACAAAGTAATTATAGGAATTCTCAGTGTCTTTAGAAATACGGATTTTTTCCGTCGTAAAGCATGTAAGATGTTCGTCATAAAGAAATTACATGAAAAAATAAACATTATACTTACGTAACATTATTTTCCACTTTTAAATGATTTGCTGGAATACTCTGTATGTTTACTAGAAGCAATTACGTTCTATTCATTCTCCGGGAAAAATTATTCTTGCAACTCGCTCTATGTGTGTGCGCCTTACAAAATATTTAGCGAGAATAAAAAGCAGCGCACAAAATGCAGAGAAAAATGTTGGGGACAGCATGGATGGAGAGACAGGAAGCCACCAGCATCATGGATTAGAGAACAGACAAAAGGTACAGTTGCGACACACGCTAAGCTGCGCGTGGCCTCGGTGTTCATCTCCGTTTCTTTGGCCCTTCAGCCTGAGGTGGCTAAGAACCCATAACTCCGAGATACAGGGCAAGTATTTCTTCCGGGTTACCAAAGTTAGCCTCCCCAAGGTTTCCCCAGGTATTCATTTATCGACCAGTCTAAAAGAGAAGATGAACATCTGACTGAGCTGGCCCCACGGTTTCGTAACTACTACACCGCGGAGGCGCAAGACAAAGGATGAACAATATTGACCATTAAGAGTAATAAATCAACTTAGTCAGGTCATAACATGCATAGAACTGATAAGAGATGGACAACCAGAGTAACAGGATGGCTACCGAGAAATTAAGGTCTCGGCAGACAGAGAACTGGGCGGAGAGAATGAATTAGAGCATCTCTTGAAGCAGAATGGAATACACTGACATCAGACAGAGAGGAGCGGCAAATGATGGGAAAGGCCTTGGTCCTGCGGTAGACTATAACAGTTCATTCACTTAGGCTGTATCTTCATCTCCTGGCCGGGCGGGTAAGCCATACTTGCAGCAATTACGGAGTCAGTTTTACAATAAAACGTATTATCTTGTACATATAATACTCCTAAATACAATGGCATTTTTCAGATCTTTAATAATGTGCGATATAACAATGAAATATTTGTAAAAAGGGATATCAATATTAATTTTTTTTTCACAGGAATTATTGTATTTTTTACCTTATTGATTCTAATAGCCCTGATATAATTGGAAAATTACTGTTTAATCCAATGACGTACATAAAATTTGTCTATTATGCATCACTAATAATCTAAGCAAAGAAATATGAATGTGTTCTGAAACTACGTGAGTGTGTTGGGCGGCGGAGACGTCAGACACCCCGCTGCCGACAACCGTCAGCCGCGTCCCAGATCAGCCCGGCCAGGGACCAAACCACTGTTGGGGGATCCAGCTTCAGGATGTGGACTATAGTAACGACTGATGATGATGATGATGATGATGGTGTGTGTGTGTGTGTGTGTGTGTGTGTGTGTGTGTGTGTGTGTGTGTGTGTGTGTGTGTTCATTTGAGACTTTAGTCACTGCTTGCTTGCTTAATATATGTAAGTTTCGGGGAAGAGTAATTTTTGCATAGAAATATAGAATAAAACAGCGTATATGGGTTGAAAGCGCCAGCCGCCACAAAAGCATGTGTCTCTGAGCTGGCCGGGCCCAGAGAGGCCGCCCGCCGCCCGGAGCGTGGTCCCGCCCTCACGTGCGTCTGCAACCATTACTTCAATCGGCTTACTTTGTAAAAGTTTAATGAAGAAACTAAGATGTCTGTCCATTAATACTGGCAGTGACGGACGAGTGAAACATGACTGCCAGTAATGTTATATTATTTCAGCTGCGTTATTAACTTCGTCATATGTCAAATTATATTACGTGTCACTTAAAACAACGGCTGTTGCACAGACACCAATCACCTAAAACACACACACACACACACACACACACACACACACACACACACACGCACAGTTCACTACATTACTTTTATCAATTCTGTGTTCAAATATTTCATGTGGGGAATATTCAATGTGCATCATGTATATATACCATTAGCTGTTTATCATAACTACGTTACCCCGGGTTTGTGTGACCCAGCACAGCACTCTGCTAACACTACACGCGCACAATTGATGCTGATGAAGGGCGTGCGTGCGTGGGTTCGTGCTGAGTTGTTTGTGTGGCAAAGAGACACTGGGCGCTTTCGCCTTTCACATCAATTATTTCCAAAGGTCAAAAATAATATCAGTCGGGTTCTAATGAGTGTTTTTTAGATTCAGGGTACAGAAGAATGTTGAAACTACCACCAGGGTCATGTAACTATTCATGGAAATGTACCAAAACCAAACGAAAGTCTTGTGAAATGTGTGCTTGAACGCCGATTTTTTTTTTATAAATATGAGCCGCGATGCCTGGCGAGCGAGTGAGTGCGCGGCGGTGTGACTGTGTGCTCTTGTCCGTAATAAATGTGATGTACGCTATAACCAAACTGTCGACTGTCGATGATGTTGCGTTCGTTGATATTCGCGTTTATTTTAGGGTAATATAAGTACACGGACGGCGGTTCATCTGCTGATTCCTGATGTACCCAAACTATGTCGACCAGGAGAGTTGACGTGATATTACTTTTTTTTTTTTTTTTGGTGAGAGCTGCTCCAGTGTAGTGTTCTTTGAAATTACAAGGCATACATAGGTTTTAGCATTGATGTAATTACATGCTTAATACGTATTTATATACAAAATCTGTGAAATAAACGTTTTGCATTTAAGGTGTACGTCTGGCTTTTTATCGATCCCTCTCATATTTCTTTCAGAGCGTCGTGTTCTTATTCCTTGACCGCGAGGAACTGCGCCTGAGCTTGTATTTCTTTTTTTTCAGGAAGCAATACCAGATAGACCAACCACTTCTCTTTGACCTTATAAAAATTTCACGCGGTTTCTCTGTGAAAGAATCGTTTGTGGTATATCCAAAAAAAGACTCATTTTATTGTACTCTGATTTCAATTACTGCATAACAATTTTATTTCTTATCCTTTATCCTTTCTTGTAATTTCCCTAACAGATGGAAGAGTAATGAACAACGTCCCTCTGTCTCCAATATAATAAAGTCGTTCATAAGAAAACCAAAAAAAATATCAGCATTTAACCAGAAACTGTGAAAACGAATAAAATCATTTCTCGAGGTTTACATCCAGGCAACAAACAAGAGGGATGTGGGGAGGAAACACGACCACAAGATTTAGATGTGAGTCAGGAACAGAGTGGAAGGCTGCATGATCTGCCACATGGAATTGCAGAGCGTCCCAAAGAATATACTCCAATTTTCAGAGGAACCAACTTGACTGGTAACCAAATAAAATGAAAGCATTATAAAATATTACATACTACATTGTTCCTTTCCCAGCTGGCAAAACCTAAACCCTCTTGAATTTCAGCGAAGAGCGAAGAGGGCTGAGAGAAGCAGGGAGTTAGACGAAGGACAAGGAAGGTAAATATGGGATTGGTTACGCGACAATGACCATTAAAAAAACTACTGGAAGATGAATGGCGGTGAGAAGAGATAATATATGAGTAGTTAGGAGGGAAAAGGTGACGGGGACAAGTTGACCTGCACCTGATCTGGCTCCTGCGAATACATAGACGGCACAGGAGTGAGTGGTAAGTAGAGGCCCCAAGAGAGACGAGTGGCAAGCGGAAGAGGCAAAATCCGATAATCTCAAGCGTTTCGGCACATCAATTCGCCAGCCTGAAAAGCCGTTCGTGGATGTTGCCGGAATTACCATGGACTGTTTTGTGATCCTAGTGATAGTTTTACTCGACTTTTACATCGTGAACGTGAAAACCATCCATGAAAATCCGGTTATTTTTCTCTGTGGCCTTTGAAAATAGTCGTGATGGGAGCCCGATACGTTTAAGAATATGGACCTTTAAGAGTTGTAGTTTCAAGGAGAATTTAAAGGGAAAAGGCGGAAGCTGAGTGGGGTTGGAAGAAAAGATGAAGGTAAAGGAGAGAGAGAGAGAGAGAGAGAGAGAGAGAGAGAGAGAGAGAGAGAGAGAGAGACAGACAGATAGACACAGACAGACAGACACAGACAGACAGACATACAGACAGACAGACAGAGAGCATTACATAGTTGTCAGAAAATTATATTCGTCAGGGCATCTGCAGGGAAAAAGAAGTAAAAAAGGAAGAGTAGATATCAAGATGATGGGGCTAGACTGCAGCGGTTCCCAAACTTTTCAGGCCACGCACCACCTCCCAGGCTGTGACCGAGTCCACGCACCCCCAATAAGATTCAAGCAGTACCAAGGTCCTGTCGATTTCCTGAAATTTTGTCCACTCTTTTCGAATTTTGTGCTCGCAAAGTACGAGGATCTGAGCAATGGCTATCACAACAGAATAAAAATGTACCTGTGGGAGGGGCGGGGGGGAAATGAAAGTGTTCAGAGTCTGGATAAGTTTCAAACAAAGAACAGACAACTCCGCTGAAGTGTACAACATACGTTAGTTTTTAAAACAATGGCAGTTAATGATGTGTTTGACATTTTAATGACATAAAATCCGCCATTACATTATTTTTTTTTCTTACGCACCCCTAGTGATCATCTCACGCACCCACAGAGGTGTGCGTACCACATTTTGGGAACCGCTGGACTAGAGGAAGTTACACCATTAAAATATTACCCACTGTACACTCGCGAACATCATGAAGTGAGTGAATATAGGCGAAGCAGTTACGTTTAAGCGGAAGAGAATCACTGAAGCATCTATGACCTGAACGCAAGGCTACGCGGGGGCTCTAGAGGGCGAGTTGAAACAGAAGACTAATGAGTTTCACCTCTTGATCGACTTAACTAATTGGATTCAGCAGAATTATTCCATCATTTATTTAAAGGTGAGGTGCCCGCGCTCGAATGTGCCGTAATGGCGCCTTCCCTCGGCACCTCCCCTTCGAGTATCAGGGAGTACAAGGGGCGTCTGAGGGACAAAATGAAAGTAATCATTTTAATGGCCTTTTTAAATTTCGGTAATGTGGAAAAGGAAGGTACGTATACGCTCTCTCTCTCTCTCTCTCTCTCTCTCTCTCTCTCTCTCTCTCTCTCTCTCTCTCTCTCTCTCTCTCTCTCCTTTTCTTGACATTTTGACATCATTTTAGCGTTCAGTACTTCTCTCTCTCTCTCTCTCTCTCTCTCTCTCTCTCTCTCTCTCTCTCTCTCTATCTCTCTCTCTCTCTCTCTCTCTCTCTCTCTCTCTCTCTCTCTCTCTCTCTCTCTCTCTCTCTCTCTCTCTCTCTCTCTCTCTCTGTACAGTAACATTGCAAGGACCACACGGCTCATTAATTTCCTTTCCCCGGACTAACATGAAGAGAAACTAAGCAACAGACATTTATGAGTTAAAAATTAGACGTAATCAGGCATATGCGGACTCCAAGGAATATGCAAAACTAATCTAAAACGCAAACAAGCCACGTCATCAACCACCAAGGAAAGATAATTAGGTTTCTGATCTATCGTAACCTAACCCAACTTACCCCGTATCATTGTTAAGTTCCCCCTTTTCATACTGCGTCCCAACCGTCACCCCCAAAGTCACCCTAAACACAACTCTCATTTCCTATCCCACTTCCAAAGTCACCCTAACCCCCACACTCAACCCCTTAGCCCTACATTTTCTACCTCTAGACTCCCCTCACCTCCTCCACTAACCCATTCACAAACCCCTCCACTCTACTACCCCCTTACTCTACAGTCTACACCCTCTAACTCCTCACCCCAACTCATCCCAACCCCCCCCCCCTCCACCCAACCACATTAACTCTCACCCCCCAACCCTGCATTTTCTACCGCCAGACTCCCCTCACCTACCCAAATACTCCATTCCCAAACTCCTTCACTACCTCCCTACCTAACAATCCACCCTCTACTCCTCACCCTAACTCCTTTCCCTACCACACTAACACCCTACACGCCCTTACTCCCCTAATATCATCCACCCACCCCCACACTCCCTCAATAGCACAAACACGCCCCCCCACCCCCCACCCCGCATACTCCTGTCCTTTTCGAAGTAGATTAATTACTGCTGATAACTCTTAGGGGACACTATTGTTTGTTTCGCCTAGTGCAGACAGACAGACAGACAGACAAACATAAAACTATTCACCCTCATAAATTTTAATATATTAGGGTTTTTTCGAGAATAAAATTGAACACCAAGCTGAAAGCATATAATATCTCGCTACGCAGCTGATAAATAACACTAAAGAGTCAAGTTGAGCGCCCAGTCTACCTTGATCACCTTTCCTTTACCTAGTCTAATGTGTGGGCCTCACTAACTTAATATCGTAACGCTTCCATATCTTTATCCAGTATCCAGCGTCCCATTGAGACTACAATTACGTAAACAATAATTAGCCTTACCAAATACACGATAACAGGTCAACCTATTCTGTATATCTGTCAGTACGCAAATTCTCGGCATTTCAACACAGTGCCCTTTAGAGTGGAAACACGTAGCCTAAACAACACCATAGAGTAACAGTAAAGCCGCCGGCACAGTCTGACAAAACCAAACACTAACCTAATCAAACCTAACATTCTCCGTCTATCAATACGTCCTCACATTTCAGCACACTGCAGCACATTATCAAATCCTGCAGGACCGCCGTCTGCGTGTCATCTATATGCCTGCAGGGGGCGCCTCATCATGTGCCGGGAAGCAGCAACGACACGACATGAATACCAAGTGGCCGAAGCTAAGGGGCGAGCAGGGGTGAGGGCGACGAAGGGACGTGTCTAAAGGGAAGGGTGGTGTGAAGTGCATGTGAGGGGGTAAAGATACGGTAAGAGAAGGTCTGTAGCCGTAATTACTGCTTGATATGAAAGGGTCGTGTTGTAAAAGGCTTATACTACTACTTACTACTACGCTTATTACTACTGCAGCACCATCGCAGCAGTAAAAGTTGCAGTAATAACACTCAGGTAGTAAAACGCCATCTGGGGGCACAGGGATACACTCACAAGGACGTGACACTCCGCAACGCTCAGCTCGTCAGCACGGGAGGAGGACGCGACTCTGAGCTAATCAATATATTAGTTGCAATAATATATACATACTGCACAATATGGTATTTTATATCAACCAGTAATTGCTCTCTGAAGGCTGGTTCATAAATAATTCAAGGACATATAATTGAAAACTGAGAGCTGCCGAGTGCCTCAAACACTTGCGATGTCAAGCCCACTATAACTCTGAATACAGACACGCACACCGGAACACAGATGAGACTAGAAACACACACACACACACACACACACACACACACACACACACACACACACACACTTACTGACGCTATAAAAAGAAAAATATGTGGTACTGTGACTGTACAGTGGCGGACACATGAAAAAGAAACACCTCAGCCATCCGCGAGGAGGTGTGGTGCTCTCTGGACATGGTAACACTGATGAGCATGAAGCTTCACCAGGTTTGCTTCGATCAGTCGCTGGGACGAATCGAACGCGGTTATTATTGCTGCTTCTGTGTAGGGTCGTTGGTGGTATGTAAGCCATGTCCCGCCTGACAGTCCAAAAGCGTTTGGTGACTATATCAAGAAAATGACTTATATTCCACAATATATTCGTATTTTATTCACATGAAACACATGCTTCGTAATCGTGACTCGACAACCCTCACGAACCATATGATATTTTCCGACGGCCAGGATAACAAATCCATTATAACATTATCATTGCATATGATAATAATCAAAGAATTGCTGACGGTGAATCTGAAAACGGCAGAACTCTCCCACTGACGCAATAATATGAGATGTTGCTGCAGGAGGAGGCAGAGCGGGGCCTCGGGGTGAAAAGCAGGTTGGTGTTGGGAAGGGGAGAAGTGAAGGAGCAAGGGACGGTGGGCTTGGTAGGCGACAGGAGCTACGTTGGAAGGGATATATTATAAGTGATAACAGGACTGAATTATTGTTTCATGGAAATGCTGAATTTTCGTCAGACCCAAATCATTATATATTATAATTCACTAGCATGGTTTATATGAATTCATAATAGTACTTTCTACTTCAGAATGGGTACTTCATGTGCTAATAATTAAGGCTTCTTGAGTTTGACAGACATTACACCTGTTGTCATAGGTGATGCGAAATAGTTAGGCAGGCAAGCCGAGCAGGCATATAACTGGTTGTGTGTGACCACCCTGAGAGAGAGAGAGAGAGAGAGAGAGAGAGAGAGAGAGAGAGAGAGAGAGAGAGAGAGAGAATGGTAGGGAAAAGTGATTCATACTTGTGGAGAGAATACTGCAACAATATGAATAATTACTACTACTACTACTACTACTGCTACTACTACTATATACTACACCCTTGTTTCAGTGAAAAGAGCAGCACACGACATGAAGTGATTTTCTTCTTGTTCGTTTCCCTAAACTCTTGAGGTGACGTGTTTGCAGGAAGGGAAAGGTTGCGACACAAGCGGTGACCACAACGTTTACCGCGTCTGGCGTGAGTACTTCATCAGCCCGTCATCGTCATCCATGTTGCCAGGAACTTGGACATTTCATACATGAACTTATAAAGCAAACCAATCACAGAGAAGCATTGCAAGGCGAAATGGCTGCGTGGAAGGCCCCCATTTCAAGGAAACAGTGCAGGGACAAGCAGGTACACGAGAGCCCCATGGCGGCAGAGTTCCCGCTTTCCACGTCATCTTTCGTTCACATCTCAGTCTTATTACACAAACCGCGACAACGGCTTTCACAGAGTAATTAAAGATTTTTATATTCGGCAAACGTTCCCAACGCCTCCAAAAGTTCTTATCCCGAACCTTGAGGCGGACGGGAATGTTTCTAGTGCGGGGTCCGAAGAGGAGGAGGCTGCTGGCCCCGGCCCAGTCGAGGAGCAGGCCGGCGACACCTTCGCGGAAGGGGCCTCCTCCACTGCCCCCTCGTCCCGAGACATTGCGTTAGACGCCCGTGAACAATGCGCCAGCAAACGAGACGAAACTCGTAAAGTAGAGGACTCAGCCAACAAAACGCGACTCAGCACAAGAAACACTAGACTCAGCACAAGAAACACAAGACTCAGCACAAGAAACACAAGACTCAGCACAAGAAACACAAGACTCAGCACAAGAAACACAAGACTCAGCACACAAAACACTAGACTCAGTAACCTCAAATAACCCAAAACGAGGTGGGTGGGTGAGTGGGTTGGTGAGCGGGTGTGGATAGAGAGAGGAGGGAGGGGAGGGGGGATTGGAGGGTGGAAGGATTGGTGGAAGGGGAGGAGGAGGGAGGGGCATGGAGGTTCCCAGTGGGAGTAGATCTTCAATAACTACCTTCCCACTCACCTCACTACCTCCCTACCTACCAGACTGCCTACCAACCTCCCTCGTTACCTGGCTCTTTCCCACCACGTCTATCTACCAACCTACCCGCCCACTTGCGAACCTGCAACACACCTCCCTTGGAAACACACTGACTGGTACACACAAAACACAGGACTTCAGTCTCAAAACACACTGACTGGCACACACAAAAACACAGCCCAAACGAGGTGGGTGAGTGAGTGGGTTGGTGGGGGTGTGGAAGGGGAGGGGATATCGGTGGGTGGAAGGGAATAGGTAAGGAGGGAAGGAGAGGAGGGGCATGGAGGTTCGCAGTGGTGGTAGGTCTATATAGCTCACCTCCCGCTCACCTCCCTCCCTCCCTCCAGTCCTACCTACCTAACTCCCTACCTACCAGCCTGCCTAACAACCTCCCTGGCTCTCTCCCACCACGCCCATCTACCAGCCTACTCGCCCACTTGCGAGCCTGCAACACACCTCCCTTGAAAACACACTGACTGGCACACACACAAACACAAGACTGAGTCCATTAAAAACACACTGACTGCCACACACAAACACAAGACTGAGTCCATTAAAAACACACTGACTGGCACACACAAACACAAGACTGAGTCCATTAAAAACACACTGACTGCCACACACAAACACAAGACTGAGTCCATTAAAAACACACTGACTGCCACACACAAACACAAGACTGAGTCCATTAAAAACACACTGACTGGCACACACACAAACACAAGACTGAGTCCCTCAAAACACAATGACTGGCACACACAAAAACACAAGACTGAGTCCCTCAAAACACACTGACTGGCACACAAAACGCACGGGGTTCGAAGAGGAGGAGGCTGCTGGCCCTGGCCCAGTCGAGGAGCAGGCCGGCGACACCTTCGCGGAAGGGGCCTCCTCCACTGCCCCCTCGTCTCGAGACATTCCGTAAACAATGCGAAACACGTAAGCGATGCGAAACACGTAAACAATGCGAAACACGTAAACGATGCGAAACACGTAAACGATGCGAAACACGTAAACGATGCGAAACACGTAAACAATGCGAAACACGTAAACGATGCGAAAAACGTGAACAATGCGAAACACGTAAACAATGCGAAACACGTGAACAATGCGAAAAACGTAAACGATGCGAAAAACGTAAACAATGCGAAACACGTAAACAATGCGAAACACGTAAGCGATGCGAAACACGTAAGCGATGCGAAACACGTAAGCGATGCGAAACACGTAAACAATGCGCCCGTAAGCGATGCGAAACCCGTAAACAATGCGAAACACGGAAGCGATGCGAAACACATAAACAATGCGAAACACGTAAACAATGCGCCCGTAAGCGATGCGAAACACGTAAACAATGCGAAACACGTAAACAATGCGAAACACGTAAACAATGCGCCCGTAAGCGATGCGAAACACGTAAACAATGCGAAACACGTAAACAATGCGAAACACGTAAACAATGCGAAACACGTAAGCGATGCGAAACACGTAAACAATGCGAAACACGTAAACAATGCGAAACACGAAAGCGATGCGAAACACGTAAGCGATGCGAAACACGTAAACAATGCGAAACACGTAAACAATGCGAAACACGAAAGCGATGCGAAACACGTAAGCGATGCGAAACACGTAAGCGATGCGAAACACGTAAACAATGCGAAACACGTAAACAATGCGAAACACGAAAGCGATGCGAAACACGTAAACAATGCGAAACACGTAAGCGATGCGAAACACGTAAACAATGCGAAACACGAAAGCGATGCGAAACACGTAAACAATGCGAAACACGTAAGCGATGCGAAACACGTAAACAATGCGAAACACGTAAACAATGCGAAACACGAAAGCGATGCGAAACACGTAAACAATGCGAAACACGAAAGCGATGCGAAACACGTAAACAATGCGAAACACGTAAGCGATGCGAAACACGTAAACAATGCGAAACACGTAAGCGATGCGAAACACGTAAACAATGCGACCATAAACAATGCGAAAAACTTAAACAATGCGACCGTAAACGATGCGAAAAACTTAATGTGACCGTAAACGATGCGAAACACGTAAACAATGCGACCATAAACAATGCGAAAAACTTAAACAATGCGACCGTAAACGATGCGAAACACGTAAACAATGCGACCATAAACAATGCGAAAAACTTAAACAATGCGACCGTAAACGATGCGAAAAACTTAAACAATGTGACCGTAAACGATGCGAAAAACTTAAACAATGTGACCGTAAACGATGCGAAAAACTTAAACAATGTGACCGTAAACGATGCGAAAAACTTAAACAATGCGACCGTAAACGATGCGAAAAACTTAATGCGACCGTAAACGATGCGAAACACGTAAACAATGCGACCATAAACAATGCGAAAAACTTAAACAATGCGACCGTAAACGATGCGAAAAACTTAAACAATGTGACCGTAAACGATGCGAAACATGTAAACAATGCGACCGTAAACGATACGAAACACGTAAACAATGCTAAAAAATTAAACAATGCGCCCGTAAATGATGCGAAAAACGTAAACAATGCGACCGTAAACGATGCGAAACACGTAAACAATGCGACCGTAAACGATGCGAAACACGTAAACAATGCTAAAAAATTAAACAATGCGCCCGTAAATGATGCGAAAAACGTAAACAATGCCACCGTAAACGATGCGAAACACGTAAACGATGCGGATTTATGCTATTCGTTGTTGTTATTATTATTACTCTGTGTTCCGTGTGGTTCGGAGTGGTATATGTATGGCACCTATGTAAAATATAGATGGATAGGCTTATGTTACTCTATTTGGTAAAGATTCGTATTAGGTCCGTGCCAGTATCTCATAATCTACTTTATGAAACATCACTGTCTCTTCATATATCTTTTCTACAAACCTTCAACAGTCATGGAAACGCTTTGAAAATCCAATTCAAGGACTTTTTTTTTACTCCTGAAAATAGGGGATAATGTTTACGAAAGCGCGTCGCCTCCTCTGGTGCTGGCCGCGGCGACGCTGCAGCCGCCGCAGCCGTAAAATAGCTCGCAGAGGGTTTAGGGTCGGGGAGCATATTTAAACTACTCCAACCGAACTTTACGACCTACTAACGGGGGGGCTGGGCCCCCCTCGACTTATTTCAGCGAGAAGGTATTTCTCGCAACACCGGCTGCAGCGCCGCCGCGGCCAGCACCGAAGGAGGCGACGCGCTTTCGTAAACATTATCCCTTATTTTCATGAGTAAAAAAAAAGTCCTTGAATTGGATTTTCAAAGCGTTTCCATGACTGTTGAAGGTTTGTGGAAAAGATATATGAAGAGATATTGATGTTTCATGAGGTAGGAAATGAGATACTGGGACGGACCTAAAACGAATCTTAACCCATATATCTTTTCTACAAACCTTCAACAGTCATGGAAACGCTTTGAAAATCCAATTCAAGGACTTTTTTTTTACTCTTGAAAATAAGGGATAATGTTTACGAAAGCGCGTCGCCTCCTTTGGTGCTGGCCGCGGCGGCGCTGCAGCCGGTGTTGCGAGAAATACCTCCTCGCTGAGATAAGTCACATATACATGTGGAGGGGTCCAGGGGGGGGCGTAGCCCCCCCTGGTTAGAAGGGGGGTCGAGGGGGGCGCAGCCCCCCCGTTAGTAGGTCGGAAAGTTCGGTTGGAGTAGTTTAAATATGCTCCCCGACCCTAAACCCTCTGCGAGCTATTTTACGGCTGCGGCGGTTGCAGCGTCGCCGCGGCCAGCACCAGAGGAGGCGACGCGCTTTCGTAAACATTATCCCCTATTTTCAGGAGTAAAAAAAAAAGTCCTTGAATTGGATTTTCAAAGCGTTTCCATGACTGTTAAAGGTTTGTAGAAAAGATATATGAAGAGACAGTGATGTTTCATAAAGTAGATTATGAGATACTGGCACGGACCTAATACGAATCTTTACCGATATATGAAGAGACAGTGATGTTTCATAAGGTAGGTAATGAGATACTGGCACGGACCTAAAACGAATCTTAACCCTCTATTTGTATGTTGTGTTTGCCTCAATATTACACGATGCCAGTGGTTAGGTTCACCATATTAAGGAACTTTTTTTTCCCTAAGCATTTCTTCACATTATGATTTACCTGGTTTTGTTCTAGTTTGTCCACTTGTGTTCTTTGTAATGGTTAATATTGCTCACAAGAACACACCAGACCAACAGACCACAAATAAGCAATAACTGAGTGAACATCAACGGGGGGCGATTGTCTCTAAAACCTGCCCAAATCGCTTATTATAAAGTCATTTCTTGATTAAAAGTGTTTGATGTTTGTGCCATGTATTGGACTCGAAACAGGCGGAGTAAACGACAGCAGTGGGTGAAACAGAAAAGTAAGCAAGTTGTACCTCTTTCTGGGAGCTATTTTGCAGCTGCGAGCCGATTCCTACAACACCCGGACCAAACGTTTCGTTCCCTGTTGTATCCATTCTAGCACTGGCCAGCACAACATGGGGTCTTACCTTCAGGGAGGTGGAAGATGTAGTGTTGGCAGGGCTCCTTGCTTCAACGTACGCCGCCTCCTGGGTACCGGCAGCTTCAGCGGTTCATAATTCAAGTGTGTAGTGTGAGGGTTGATGTCTGGCAACGTTTATGCACTCTGATCTTCCTTCTTCCCCCTTCGGAAAACTATGGAGACTTGCACACAACTGTTTCCACTCGCCTACCACACGCAGACGCAGCACACACATAAGCAGCCGCGAGAAAAGCGAATTTATGGGCACATTGTAAACTTAAGCTAGAGAGTCGATCATGTGACCAGCACAGCACAGACACACGCGAGCGACTGAATCTGTGTGTTCTTCACCGTGAGTCCGTGACGTCACGCAGTATGTCCAGAGTAGAGGTTGATTCAAGATGGGCAGACTCGCCCCGTTTTAGCCTAGCAAACGACTTGACCTGTACGTATACATCTAAGCCATGCAAAGGTGTTATTGAACTTAACATCTCGCTCCTTCCTGTTAATGTGCCGTTACCGCGGGTAGTACATACACGCTAAGGAGAATGTAGAGACTGGGATTTAGAGAAAACGTTAAAAGGGGGACTAATTTAAATCAATCACTTCAACAGGGCATATTTTTTTCGTCAGTGGCTTGCCTGAACGCGCGGTGAAAGAAGGCGAGCATGCACATCCAAAGTGCACACCCGGCCGCAACTTTAGACACCCGTGAACTGGCGGGTATTTGGAATCAAATGACATCATCCCGCTGCTCCACCCCAAACCGCCCCTGCGTGTTCTGGTCACAGTTTTGAAGGCAGCGTGACTTGACTTGTTGTAAGTGATTTTGGGAAAGAGTACTCGGATAGGACCATGAAAAATGCTGCGTACGAAAAATTTGTGAATAAACTGAAAGAAAAAGACGAGAATACAAACCGAGATTCTGTAGTTAAGAAAATAAACACCCTGCGGTCATCATTCAGGAAAGAATGTAAAAAAGTAGCTGCTTCATTCAAGTCTGGTGCAGCAGCTGATGATGTATATTGACCATCTCTGTTTTACTGCGAGCTCAATGTATTTCAATATGATGCAATCAACATTAGGTCTTCTTCAGAGACTACGTCAGACGTGCTGACACAATGAGAGCACGACATAACTGAGTAAATTAGCTCAGTGGCCTGAGTAGTGTGTGGCCCACGGCCTAGGTTTGTGCAAACCAGTTTGTGAAGTTAGTTTGCGGAGTACAACTGAGCGTGTATGAGGCCCCTTAGAGCTGAACTTAAAACTGAATAAAGGCTCCAAAGACTTCATACGTGTTTGCGTGTGCCGACCTTGTCCTCCTAATAGAGGCACTCCGACAACATAATTATGGTATGAGAAGCTTGTTTTTGTACAGCCACATCCTTTGCTGGCGCCAACCTCTTTTTTTTTTTTTTTCAACACAGAGGATACTGTGAGTCTACTTACGCAAGGCAGGAACGCCCATGTCCCTGAGCCGAGACCTTGCGGCCGCATGACACTGCTGGGTATGTATATCGATTAAAAGATGAAAAAGAACACAAATTACATTAACTCAAATTTGAAAGAAGTAAAAAATTGGTTTTTTTTACGTCTTCGCCTGTAGCGCCGGTAGGCTTTCTTCAGGGGCCTGGTGGTTTGCCCAAGCCCGTCATGGCGCAGGCAATTTTTTATAGTGGCGCCATTTATGCTTGGCTCATGCTGCACCCCGGAACTCATTCTTGATTCACTTGGACGGTTTCTTCTAGAGTCCGGGTTGAATGGTGGTCTTCAGGACAGCATGTGGATAGTCTTAGGCACTCGGCGGTGACTGAAAAATCCCCGGTGGTAGCGGGCGGATTCGAACCGACGTTGTCCATGGCGCGGCGACTGCGGGACCCGCACACTAACCACTCACCCACCGCCTACCTTACACAATACAAATAGGATACCGGATGAATGAAATATATTAGTCTTGCTTAGTACTATTCTATTACTATTGTAATTTTCAAACAAAGGTTGAATAACTCTCTAGATAGGATGGGCATACGGATGAAACCATCGGTCTCAAGAGCTGCCCCTAACAGGTCGCCTGGCCTCTGATGGTCTCTTTTCATTATCTATTTTCGAGTACGTATCTTTATTTTACCGTCAATGAACATGAAATTAGGAAAACGAAAACCTTAGACTTTCAACACAAGTTTATTTCCAAAATAAAGCCACACTATCAAAGTAAAACAGAACCATTAACAATAATCTACCATTTAAATCCCATGACAAAGCAATAGCGATGTAAAATACGATGTAAATCCACGCAAATGCACGTATGATAAATATATATATATATATATATATATATATATATATATATATATATATATATATATATATATATATATATATATAAAACACACACACACACACACACACACACACACACACACACACATACACACACGGCTAGTTGTGGCACAGCGCCTCCAGCAGCCACGCCAGGCAGCGGGCCCCTGCGTCCTCCCCGTGAACCTTCTCGTCCCGCACGTAGGTGGCCCGCCCCGCCCTGCCGGTGGAACAAGGGATGTGGAATACGTAACATGATATTTTCATAACCTAATCTATCCGAATAATGTTGGCAAATCGACACACAGACTGTGTCCATGTCCATGAAGAATACGTGACCAAACCAGACCTCGCCTGAGCCGCCTGAAGTAACTCACACTTACATAATGTGATTCACCTAACCTCTCCAAGGAATGGTGCTGAGCTGGACACCTTACTTTCGTGGCTAATTACCAAACCAAACGAAACCAGGCTTAACATAGTCAAAATTATAACTAACAAAATCAAGGCTAACCCAACGCAACCTATCCTATTTTTCTCTAACCTAACCTAACCTAACCTATTTCATCTTATCCAAAGGATGTTGTAAAACTGAAACAACCTGTGTACATACCCGGCTTGTTATACGCAAAGGTGAGGAGACGCGTTTATGATAACCACTTGAGGAACAACAGCCCAAATAAGAATGACCACAAGGGGATGTTAGAAGTAGAAGTAGTAGTAGTAGTAGTAGTAGTAGTAGTAGTAGTAGTAGTAGTAGTAGAAGTTGTTGTAGTAGTAATAGTAGTAGTAGCACTAATAGTAGTAGTAGTAATAATAATAATAACATTAATGATAATAATAATAATAATAATAATAATAATAATAATAATAATAATAATAATAATAATAACAATAATAACAACAATAATAATAATAATAATAATAATAATAATAATAATAATAATAATAATAATAATAATAATAATAATAATAATAATAATAATAATAATAATAATAATAATAATAATAATAATAATAATAATAATAATAATAATAATAATAATAATAATAATAATAATAATAATAATAATAATAGTAATCAGAAAACCTATACCCGGTATTCGAAAATTGGCTGGGGTTTTTTTAACATGTCTTTCAATGGTCAGTAACAAGCTTTAAATAGCACAAAAACTATGATAGATCGGCGTCGCATGACCCTCCAACATACCCCCAACAATTTATATTATGCAACGAGGGGTCTAAAATGGAAAATGCTGAAAAGTAAAGATGGCGCCACCATAAACACTTTCCTGTGCCACAACGGGCTGGGGCAGACCATCAGGCCCTACTATGAAGGCCTACCGGCGCCACAGGCCAAGACGTAAAAAAAATAATAATAATAATAAAAAAGTTGGCTTTGTTTATAATGCCCTGTTGTAGGATTCATCAGGGTTAACAAATGTTACTATACAATGTCATGTCTACAATGCATGGGTAAGCCAGGAAAACAACTTGAAGAGAACAACAACAAGTAGATGGACAATCTGTTGATCGGCGTTAACAATTATTTTTACACTAATTGCAGAGGGTAACAAGCGGAGCAGCGAGCAGTCAGTACAAGCTGCAGACAACTATGCAGGAGTGAACTAAGGCCGAGCAGAGAACGAAGAGTCAAAGGAATAAATACTAGCAAAGGAAAGGGTGATCAAGCTCCCCTATTCCCTTCCCCTTCAGAAAATTAGCAGGAAACAATAAATCAAAAGGGAGCAAGTAACAAGTCAAATAAAAAAGTACATATAAATGGGTTGCATGACAGACTACAAGGCCCCGGAAATACGAGCAGACAACAGAGCCAAAAGCCGGCATCCAGCACAGGGCGAGTCAAGGGAAACAATAGAATAAAACAGAAAAAGGAAATCAATCAAAAGATGAAAGTTTGGCATCATACAGTTGGCCTCTCTCTCTCTATATATATATATATATTTTCAAAAACAGAGGAGCCAGTCACACACACACACACACACACACACACACACACACACACACACACACACACACACACACACACACACACACACACACACACACACACACACACACACACACACACACACACACACACACTTTTAATGAAAAATGAATAGCTAGTCATGGCGTGTAACAAAGCACAGCTACGTCGAGGGTCAGGGACATGCAAGCAGGAGGAGCCGTTAGCAGAAATACACACAAAGCAAGTCACGAAAAGCAGCACAAATCTTATAATCATCTCATAGTTATACTTCTTCAGGCGTGTTACAGTAACATAACATAACCTAGCTTATGAAATAAACATAACCTGGCCTAACCTATGTATGATACATAGCTCCTAAACATTATGGCAATAATGTAATTAGTGTAGGCGGTGGCTGAGTGGTTAGCGTGCGGACCCCGCATTCATCGCGTGATGGACGACGTGGGTTCGAATCCACCGGTACCACCTGGGATTTTTCATTCACCCCCGAGTGGCTTAAGACTACCCACATGTTGTCCTGAAGACCACCCATCAACCCGGACTCTAGAGGAAGCCGTCCAAATGAATCAAGAACGAGCTCCGGGGGGCAACATGAGCCAAGAAAAGATGGCTCCACTATAAAACACTTGCCTGCGCCATGACGGGCTGGGGCCGACTACCATCCATGCCCTTCAAGAAAGCCTACCGGCGCTATAGGCTGGCACGTAAAAAAAATAGTTTGTTTTTATTATTAATTTAATTGCACTAGGCCAGTGTTTCCCAACCTTTTTGTCCCGTTCCCCCTTTTCCAGTTACTTTTTCACCTGTGGACCCCTACAGGAGGCAATAAATCTTCCTGTCATCTCACGGGCAACTCATGACCATCCCGATGTCCAAATTTGTCATGTGGGCCGTGAGTTTGACACCGCTGGTACCGTTAGCTAATGTAGAGCAATTCTAGCATTGAAACTTTCAGTTTTAAGGATTGTGTACAGTAGTATGAATTTTATTTCAAGCCGCACGTCTTTTAATTCCAGTATGATAAATTTTAAAATAATTAGAATTTCTATGGACCCTTGAAATTCTTCCAACACAAATCTTATAACCCAACCAGGGGTCCATGGACCCCTGGTTGGGAGCCACTGCACTAGGCAGTAGAGGCCATAAGTCATGTATTCGAAACAGCAAAGATATATAAGGATATGGAGTGTTATATTAGTATTCATAAGGCAATTGGAAAAGAAATGGAAAGTAAACATAGGAAAAGTGCAAGGTTGAGTCGAGGTTTACCTTGCCTTCATGCCGGCGGTGCGTCGCGCTCCCTCGTCAGCCGCCGCCGCCATGGCCTTGAGCAGCGATTTGAGGTCATCACCGTCACTGGCGGCCTCTAGCGCCTCCACCGCCGGCACTAGAGCGTCAAGCTGCCAAGGAAAACTAATTGTTAGGCGCCTCTACTGTCTAGCATCTCTGTGCTTGCTCTGCTCTTCTAGCGAAACACAAAAACAAACAAAATACGCACACACAAATAAGAACACACACACACACACACCAAGGTTCTGTCCCCCGTCGAGGCACCGCCGTACTTGCTGATCGCCTCCGCCCCGGCCCTGAGCGCGGCGGCCCACGTGCGTCTGTGGGAGTCTCGCGGTGCGGCCATCGTGGCGGCGGCGGCGGTGCAGAAGATGGAATAGATGCCCCCCGACGAGCCGCCCATGTTGGTCTCCGCCACCTCCCCCAGCACGGTGAGGACCTGCCCTGGGTGACTCATTTTCAAGGTTGGCAGCTTCTTCGACAAGCCTGGAAGCGGTGGAAGCCTTAGACAATATCCAAATCCTACGGGCATTATTCTAGTATTTATATTATGTCTCACTCTCGTTATCTATCCCTATTTATCCATATATTTATCTACCTATCAATATATCCACCTATCTATCTATTTGTCTGCCTATCTACCTATCTATCCATCTATATATCTATCTATCTGTCTACATATCTATCCATCTATCTATCTGTCTATCTATCTGTCTTACGCCCCCATGTGCACGCACCCGCCACACCCTGCAGGAAGGTGGAGCCACAGTCCCCGTCCCCGCACTCAGCGTCCAGGGCGTTGAGAGACTTTTCATGCTGGGGCATCCTGCTCACCACAGCCTCGAGACACCTCCGCAAGGTCTGCACGTGCGCCGCCTCCTCTAGTTTGTAGCCGCCTTCCTGTAGCACCGGGAACACGTGGAACAATGGGCATAGTGTGCGCAGTCTCATTTATTGAAATCTCCTGTTAGTTCTTTTGGGGGTTGTGAATGTTATTGGGCATTTACACACACACACACACACACACACACACACACACACACACACACACACACACACACACACACACACACACACACACAGAAAAAGTAAAAGATCAAAACACGGGTGCGAGAAGGTTTCCGAAGCATTCAATAATAAGGTGCAAATCATACAAATCAGGTTAATGGGTAATCTCAAGGGAAAGTGACAGAAATATTAAAACTGCGAATGGGTGACTTTCATCGCTGAGTTTGGTGGGTGGAACCATTGTGGCCAGTCCCTCGGTGTTTAGGAGAAATGCAATATATTTCATTTGCTTCTTTAATTGAAAAGGCTGTGAGGCAAAGTACTAAAATATTCCATTGGACCATAGAAGGTAGTGGTGGTGGTAGTGGTGGTGGTGGTGGTAGAAGTAGTAGTAGTAGTATGAGGAGGAGGAGGAGGAGGAGGAGGTGGAGGAGGAGGAGGAGGAGGAGGAGGAGGAGGAGGAATAAAGGTAGTAGTGGAAGTATCTGTAGAAGCAGAAAAAGAAGTAGTAGAAAAAGTAGTAGAAGTAGTATTAATAGTAGTAGAAGTAGTAGTAGTAGTAGTAAAAGTAGAAGTGGAAGCAGGAAGTAGAAGTAGTAGTAGTGGTAACAATATTGATATCCCAACGTACAATTTTCTCGTGGCTGAAGGTGAGGTTGAGGTCCGGGAACTTCACTTGGTCCTCGGCGTGCGCGGCGGCGAGGCAAGGCGCGGGCCAGGCGGGGGCCGAGGTGGGGGCGTCCAGCAGGGCCAGCCACGAGGGGTCCCGCAACCGCAGCACCGACACGTGGAAGCCCCGCATGTCCAGGCTGGTCATCACGGGGCTTGGGTACACCCGCACGGGCCTCACGCCGCGCGACTCTGCCCGTGCACGGAGGGAAAGGAGTCACAGTCCTGTTCAACACCCTTTCCATACATTGCTACTGTTTTTACTTATACTTCTTTAACTAATACTACTGCTGTTACTACTACTACAACTACTACTACTACTACTACTATGACTACTACTGCAACTACTACTACTACTACTTCTATTGCTGCTTAAGTTAATGGTCCAGACAAGAAGTGCTAACTCAGCTGGGCGACGACCTCCTTGGTGACGCTGCTCAGCTCCAGCAGCGTCAGGCACCCCAGGTTGTTGATGATGACGGCCACCTCGTCGCCCGCCTGCAGGTCGAGGCGCGAGGCCGAGTCCCGCCGAGTCAGCTGGTCCAGCAGCGCCGCCACCACCTCCCTCGGCGACCCCGCCTGGAGGAGGAGGTGCCAGGCGGGTCAGGGAGGGAGGAGTAAATTCTCTCTCTCTCTCTCTCTCTCTCTCTCTCTCTCTCTCTCTCTCTCTCTCTCTCTCAATCTAATTAGTTCTAATCACGTGGCGCTTGTTGCAGCAGATATAAGACGAGTTCCGTACATCTGAATACCCTGAGTAACCCGACAAATTCCAAGATACTAAGGGGGCACACCCGTCATTAAGCTCCTATATACAACGCACTACTCACCGGTATCGTGGCGGCCCCGGTCTCCCCGTGCACCCCGAGGCCCAGCTCCAGGTGTCCACGCGCTACCGTGAAGAGCGGCGCCGAGGCTCCCGGCAGCGTGCAGCCACTGGCAGCCACCCCGATGGTGCCCGTAGCCTCGCCCAGCTTCCTGCAGGTGTCCAGGGCTTCGGCCAGACTGCAGCCTCGCTCTACCAGCGCCCCGACGATCTGGGACAATGTTACCAAAACTCATTTATGAACATTACCATTATCATGAGTTATTATTGGACCAATGAAAAACAAGGTCGCTCTCTACTGTTTCCTCCTCCTTTATCTGATGATATTGTACTCCATCCTCCTCCAGCAAAGAGTCTGATTTTATCCATCTGCCAGTACTTCTCTTGGCCCGGACTTCCCCCACAATTCTCGAGTCAACACTTATTTAATTTGGTCATCAATCTGTTGCCATCTGTGCATGATATTACCTGCCTAACCCCATTCCCTACTCTTAATCGTAATTTAAGTATAAATATAATCACTTCAATACAAAACAGTTCAATTAAAACCCGTAAAATACTGCGCTGGTCATGCTGCGTTGATAAAAGCTTTACTGATGTATGCCGTCGTGGAAACATCTACAACAATGGAAATTATACGAGAGCAAAATTATGAAACGAATTTGTAAATCGATGTAAAGTAGGCACCATAATGCAGCCTCAACTGAACACTGATTTCCTCCAATGTGTGCCCTGACTCAACCCTTTTTCCCGCCCTCGTAGATTCTCCCTTCCCTGCCGCCGCCCCTCTCCACTGATGACTCCAGTAACGATATTGCGGAGGTGTACACAGCATATGGGACTGTGAACACACAAACTAGTATTGATCCACGGAGAGAGAGAGAGAGAGAGAGAGAGAGAGAGAGAGAGAGAGAGAGAGAGAGAGAGAGAGAGAGAGAGAGAGAGAGAGAGAGAGAATGTGACTGAAATTTAGACAGATAAAGACAGACAGAGTGACAGAAACGGACAGAAGAATATTGATTTCAGAGACATGGATCCCCAGGCAGTAGAATTTTTCGAATATGCTCCTGTCAAATTAGGGGAGGTGGAGAGCCTTTCTCGTTTCCCAGGTATTTTCTTGTATTTTCTTTGTGCAAGTAGGAGGCACGGATTCCTTAAAAAAAATAGTCAATGCGTGGGTAGGCCGGAATGATCTCAAAATGTGGTTCGCTTGCGCTCTTTGTATTAATAAGAAGTGGTGCTTAGCCACTTAATATTGATCCCGTTATATGGTCCTTTTTAAGAAGTGCAATAGGTATAAATGCCTACGTACTGTTTGCCCTGTTTGCTGCTTTATTTTGACTTCTTGCCTTCTTGTCTGCCTACTTTTGGACTTCTTAGTTTCTTAACCCGATAGCTGTGGGGATCGTGTTTCTTAAAGGCCCCTCTAAGCGAGGAAAATGAGAAAAAATCATCACTCAAACAAACCATTTCATAATACATATATCAACGCATTTGTGATCAGTTTATGCATCATCTGTTTTGGGGGTTTATATCATGGCAAAAATGTGGCCCGTCGCTAGTACACGGTAAAGCCACAAATTTGGCCCGTCGCTGCTACCGGGTTAACATCCGCCCTTAACTGATAGGTATAAGGGTTGGGATCTTCTAGTGCCCTAACATCCAGCCTTGACAGACACGTAATGAATCTACAACAACTTTTCTTTCAGCGACTCCTTTCTTCCTTCCGTGTGGCTTTAATCATTAAGCTGGAGAAAAAAATTAAAGGAATTAATATTAGTTCAGCAGAAGCCCACCATCAAGAGCATAATTTTACAGTCACGTGCAACCAGTCGTAGAAATATCCCCTACCCTTGTTATGCTAAAGTTTTCCAGAATAAAAAAAAAGTATGATTAGTCAGAGTCCAAGGTTCGAGGTATCTGGCAGAGCTGTCGGCACTGATCAGTTCATGCGTGGCTGTACCTTGAAGACGAAGTGAGTTCCGCACAGGCCGCGTCGCCCCGCCGTGCCCTCCAGCTTGGTGAGGGCAGAGTCATCCCCCGACACATACATCTCCACCTGCGGGAACGTCAAGGCTGTGTAAGGGAGGGAAGGCCAATTACATCAATCTACGGTTCGAAGAGGCGAGCAAACTAAACTGACATTATTTTTTTAGACTTTATTTATCCGCTCCTGGTCAACAATATTAAATGGTCCTTTTTAAGAAGTGCAATTGGTATAAATGCCTACGTACTGTTTGCCCTTTTGCTGATTTATTTTGACTTCTTCATCAAGGGTCATTTTAATTCTAAAGGTGGGAAAAAATAGTCATTTGTGAAACCACGTTAGGGAATCATAGAAGAGATTTACGAAATTAAAAAAAATAACCCTAATAGACTTCCTGGAATTAATTCCCTGAAAAAAATAAGCACATTCTTTGAGAAAAAGGCGCAACAAAAATGGACGTAAAAATATCCTTCTGGGGTAAAAAGTGAAACTGATTGAATCCTCACATACCTAATCTAACCTCACAGATTGGCGGAACATCATGAATAATGTAACAATCCTCAACAAGCAAAGGTTAATAGCGACCACAGAATAATTTGATGTGTGTGTGTGTGTGTGTGTGTGTGTGTGTGTGTGTCGTCTGTCTGCCTGCCCGTTTGTCTGCCTGCCTCCCTGTTTGTCTGTCTGTCTGTCTGTCTACCTATTTGCCTGTCTGTCTTTCTGTCTTTCTGTCTGTCTGTCTGTCACTGTCTGTCTGTCTGTCTGTCCGTGTCTGTCTACATGTGTGTGTGGTTGTCCATCTGCCTGCCTGTTTTCTCTTCAATCAGCGGTTCTCCAAGCACACTTTACTACACCAGCCCTCCAGCTGAAGACTAACGCACCTTCATGCCCGCGGCGCGGCACCGCTCCACCGCCATGCCGAAGTTGATACGGTCGCCGGTGTAGTTGAAGACAATCACGAGCACCCCGTGTGTAAAACAGGTTACGTTGTGGGAGGAGCAGAACAGGGGGAAGGAGCTGAGGCTATACAGACGTATAAAAACACAAAATTGGAAGTTACGCATGTAATACCAAACCATTCAATAAAATATGAAACTGACTGGATGTTTGAGTTAAGGTACAGCCTAGTCGCTGAAGCCCAAGGATTATTACGGAATGGGATTCTTATTGCATTTTTTTCTGAGTGAAGAGATGGAAGCCAAGAGGGCACCCACAAAGCTTGTGCTTTGGTCAGGTCGATTGATCTTGTTAAGAGGAAGTTGGTATGGAGACACACAGAGCAACCCTTCTCAGGTGTCGTGGGGCGGACGCAGCAAAGAGCATGTAATTCAAGGCGGGTTAAAAACAAATAACTCAGCTATGTGTAAAAAAGTAGCATCACTATCCCGCTAATTGTCATTTATGCAAACAAGTCCCTGTACCCGAGTTAGCTACCGTAGCGCATCAGCAAGCATAGGCTGCAGGTACACTAGTGCTTGTGTCAACACGTCACCCGGTGCAATGTGCTGCCTAGATCAACATGACAAATGAGTGAGTGGCAGACGTGTGTGTGTGTGTGTGTGTGTGTGAGAGAGAGAGAGAGAGAGAGAGAGAGAGAGAGAGAGAGAGAGAGAGAGAGAGAGAGAGAGAGAGAGAGAGAGAGAGAGAGAGAGAGAGAGAGAGAGAGAGAGAGAGAGAGACGTGACAGCAATAGAAAGGTATGTAGAATTCAACAAAATCTCTCCGAGCAAAGCCAACTCTACTCTTCCAACGCTCCGGCACTTCTCCCCCCCCCTGCGTGCTGTTACCTGGGTTGTCCTTGCCGACGGCGGTGATGGCGGCGGTCACGTTGGCTGCTGGCGGGGAAACGAACACGTGTCCGGCCACCGCGGCAGACAGCATCCCGCTACCAACGAACCCTGGCGAGCAAGACATCGAAGTGGGTGAGGGGATGATGGAGAGGAGGTAACTTATTTTGAACCAGACAATAAAAAAATAATGTGAGTCTGTAAAGGGCCAGTCAGTTTACATGAGCAACGCTTGTAAAATGTCCCCAATCCGCCCTATCCATAAATCTATCTAACCTCTTCTTGAAAGCATCTATCGTGTTCCGTGACTGCTAAGCGTGTTCTCCTCCTACACCATGTAACTTAAACCCATTGTCACCGGTCATCATCATCATCATCATCATCATCATAGTCAGTCATTATTTCTCCATTACAAGACAAAGACTTTTCCTAAAATCCTTCATCTCTCCTTGTCAGGTGTCAGTAAACTCCTTCCTGGAAATCCATCCTGCATCCTACGGCAAATATCCTAAATTCATCTTTCCTTCCGGTGGTATGCCTGTCCTGACCTACACTTTCTGGGCTATCATTCTGTTACTTCGGTTGTCCATCTGCTATCATTTCTACCCATTATACGATCTGCTTATATCCATTTCTTGTTCTTAATCGTCATTAAAGTATCTTCAAACTCTGTCTGTTCTCTAATCCATGATCCTGGCTTCCTATCTTCTAGTGCAATACTCCATATTTTCCCCCGTTCCTCTTTGTCCGCTTTTTAGATTTCTCTCTAGATATTTTGTGGGCCGCCAAGTCTCCGAACCGTATGTTAGGACCGGCAGGATTCATTGATTGTGTGCCTTTCTTTTGAGGGAGGGAGCAGGGTGATATTCTTGTTATTGCCGTGTTTATAAAGAGCACTCCATTTTATCTCATTACACTTTGACTTATTTTTCGTGGGCTTTGTTTGCACCGATTAATCTTCGGCAGGTACTACATTTACTTACTTTCTCAAGTTTTCGGTGCCGATCATTATTTGTTGTCCTGCTAACGGATTTTAAAGATTACCTTCGCTTTCTTCATATTCATTTTCACACGTACTTTCAGAGTCTCTCTGTTGTTGTTCCATCCTATTTTAAAAGTTTTCCTCAGAATTATATAGTAAAACTACGTCATCCCTGCACCCAAAGGTTTTGAAACTACTCACCGCCCATTTTGAGGCCTATGTTGTGCCACTCTAATTCACTAAATACTTTTTTTTTAAGCTAGCCGCAAATTATTCTGGAGGTATTGTATCTCTTACCAAGGAAGAAAGATTTTTTGGTAAAAATATCACAAGAAAGAAAATGTCTGCCAATAGGCTTCATATAATGTATTAGTATTTACTTTTGTTTCATTATTAAAAGAGAGGTGGCAATTTAAACTTTAATAATACTGCTAGATTCATTAAACTGTCAGACGTGAAATAGACCAAAATAAGTTTGCGGGCATTAGCATGTAATAAACATTACTACTACTAGCTACTACTAATACTACTACTAATACTACTACTACTGCTACTACTACTACTACTACTACTACTACTACTACTACCACTACTGCTAGTAATAGTAGTGCTACTACTATTACTACTACTACTACTAATACTAATAATAATAATAATAATAATAATAATAATAATAATAATAATAATAATAATAATAATAATAATAATAAGACAAAGAAGACAAAGAAGTCAAAGGAGAATAATAATAATAATAATAATAATAATAATAATAATAATAATAATAATAATAATAATAATAATAATAATAATAATAATAATAATAATAATAATAAGAAGAAGAAGAAGAAGAAGAAGAAGAAGAAGAAGAAGAAGAAGAAGAAGAAGAAGAAGAAGAAGAAGAACAACAACAACAACAACAACAACAACAACAACAACAACAACAACAACAACAACAACAACAACAACAACAACAACTAACAACCAACCAAACAAACAAACAAACAACAAATAAGACAAATGAAGACCAGCATAAAAATCAATAATGAGGAGGGGGAGGGATGGCACAGCAAACTACCGCACAGATTAACTTAAAACTATACCCCCACCCCCCCAGCCCCAACACAGTTCTATATGTGGCTTATACTCACCAACGGGAAACGGTTCATGCCCCGACCCGCCGCCAGACACCAGGGCCACTCCACGCGTCCTCCCAGCACCCTCCAGCAGCCGGCCACGCTCCACCACCACACGCTGGGAGGGACAGACAGATACATGAGAGAGAGAGAGAGAGAGAGAGAGAGAGAGAGAGAGAGAGAGAGAGAGAGAGAGAGAGAGAGAGAGAGGTTTTAGTATATTAGCTGGTGAGACGGTTTCTACACACACACACACACACACACACACACAACGCCGCCAGAGACGTGGGAGTACAACACCGCATTCGAATAAATACTAAGGAAAATACACTTAGCTGATGCTGTATCCCAGAGAAAACCTTTGCGCATTTTTAAGTAAGCAAATATGTATGTATGTATGCATATAAGTATGTATGTACGTGTGTATGCATGTATGTATGTCTCCATGTAAGTATGTATGATATATGTATGTATGTCAGCATGTATGTGTGTATGTAAGCATGAATGGATGAATGGATGAATGTATTTATGTATGGATTGAGTGATCGGGTGATTGTTTATCCTGTATATTTTGACAAACAATAAGCATAAGCAATTCACCAAGGAAATCAAATGAAAGAATATACAAACGCTTATCTATGAGAAAAAAAATATTCGCCACCAACAGCACTCTTCAAAACCCTTCCCGACGCTTTGGACCTCCACGAGGAAAACAAAACACCCACCTGCTCTGGGAGAAGGACGAAGCCTGGATTGGCGGCCACCACGCCCTCCAGCCCTTCGTCCACACATGTCTCGCTGGAGGTGTACAGCTGGCCCTCACTCATGGCTCACGAAGGGAAGACTATGTGCAACGATGTGCCACTTCACGCCCAAAACACTGCGAACAAGACAGCCGAGACTCAACAAGGCGCCTCTGAAAAATATATAGAGATTCAGTGGGGGTCTAATTTATTTTCTTTTACTTTTTGTGACCAGTGTGTTGTGGGCAATATCTGATGTACTACGTATTTACACTTTGTTGTCCCTTTAATCCAGTGTTGCCAAGTTATCGTAATCATCGCATTGAGTTTTCTTAGTCTCTGACCGATAACTATAGCAAAAGAACAAACCAACATCAATGAATAACAGTTTTAACGCTAACTCTAATTCTCTATCGTTGTTTGTGTGGTTACAACCGTCTTGGAGCATAAAAATGATAAATCCAATCTTCATAGTACGACAATTTGGCAACGCTGCTCTAATCGTAAAATTAAAACGAAGCTGAATTAAACAGAAGAGCAGCAGCACGCGCGCGAATTATGCCGCCAGAGTTGTTTCAGTATCTTAAAATAATCTCGTTGCTGTGCCTCTCTAGAGATAATAGCTCTACAGATAAGAAGACACGCCATGAGAATCGAAGTCATATGTTAACGGCCTGGCTTCTGACAACACCATTATCATTTATATCATCATTATCGACTTGTTCATTGTCATTATCATCTTTCATTTACCGTGACCATTATTGCAATCAGGAAATGAGTGTTTTTAAAAAGAATGTAAGAAATGTCTGTTTTTATATATTTTCACTGTAAACTCAAACAAAATCGTATATCAAAGTTCAGCATTATTATTTTACTGTTTTTCCACCACTGATAAGAGAGAGAAGAAAGCACAATGTTTCGATTTACCATTAAGACTAACAATTCAATTTATGCACGTATGGACCAGGTAACAGCACCACCATAGTAATAATAATAATATTAATAATAATAATAATAATAATAATAATAAGAAGAAGAAGAAGAAGAAGAAGAAGAAGAAGAAGAAGAAGAAGAAGAAGAAGAGGAAGAAGAAGAACAAAAACAAGAATAAGAAGAACAGGAAAAACAAGAACAAGAACAAGAAGAACAAGAACAAGAACAAGAATAACAAGAAGAAGAAATAGAAGAGGAAGAAGAGGAAGAGGAAGAACTAACCAACAGCAAAAAAAGATGATTGATGCCTAACCCTCTCTATTGTCAAGTGTATCTTTATCCTAATGGGAATTTGTGGATATAGACTTGACCGCAGGAACCCAGATCAGATGTAACCACAGAAGTGCGTGCCTTACTACTCTTGCAATAGCAGCTTTCGTGTTCCATTGACCTTCAGTTTATGTCACACACAAGGATCGAAGCATGAGATAATCAATTTCACACAACAACATTCGGCTCAATCTCGTATTCTTTAAAATGGTGGTGCGGTAGTTAACAAGACTCGGCACGAAAGCGGGTCTGGGTTCGAGTCCCGGCCTCGGCAGTCGGTGCGTGGCCCACCCAGCTTCCCATCCTCCCTTTCTGGATGTCTGATAATGGGCTATCTGGGGAAACCGAGAAAAAGTATAATGTAAACTGTAAAAATCAGGTTATCACTCTGGCCTTGAGTCCCGGGGTAATGGGTTCTTACCCGCCACAGGCTCAAGTGCTAATGTGACCAAGATGAACATCGAGACCACACGCAGCTATAACCAGTGCCTTACCAAACATCGACACCATTTACGCCAAAATACTCATGGAACGAAGCTCGAGATTTTCAGCTTACAGGAACTGCCTTATATAGGCCTATCAGCCTCTTTCAGACTCCTCATGGTATGTTCTATAACAAGTCTGACCCCGCTTGACATCAATTAGTTCCTTGAATATTCTATAAATAGTTTGTCATGTATCAAACTTTCACAGTTGTACAACCTCCTTTCATATTGTTTCATCTTACTGAGCGATCACATTCCTAATAACAAGCAACGCTGATGTTCTCATGTTAACGTTTTTCTCTTTTTCCTTTTCAGAGTTGGCACAATGTTATCAAATACCTTTGCTGCCTCGAGGAAACCACCCAAGGGTCACGACAGCCCAGTGGCATGCAATCAAAGTGTCAAACCAGAGGAGCCGAACTTGAGACCCTTCCGAGTTTTGTTTGTGGAGTTGGTTGTTCTTTCCCGATAACCCTTAGCGGGGACACAGGGCTTGTCCGGGGAATAGGTTACCACGGGCGTCTTCATTCAACCATTCCCCTCCTTCTTGCCAAAATCCCAATAATCAGAGAGACAGAGAGAGAGAGAAAAAAATACATACGTACCACTACCACAGAGGACCTTCCCACACTAAGCACTTGAGCAGTCAACTCTGAATGAGTGTGTGATGCAAGGACACGCAGCCAGCCTCTCGGTTACCGTTTAGTGTATTATGATAGTGCATCCTCCTTGCCCTCTTTGACTTACTTAGTAGTGAATGGGGGAACCCAGTACTGTCAGCAAACCGAGTAATTCGGTTTTCATTAGTCTTCAAACCCGAGTAAACCGAGTACTTTGGACGATGGGGGGTGGGTAGCAGTCTTATCACCAGGAGGCTAGAGGGGAGGGGTCAAGGGTTGCCAGAAATGAGAAGTGTTCAAATTAATCTGACGACAGATGGCTTTGAAACATTCCGTGTGAAATTCAAACAATAATAAATTTTCTTCTTATTCTCAAGAAGCTACAGTACACCATTCCTGCCCTAGATAAAAACAGAAGGGTCAAGGTCCATAGATTAATTATAAGACAGCTGTAGGTAGGTAAATATGAAGCATCTAAGTAACACACATATGCATATTCCACGACTTCGGTGTTGCATAATTTGTTTTAACTCGGCTTATGAGTTTCATTTCAAAGACTGGTGATCTTTAATGTGACTCAAGTCAATTAATATGACTTAATTACTCCATAATCTGTCAGGAATTGTGCACACTGAATGTCATATATATATATATATATATATATATATATATATATATATATATATATATATATATATATATATATATATATATATATATATATATATATATATATATATATATATATATATATATATATATATATATATATATATATATATATATATATATATATATATATATATATATATATATATATATATATATATATATATAGATATATATATATATATATATATATATATATATATATATATATATATATATATATATATATATATATATATATATATATATATATGCTACTGGCTATAGGGTTTTACGGAGAATACGTAAAAAATCTACGAACAGTACTTCAGGACCCTCAACCTTTCGATCCTTACCTGCCATCCTAGACATTCTCAACTGAACTACCTTGTTACTGCTGCCCACTAAAATCATCACCCAAATTATGAACGACAGAATGCAGAATGAGCGAACACGAGGGAAAAAAGACGCAGGTAATTGAATGCCGTTTGGACCGTCTTCATATTACTTCATGCTCTGAGGTGGAATGTTTTAGTCTCTTGGCTGACTGGATCTGTTCTTGAACGGAGCGTTAACTTTTCCTTCAGTTAATCACTCATTAAAGCCAGTATTCCAATTATAACACTCAAATTAAGTAAAAATATGATCATTATTAATGCTCGTGCTACAAGTTCAACTAATCCCTCACAATAAATCTGATATGCAAATTAGATATAAGAAAATACGATTAACGCGAGGCTGCAAATTCAGGGAGAGAGGTATTTAAGCCCACAGTACACAAGGTAACTTAGGTATTATTAAAACAGTTCATCCTCAGGGTTCGAAGCAATTCCTTCCCTTAAACGGACACTTACTCTGTCATTTCTGCGGTAGTATTTAAGGCCAGCTTCACAGTTCGACATGGGGGAAGGGGGGTTTGTAAGCTTCCAGATCAATACCAGAGACTTTAAAAATTCCTTGTAGAGTGTTTCGTCTTCATGTTTAAGAAATTGAGGAAACTATTCAGGAAACTTTTTGTGTATGTGGTGTTGCATGGAAAACCTAAACACTATGGATTGTATGGGATTGCAGAGTTTGGTTTGGGCTGTTACAAAGACCCCATGTTGGGCTGCGGAATTAGCTCTTAGACCGGCATTTACGGTAGTGTATTGTAGGGACTGTCTGTTTTGGACACTAAGGTCGATATTATAAGACACCTTGGCTTCTCACATTACCTATTTCTAAAGGTCAAAGAGAGGGCCAATCGGGTTCTAATGAGTGTTTCTTTAGGTTCACGGCACAGAGGAAGGGTCAAACTGCCACCAGGGCAATAAAACTACTCCTGGAAATGTACCAAACTCCTATGAAAGCCTTGTCAAATATGTGTTCTTGGACGACGAAATGTTTAGTAATACGGCCCTAAGACCCTTTGAAAACTTTCCTGGGATAAAATAACAAGCAGCATGGACAGTAGTATGAGAGAGAGAGAGAGACAGAGAGAGAGAGAGAGAGAGAGAGAGAGAGAGAGAGAGAGAGAGAGAGAGAGAGAGAGAGAGAGAGAGAGAGAGAGAGAGAGAGAGAGAGAGAGAGAGAGAGAGAGAGAGAGAGAGAGAGAGTGTGAGTGTGTGTGTGTGTGTGCCCGACCACAGTGAGCTGCATGGTATATCAGCACACGGTATCCTTCACTCACGCTCCATTGAACACCTAACACCACAAAACATTACCCGAAAATTCCAAAATGACGTAGCAATACAATTATCAAAGTCATGTCGCAGGGGATCCAAAAGGAGATTATCTACTTTTTACATATATTGTATGATACAGTTCTGCATAAACTTTTGAATAATATACTAACAAATAAAATAAAATAATGATAATGAACAACACTATGCAACGTTCATTGGCATATCGGTGTGTCAAAAATACCTGTACATCACTTGACCTTCCAGTCCTTTATGACGATATGCACCAACGGAGAGAGAGAGAGAGAGAGAGAGAGAGAGAGAGAGAGAGAGAGAGAGAGAGAGAGAGAGAGAGAGAGAGAGAGAGAGAGAGAGAGAGAGAGAGAGAGAGAGAGAGAGAGAGAGAGAGAGAGAGAGAGAGAGAGAGAGAGAGAGAGAAGGGGGGGGGGGGGGCAGGGACACGGGGAAAAAGAGAGACGGACAGACAGACATACAGACAGAAAAAAAAAAAAAAACAGCCGGATACAGCACATAACATCTCGTGTCAGTCACGGCATTAACAACAGTTCAGCAGCAGGAACAGGAGGAGCCTCCCCCGGGTGCTGCCTTCCAGGGGGTTACTGAGGCCGCATGAAGGAGGCAGGGCGGGGAGCGGCACAAGACGGACATGTTGTGCTGGAAATCTGCATCTAAAAATCTTCCTCCCGACACTGAACACGTCCTGCTTGAGCCTTTCTTCAGAACATATCTTGACATTATTTCGTGCATGCTCAAACTAAATTCTTGCTAACGTATGGTCAATTTTGCCATTAATATCTAACTAAATGAGCTCATATCTTTGTGATTACCAACGAATAGGGTTGTTGTTGCTATTTTGCCATTATGCATTACAAAGTTTATTTAAAAGTATTTACCTTCGTGAAAGTTTAATTGTGGGGAATAATTGGAAACTTAATATAACGACTAGGCCCAGGCTTTAGTTGTGGGGATTAGGTGTAAACTAATGTAAGGATTAGGCCCAAGCTTTAACTGTGAGGAATAGGTGTAAACTTAATGTAAGGATTAGGCCCAGGCTTTAATTGTGGGGAATAGGTGTAAACTTAATGTAACGATTAGGCCCAGGCTGTAACAAGGGATGACGGAACTTTAAACACAGAGGTATTCCAACGCACACCCTTACAATAATAACTGAGTATATATACACGTGCAAAAAATGTAGGCATCATTAAGAGAAGCGAGCGGCGCAACAGGCTGCCTGGTGATGCTGCACGAACACAAACTGTCTCGGTATTCTTTATTCACCTAAGAGTTTCCACACAAGTACTTTGACTAGAAAATATCTGATTAACTTCATTAGCAAAAGCTGCGTCGGATACTTATTTTCCTTGTCTGAGAATCAACAAAGATTACACTTGAGGATCTAGAAGCCTGGGCATGTCTGCATTCGAAATCTTAACCTTAACCTTGGCCCCTCTTTCCATATGATATTCAAAATGAGCAACAAAAATCGTTTCCGTCGGTTTACAATGATGTTTTCTTTTTATGAACATAAGTACGCCATGCCGGAAGACCAGACTACAAAACACAGCTTCTAGATACTACTGGACAGGTTTATGCCATCTTCCGCGTCTCCTTTTTATTACATGAACTGCTATGACGAGAAGAGCAGGTGGAAATTTTCTTTGATTATAATTAATAACTATACACAGAGATCTTATCATTAACTTATAAAACAGTTTTTCCCATGTCCTGAACCCCTTCCCTCATTGCACATACCTATTATATTCCCTACGTCTATAATGTTTTCCTTTAACGTTAGTCGCTGTCAGACGCTTCGCCAGATTTAGCAGCAGGGTTTTGGATACCGATTTCGATGCTTTCCCCTCCATCTGGGCTGCTTTTAGTCAATTTCTTTTCCTTCTTCTTCTGCCTGGAGCGACCCACAAAGTAGGCAACGATCACCACAAGAACCATCGCCGCCAGCACGCAGCCCACAATGATGGGGACGGTGGCCGGGATGTAGTCTTCGTCCTCTGTCATGTAATCGTCAACCATACCCAGCGGCCAGCCCGTCTGTAAACGATATTCAGATAATTTTGAGAGAGAGAGAGAGAGAGAGAGAGAGAGAGAGAGAGAGAGAGAGAGAGAGAGAGAGAGAGAGAGAGAGAGAGAGAGAGAGAGAGAGAGAGAGAGAGAGAGAGAGAGAGAGAGAGAGAGAGAGCGCACACACATACACACACACACACACACACACACACACACACACACACACACACACACAATTACTACTAACACGAAGCTTTAAAATTTCCTGCAGCTGCCTATTCCCGTGCCTCAAGTCAGTGAGATGTGTTTTATGCTTTTTTTTTTTTTATACGTACCTGGAGATCGTTTTCTGCGATGTATGCCTGCAAGTGCTCACGCAGGGGAGAGAAATAATGAAGAATGGCCGTGGCGTTCATGTTACCCTCACCGTCGCCCATAAATTCCTGCAGCTGCGTGTGCCATTCCTGCGAGGCTCCCTTGTTAAGCATTGTCCTGAAGACGGAGAAAACATGAAGAGGTAAGAAAACAGATAAAATTAAAGAAAAACACCTTCTCCACTATATAAAAAAACAGTATGGCGATGAGGAAGTTGTATTTATTGGAAAGAAAACTCCATGTAATATCACTAAAGTCTGCATTACACTCACCACAAGGCGTCTCCTGCGTCGGTGCTGTTATAGATGTCACAGTTAAACACTAGACTCTCATCGAATTGTTCTTTGTAGGCCAAGGCACAGAGTCGGTGGTGGAACTGGAACTGAAGTATGTGAGCCACGAAGTACCTGGGGAAAGGAGACGCTCTGGTTCTTAACGGCTAATGGACGGGAACACTCAAGTAACACAATAGCTCTCCCTCACATGAGCTGGACACCATTGTATAACAGTTGAGTTACATCTAACTTGCAGCATGCGGTTCTGTTCTTGTATCCTCACCTTGCGAAGGACATTGCTAAAGTGGAAGGTTTACGACTTAAGGCGACCAAGATGACTTTTTCCTAGCGAAACAAACCTTATGAAAAAAAACTCTTACCTAGTTCAAAACATCTTTTCTTATGAGAAACGTCGCCTCAGAGGAAAATTGAGTGAATGTTTCAAAATAATAATTGGCTTTACGAATGTGGGCAAATCCAAATTGTTTATGATCGATGATGCGTCTTAGACAAGAAATAACGGCACAAAACTGATATGAAGTGTAAACAAATTAAGTCAGACAGCACCAAGTTTTCTTCACCAACATTGTAGCATAAGAATGGAATAAACTATCACCTTCAGTGGATCAGTGTAACAAGAATGAGTCATTTAATTCGACCGCTGTTTCCTTCATCTTAACATTCAGTATGGCGGAAATACACTCTTTTTGACCCTTAGGCCATAGTTTTGCTGTAGTTTTACTTAGTTTTTAAGACACACCACCTAGTCTGAACCTTAGGGTTCGTGTGGTCCAAGTAAGTATGTAAATCTATATAGATCTCTCACCTGATGTAAGGAACACTTGTAGGGACGTGATATTTGCATCCTGGATCGAAGTCTTCATCGGGAGAACGGCGGACAGGCGGAGCGATGCCTTGAACATCTAACCTAAAAGAAGAAAAAAAAAGCGGAAAATGAAGTGAAACTTCCTTTCAATGGAGGGATGCTCATTATGCATCACATCAAGCTGCCTTGGAAGACAACCGCTCTGGTCATTATGGGTACTCTGTGGAGTGCTGCATGATAGTCTGGTGCCCACCTTAAGCTCCACCACTGTCTGTTGTAGTTCATATCGTTGCCGTTCTGTTCGAAGAGATCCCACCGCAACCGGTCGAGGATGTAGGAGTATGGCAGGAATGCAATCTACAACGGCAAAGACCGAGATAAGTATTTTCCAAAGTTGAGGCAAGAAAAGCTGTGAGACTCGTGAAAACTACATAGTGAAGTTGACTGGTTTAGGAGATAAATACCTATGTTTTCTTCTGGCATGGCAAAACACAAAAGTGTGGGAGGAAACTTTGTTGTATTTGCTAACGCTTTTCTTTCTTCAAGGTTCTTATTTTAATGGATTCTTGCTCACCTTAGCGAGCGCAGTTTTCATGAGGAAGTTAATATTTTCTTTTTGCTCGGTGGTCATCTCATCTTTGGACTCCTCTTCATATGTCGCTTCATGTATGTCGTCTTCCGCTGCTGAGCTGTTCAAGAAGTTCTCTATCATCCTGAGGTGGCTCGGGGTGCTCACTGAGAGGGCAATTGTGTCTCCAATCGCCTCATGGAACCCTGAGAAAAATATATCAATAGTGAACCAAACACCTTTTATACTTGAACATTTAGTGTTCAAGAGAAAAAATAAGAAGAAAATAAGGCAAAAAAGAAATAGAATCACACTAGCTATTCGTTTCCAAGTTACTTAAGGGCACTGCGATTTAACCTGCGATGCTCCAATGGAGATGAGGACCAAGTGGAGACACAGGCCAACATCAGCAAATTTAAGACTGACTAATAAAGTAGCAGAGAAGTGAGTGAATACTCTTTTTTTCCTCCCAGAGGATAGATTTATTAGTTTAAAATTTAAAAAGGAAAAATTGGTCACCATCTTGGGTAGCAAACTTTTTTTCAGTATCTGAAACATGTGTGGACAACAATAAGGTTGAAGAAGTCTGGCCAAGAGAATTCCACGTAGATGGGAATCAACTCACCGGGGTTAGCACCATCCCTGAACACCAACGGACGCTTGCCCTGGGGCACGCTGTAGGCCATCTGGTACTCGGTGTGGCCCATTTCATGGTGGATGACGATGAACTCCTCCTGAGTCTTGTTGGTGCACATTTTTATCCTAGGGTTGGAATCCCACACATTACATTCTTGTGGCAAATTCATGTATTAATTATTGAAGGTTATACAAAGGTTAATACCAACCGAGGCATACTACACGTTCCGGTGTCCCCCTTTGTTTACAAAAAAAAAAGGGGGGATCGCTGTGAACACGGATCCGTGTACGCAGCTGGTCGCGTGTACTTGACTGTCCCCCAATGTTTTCAAGCACGGGAGGGCATATTGTTTTATTCTTTCATAGGGCCAATTAGTAATAGCCTTCATGCGGTGGTCCACGAGTAAATTTACGGGAAATAGCATCTTGATATTTTCAAAAAACAAAACTGTCTTGATGTGCATATGCAGGCCCGTAGTTTTGGCAGATGTTTTGGGGGGCTAGAGGGCATCACAGACACAGACCAGGCAACAGGCAACACAGACCAACAAAGGCAGAGAATGACAAATGAAAAACAAAAGAAACAGAAATAAAGTAACTGACATCAACAAATTGCTGGAATAAACGATCAGTCTTAGCCACAAACCCACCTGAATCGACCCTCACTAGGATCCGTGACCACATCATAGAAGTCCCAGGCCGAGGCGTGGCAGATGACGGACTGCTCCTCGCTCTGCTCAAACACGGTGTTGGTCCTGAAGTCGTCTGTCATTTTGTACAATCCCAAGCTCGTGAAGAACTCCTCGGCGATCAAAAACATTTCCCTCACATCATCGATCTGCGGAGAAGAGTGCGTGAGAGATGGAGATGGACGAATAAGGCTAAAGTGGCTGGGAACTTCCAACAGCGGGACACAACCCTTGCTGACACCCTGTACCCACTCATTGCTAGATGGACAGGAGGCAGGGATTTTTTTTATTTATTTACTTTTTTTAGGTGCTGCCTATAGCGCTGGCAGGCTGTCTTGAGGTGTCTCTTCACCGCTAATGGTGTAGGCGAATTTTATTTAAAGTGACTACCTTGGTACATGACTACTGCTTGGCCCATGCTGCCCCCCGGTGCTCCACTTGAACAAAGTCGCCAAAGTCAGGGTTGATTGAAGATTTGGGCAGAATGCCGGGCAACTGGCAGAGGTAATACCTGCTATGGTGTGTGTGTGTGTGTGTGTGTGTGTGTGTGTGTGTGTGTGTGTGTGGAGGAGGGACTCACGTTGTCCTCCAGGGCCTGAGTGATGTCCGGGATGGCCACTTCGGGGTATGGGGCCACCAGCTCGTAAATGTTCTCCCAGCTCTGGGCCCACATGTTTCCTGTGGAAGGGTGAGACCTCAATTTACCCTCAACACCTTCACGTCCATTAGACTCCCGAAACATAAAAGATTTTTATTTATTACCTAAAAGAAATATTCCTCCACACACTACCTACATCCTGCTGTATATTTTGCTCTCAAACTGTAAGAACTATACATAGAAAAAAGCTTGCTAACCTTCAGCACTAATCATTTACTCTACTCTCAAAACATTAATTGAAGAAACAGCAGTTACAGAATAGATCAAACCTAGAGCTCTCTCACTGCAAATAGTGAAATATCACTAAATTACCTACATTTCCTTTGAAGACAAAGGACAAATGTACAGGGTCAGTCAAGAAGCCTAATATTGAAGTACCAAACCTTTAAATATATTCAACGTAACATGTGAAAATGTGCATTATATATATATATATATATATATATATATATATATATATATATATATATATATATATATATATATATATATATATATATATATATATATATATATATATATATATATATATATATATATATATATATATATATATATATATACATACCTAAAAGATGGGCTGGAATAAATTCGGAATCAACAACATCGCCATATTTTTTTTTCAGCTTGTGGCGCACGTAGGCATGCAGCTCCTTATAAAATTCTTCAATTTGTGTCCATAGGCTATTAATTTCCTCCTTGAAGTCCTGAGCCGTGTAGTTCAGGGTAGACTCCGTGTAGGCGTCAACCCACATGGCCCCAGCGTCCGGGAAACCTTTAAAATACAAAACATTAAATAAGTCTCACTTAACTTTAATGACCTTAAATTTCGAAGCTTATAATATAACTTAGAACATACACACCCACACACTCAAAATATAACTTGAAAATATCAGAGAAAGAAAAGAAAAACGAAGGAAAGGAAGACGGGAGGAAGGAAGGATGACTGGAAAAAAGGAAGGAAAGGAGGTTATGGCCGTGAGACTTTAGAAGTAACACACACACACACACACACACACACACACACACACACACACACACACACTTAGCCCCCTCCCACACACGCACAGACACATACTAACACATACGCACACACATATCCCCTACATACATACACACATACGCACACTAACACATATGCACACACATACCCCTCCATAGGAACATACGCACACTAACACACAGGCAGTCACGCACACACATACCCCCCACGCACACACACCATTGTAGGGGTCGACGGCAGCCTTGTTGAGCAGCCTGATATACTCCGTGTAGTTTTCCTTCATCAGCTTCCCGGAAACATCGCGCCACTCTGTCCAGTAGTACTCAAGCTCCTCGGCGTCATCCAGCTGGGCCATTATCATCTCCACTGTTGGGGCGAGGAAAAGGGTATGAACGTAATATATAAATAATACCGAGAAAGAAGAGAAGGAAGGAGTTGTCAAAAGCTACAGTAATTTAAATTTGTTCCTCTAAGGCAGTGGTTCCCAAACTTTTCTGGTTGCGACCCTAAGATAAGTATTGTCGTGACCTGGCCTGGCGACTCTAAATGCGTGAACATGTAGTATTTATTTACAATTATTTCATGTTACACTTTCAGATATTTATGATTTTATTCTCCGCCTCCTCGCTGTCTGCTCGGCGGACGAGTTAATACGTGAATGCTATTCGTTGGCGTGCCGTGTTGTATGTGTACGGGTACTTAACCGTACTTTATTACAACGCTGCTTTCGTAGTATGTGTTTAGGGGAATCTTCATGCTGTCCCACTGAAGTAATTCAACTACATTACTGAAAAAATAAATTTCACCTGACTTATTTAAAAGATCGGCCTTTATAGCATGATAAAATAATGATGGCTTTTTTTCAAGACCCTCCAGCGACCCTCAGAAACACCCTCGCGACCCTCGATTGGATCCTCAACATCATTTGGGAACAATTACTCACAGGAATAAAGAAAAACAGACAAGTAAATAAATATATGCAAATTTATATATATATATATATATATATATATATATATATATATATATATATATATATATATATATATGTGTGTGTGTGTGTGTGTGTGTGTGTGTGTGTGTGTGTGTGTGTATATATATATATATATATATATATATATATATATATATATATATATATATATATATATATATATATATATATATATATATATATATATATATATATATATATATATATATATATATATATATATATATATATATATATATATATATATATATATATATATATATATATATATATATATTACCCGATGCGCAGGGTCAGCTTCAGGGTAGCGCGCCACTTGCTCGTAAGCCGAGGTTGGTGTTGATGGACAATGTGAGTAATATATATCGAGTAAGTCTCACGGAGATGTCGCCGGTTTGACGCAAAGACATTACAACGATATCCCATGATTCTGAGTAGACACTTATTATCAAAGGCACCAATTTGCCTCTCCAAGTCCCTATTTAGTGTCCATGTCTCCCAACCATACAGCAAGACAGGGGGCACAAAAGATTGAAGTTTCGGACCGTTGTCCTTCTACACAGGTATCGAGAACGCCATATATACTTGTGCTGAGTGAGTCCATAACACCGTGGGCCAAGTCAATCTGCCTTAGTACTTCATGGCGAGACCCACCGCTGTTCTAAACTGCGCTACCAAGGATTGTGAAATTTTCTGAAATCTAAATGTCCTCGCCACACGCATGAACAGACTGTACTGTTTCATCTAGCAAAGCCTCCAAACACTTGTACCTTTGTCTTGGCCCAGGAGACCTAAAGCTCCACTATATGTACAATACTGTTGGGCAAGAAAAGAAAGAAAACTACATTACACAAGATGTCAAACCTTTGATAATGAAAGAAAAAACAATGACAAAATATACATAATGTTCAGAAAAAATGAGAAGGAAGAGTAGGCAGTGAACGTGTTGAAGAGTCCAGAAGAATATAATTGTTCCTGAGTAAAATAATGAAAAAATAATCACATATAATGTTAGGGAAAAGCAGAAAGAAAAGCAAGAGAAGGTGTAAGGAAATTCAGGCTGGTATTACAAGAGACTTCGCTTCTCACATCAGCTATTTCTAAAGGTCAAAGAGGGGATCAATCAGGTTCTAATGAGTGGTTTTTTTAGGCTCAGGGTACAGAAGGGTCAAACTACCACCAGGGTCATAAAAGTACCCCTGGAAAGGCCCACAACTCCTACGAAAGCCTTGTCAAATATGTGTTCTTAGGCGGCGAAATGTCTTGTAATACGTATTTTATAAGACACACTCACTTCCCATATCAAGTAATTCTACAAGTCAAAGAGGGGGTCAATCGGGTTCTAATGAGTGTTTCTTTAGGTTCACGGTACAGAGGAAGGGTCAGACTACCACCAGGGTCATAAAAGTACCCCTGGAAAGGCCCACAACTCCTACGAAAGCCTTGTCAAATATGTGTTCTTAGGCGGCGAAATGTCTCATATTACGACCCTCAGTCTCAGTTGAGTTCAGAGTGGAAAATGTCTAGGTCAGAAGAGCTGTCCTAAATTCTGGTAAAGATTATCAAAAGAGGTTCATTCCTGTTAAAATAGAAAGACACAGGTAGCCTTTAATATGTATGAGTATAAAGTAATTTAGGAGAAAGATCAAAACAAGCAAGTACCGCAGTAAAGGGCACTGTTGGCAGCCTTATTGGCACACGAGGTACTCACGCTCGTCGATGGGGTAGGAGAGGGTCTCGTTGTCAATGTCCGTCACCCGCGCCTCGGTGTACGTGGTGGTCATGGTGTTCACGATCGTGTTGAGCTGCGGACACACGGAAAGGGAGGGGTTCAAAATACGCGACGAACAGCTTTCTTTGATTTTCGTTATTCTTTCTCTCCTTTCATTATTATTGTCATTATAACCATGATGATGATAATAAAAATAATAATAATAATAATAATAATAATAATAATAATAATAATAATAATAATAATAATAATAATAATAATAATAATAATAATAATAATAATAATAATAATAATAATAATAATAATAATAATATAAATAATAATAATATAAATAATAATAATAATAATAATAATAATAATAATAATAATAATAATAATAATAATAATAATATTAATAATAATAAAAATAACGATTTTCAGTGTCATTGTTATTATTATTATTACTATTATTTTTTTATTATTATGATCACATTAATACTATCACTACTATCACTCTCATTAATCACATACTTAGGATCAATTAGTGTCGTTAGATTTCGTCACTTAGACCCACCAGTCATGGTTAGGAACCATCTGTCACACAACAGGGATTCGTTCATTACAGTTGAGGTCCGTCAGTTTCATTCCGGATCAGTCACACTTCCTTAGGATCTGCCAATCAATCATGCCGTTAGGATTCTTTTGTCACACTTGCCTGTTCTAAGTCATCGTCTGGAAGTGCTGCCGTGTCAAGGTTCTTCTGTAATCTGAAGCGACGTTTGAGGACTTCATCTTCAAATTCTTCGTACTGATAGAAGGCGATGGTCCTCTTGTACCATTCTCGGAAGGCGTGGCTCACGTTATTCCAAGCCTCGATCTGATGACGGAGGAAGCAAATAGTTCTTATGTTAGTGAGCACCAAAGTAATAGTGTGACAGGATGTATCTATTTTTTAGCCATGGGCTTATTTATTGAGTACTATGTGATATACGCAAATTTCTTCTATGTATTATTAACTGTTACTGAAAGAGGAAAATAAAATAAAATATATACAATGCAGACCCTTCCCTTCTCCTCACTTCCCGTTTCCTTATTGTATCGTTAATACCGGAGAGTAGTTCAGCATGTTCTATAAAGACAAACTATATTACTTTCCACACCACACTACATACAAGCAACATACACACCATTTCCTGAAAATTTTTCAAAATTCAAAATGGCTTCATATACTGCTACCTCGGAGTCCCCGTCTGGGAAGGACTACAAATGCCCCCAGAGAGGACTTCCCTCTTGGCTTCCGATCCGAAAGGTGTCTTGATAGCTCCTCAGACTTCTTTACTATATTCTGCAACATTCGTGGTCTTCGTTTTAATTTCCATTCTGTGGAACACCTTCACCTTCTCTTTCTCACCGAAACACAGGTCTCAGAGGCTACTGACAGTAATCTCTACATTGCTCCTTCCAACTATCTCTATCCTAAATTTCAATTCAAAGCTGAATGTTGCGTCTATGTACGCATCGACATCACTTGCTCTCGTGCCCACGACCTTGACTCTTCAGAATTTTCCACCATGTGGCTAAGACTTATTTGTCATTTTATTACTAAATATGTCTGTGCTGTTTATCTCTCACCTAACTCTACCAACTATGTTAAATTATTTGACTATTTGAAGTGGAGCCCATCTTGATTCACTTTCACTTCGCTGTGATCTTCATCTTGGGAGATTTCAATGTTCACCACCAGCTTTGGCTTCCATCCTTTTCACTGACCAGCCTGGTGAACAAGCCTGCAACTTTGCTCTCCTCAGTGATGTAGAGCAGTTGGTTCAGCACCCTACACGTATTCCCGACCACCTTGAAGATACGCTCAATATTCTAGACCTCTTCCTAACCTCTAATCTTATTTTATCAAACTTTTCGCTCCGTTAGACTCCTCCGATCACAATCTTATTTCAGTATTTTGTCCTACTGCCCCTGTACAGCCTCCGGACTCACCGAAGAGGCGATGCTTCTGACATTTCGCTTCAGCCCGGTGGGACGACCTGAGAATATACTTTTTCGATTACCCGTGGAATGATTACTGCTTCCAGGAGAGAAATCCCCTTGCGTGTGCCCAGCGCATTACTGAGGTGATTGTCTCTAGAATGGAGGCACACATTCTATGTATTTTCTCTACTCCTCATGGTTCAATCACGCTTGTTCTCGTGCTATCAAAGATAGAGAGGCAGCTCACAGCTCACCAGAGCCTTCGCACTCCTGCTAATCACGACCTTTACATTTCTGCCCGGAATCGTCCGAATCTATTCTTCGATTTACCAAAAACACTGTAATCAATAACAAATGTCAACACCTTGCTTTTTCTAATTCTTCCAGAAACTTTTGGCACCTTGCCAAAAACATCTCGAACAATTTCACTTCTTCACCTTTCCCACTTCTCCTTAATCCTGACGGCAACACTGCCGTCACATATATTTCTAAGGCTGAACTCTTCGCTCAAACATTCTCTGAAACTCATCTCTGGACGATTCTGGTCATATTCCTCCTAGTCATCCCCCCTCTGATTCCACTATGCCTGTTATTAATTTAGATTCTTAAGAATGATATTTTCTATACCCTCTCTGGCCTCAGTCTTCAGAAGGCTTATGGGCCTGATGGAGTGCCTCCTACTGTCCTTAAAAACTGTGCTTCCGTGCTGACACCCTGCCTGGTCAAACTCTTTCGTCTCTGCCTGTCAACATCAACCTTCCCTTCCTGCTGGAAGTACGCCTACATACACACTGTGTCTAAGAGAGGTGACCGCTCTTATCCTTCAAACTACCATCCTATAGCTTTACTTTCTTGTCTTTCTAAAGCTTTAGAAACAATCCTTAACAGGAGTTATTTAAGCATCTATCCACTTCTGACCCTCTTTCTGATCGCCAGTATGGGTTCCACAAGGGGTGTTTTACTGGTGATGATCTTGCCTTCCTAACCGACTTTTTTTTTTTTTTACATCTACGCCTGTACCGCCGGTAGGCTTTCTTCAGGGGCCTGGTGGTCGGCCCCAGCCCGTCATGGCGCAAGCAATTTTTATAGTGGCGCCAGTTATGCTTGGCTCATGCTGCCCCCCGGAACTTATTCTTGATTCACTTGGACGGTTTCTTCTAGAGTCCGGGTTGATGGACGGTCTTCTGGACAGCATGTGGGTAGTCTTAAGCACATCGGCGGTGACTGAAAAATCCCAGGTGGTAGCGTGGGGATTCGAACCGACGTTGTCAATGGCGTGGTGAATGCAGGGCACGCACGCTAACCACTCAGCCACCGCCTACCCATCCTCGCTTAGCCGTTTCGGTGAAACTTTTGCTGTTGCCTTAGATATCTCGAAAAGCTTTCGACAGAGTCTAGCACAAATCTTTACTTTCAAAGTACCCTCCTACGAATTCTATCCCTCTCTCTGTACTTTCATCTCCACTTTCCTTCCTGCCCAATCTATTTTTGCTGTGGTAGACGGTCACTGTTCTTCCCCTAAACCTATTGGCAGTGGTGTTCCGCAGAGTTCTGTCCTATCTCCCACTCTCTTTCTGGTCACTGATGATCTTTCCAAAACAAACTGTCCTATTCATTCTTACGCCAATGACTTTACTCTGCATTGCTCAACATCTTTTGACTGAAGACCCTCCCAACAGGAATTACAGGATTCTAGGGTGGAGGCTGCAGAACGATTAACCTCGGACCTTACTCTCATTTCAGACTGGGGCAAGAAGAGCTTGGTTCAGCGCCTTAAAAACTTAATTTCTCCACCTGTCAAATCGACACAATCTTCCAAACACCTATTCCCTAATTTTCGATAAGACTCAGCTATCACCTTCTGCAATAAACATCCTCGGTCTCTCCTTAACTCACAATCTCAACTGAAACCCTCATATCTCCTCTCTTACTTAATCAGTTTCCTCGAGGTTGGCATTCTGTATCGCCTCCGCCAGTTCATTTTACCCTCTCAGAAGCTATCCACATACAGAGGGGCCTCGTCCACCCTCGTATGGAGTATGCATCTCATGTGGGGGGGGGGCTCCACACACACAGCTCTCTTGGACAGAGTAGAGTCTGAGGCTCTCCGTCTTATCAACTCTCCTCCTCTTCCTAACAGTCTTTTACCTCTTAAATTCCCCCGCCACGATGCCTCTCTTTTATCTTCTATCGAAGCTTTCATGCTGACTGCTCCTCTGAACTTTCTAACTGCATGCCGCCCCCCCAATCGCGGCCCCGCTACACTCGACTTTCTACTTAAAGTCATCCCTATACTGTTCAGATCCCTTATTCAAGAGTTGACCAGCATCTTCATGCTTTCATCCCTTGCACTGGTAAACTCTAGAACAATCTTCCTCCGTCTGTATTTCCTCCTCCCCACGACTTGACCTCTTTCAAAAGGAGAGTATCGAGACAACTCTCCTCCCGAAATTGACCTCTCTTTTGGCCACTCTTCTAATCTCTTTTTATAGGAGCAATGTCTTGCGGGCTTTCTTTCTCATCATTATATATTTTTTTTGGCCCTTAACCTGCTTCCTTTACCGTAAAAAAAAGTTGTTTCAAGCTTACGCCAGTAGACACCAGATCATATACAAGATTTTTTTTTATGCTAAGAAAAAAATTATGGAGTACTCGGTGAATCCCACAATAAAAAAAAATCCTTCAGTATTTAGATCTCAACTAAAGGGAAAAAAATAAATATGTGATATGTGACTGGTCTGGGGTTTCAAGTTTGATACTGAAAAAAAGATTGTTTGCAACCCAACACCTACGACCAACATGTTCACATAGATACCCACCGAGTCACTGGCAGTCTCTTGGGACACGTGGGTGTAGTACTCCCAGTCATACTCGACGGAGATCTGGACCAACTCAGTGAGCTCCCTGTCCATCTGGTCCATGTCCTCGAGGGCCTGCTCCTCGTCCAGGGGGTCTATCGTGGTGATGAGGCCACCGTCAGTAGACGACTCCAAGCCGTCTGTGGATGACTCAGAACGGCTCGCCACACAGTCCTCTGTAACGGAGCAGAAAATAAAAATGTAAAACCAAAAATACACATTTTGCCAAGAAAAGACTAAAGTGTACATCCAATCCAGAAAACAAACATTAAACAGAAAGAAGAATCAATAAAACCTAACTACACACAAGGCCCACCTCTAGATAATATGACTAACTATCAAAAAAGCGGATATGCCTTTCACTTCGAATTATTGTTCACTTAGTTTAACATCGAAACTAGACAAAATGTTTGACTCCATAATTGCCTGTCAGGAGTAGTCGGAATCACCTAAAAAGGAATAGATTAATTCATGACGCGCAACACGGGTTCACACAGGGTAGGTCATGCCTGACCTTTTAAAATATCGAAATTGATGTGATAGACGAAGATGAAACCTATGAAATTATAAATATGTTCCCCTCTCGCATCCTGGTCCACGTACCTCCCCAGCCGATGCACTCGCCGGCGTCCAGCAGGGCCTGGTCCAGGAACTCAATCAGGGGCTGGAAGTAGTCGATGATGGGCTGCGGATCCATGTTCTCAGACCCTCCCAACTCCCTCAGCACGACCGGCCATGGCTCGGAGAAGCCTTTCTCTAGTGCGGTGCTTACAATAAAAGAGGGAAACATTTAATAAATATCTATGAAAAATTATTGAATTTGGATTGAAGTGAGTGTGAGTGAGTGTGTGTGTGTGTGTGTGTGTGTCAAACTGGTTGTTCAAGTAACTCAATAGTCCAGTGGTGGGCACGGTTCCGCTAATCCGCTAACCGCTAATTAGCGAAGCAAACTTTCGTTAGCTGATTAGAATTTTCGCTAACTTTGGAAACAGTTTGCGTACCAATTAGCTTCCGCTAAATGTAGTTCCTCCTCCGGTAACTTAAATCCACTAAAAAAATTATACAGGTTTGCTCTTGTCCGCTGTGGGCAGACACAGCACCAGTTGAGGCACACGGCGCAATAATTCCAGGGCTTCCACTTTTGGGTAAATTACGCCTTAAAATACGGTAACTGGACACTTATTAGGGAAACTTTGTTTTTGGATTTTAGGGTAATGCATCTTCCATTTCCAACTCTTTGAACTCGGGATTTAATAACAAGAATTCGATATTTTCCACCTGACAAGAAATAAACTTAAAATAATAAAAATAAAAGTGTCAGTTATGGAAAAAAGTAAAAAATGCGTAAATTTGCGGGAAATCTTGGGTAAAATATACGGATTTAGGATAAACTGGAGGTTTCTTTCTCTTCTCTTCTTGTTGATGCTTGTTGGGCTATTGGGCTGTTGAGCTAACTATATCTAAGCTACAACATACTGAAATTTCAGGTCACTATAATAGGTCTGTTGCTAAGGGTTTTAGAGCCAAAACATTAAACCGAAGCAAAATCCATATATAAAAGTTAGCGGTTAGCGGTTAGCGTTAGCTCCCACTAATTTCTTCATCAGTTTAGCGCTAAGAGTAAGCGAAGATAACTTTTTAGTTAGTGGATTACCAGTTTGCGAAGCTAACTTTTCGGTTAGCGGTGCCCACCACTGCGAGTCAGTACTGATGATTTACTGACACTCATGAAGACAGGAAGCATAAGAAAACAAGTACTGTCACCGACAACACTATGTACTGGTGCTGAGTAGCTACTGAGTAAGCCATACTCTCAAGGGTCAGATCAATTCATCAGAAGACTTGCTGTTGTGGCCTACCGTTTTTATGGACTACGATACCAAGGCACAGAAATCTTCCCCAAACCCCAATGTTCACGCCACAAGCGAAGTGTAGCCTACTTTCCCTGCCCAGTACAAAACAGTCCCTTCTCAGCCCTCACCGGAGGATGGCGCCCGCCTCAGGGTTGCCGTAGATGTCACAGCTGTGGAGTGGCCCAGTGTGTCCTGCAGCCTCGCATAGCCTCGCATGGAACTGGAACTGAACGATGAAGCTCACAAAGTACCTGGAAGAAGATACACTTGTAGCACACCCACATAAAGAATAGTGAAGAACGTGAAGCTGCCAGGGATGGTGAGCAATTTATGTTGAACAAAAAAAGGTAGAAAAGAGCGAAGTATGCAAAATATTTTTCAAACACTCTTCACCTCTAATACTACCCCAAACACTACAAATATATATTTTTTTCAGTATCTAGGTACAGAGTAGGTAACATTTACTCTGTAATGAAATGCCTAAAAATATATACTAGTTTCCATGGTGCCGCTGTCGGTATTTTCAGCCATCGTTCAGTGACCGAGCACTTTCCAACTGCTGTCCAGCATTCTCTTATCAAAGTCTGACTCTAAGTGTTGCGGGGAGTGTTTTCACTTCTCGAGGCATATGAGAAATTAATATACTAGAGATTTTTTTTTCCCAACACTCCGCCCGGGATTTCACCTGGGCTCCTAGGCCTAAGATGGGAGGCACACACTAGCGTCAAGCCAAAGGATGCCCCGTGGCTCGATTAATGTCTTTTAGCGTGTTTATCCGGGTTTCGGGTTTTCACATTAAAGTTATGAGAAAAAAAAGATAAAGACTGATGGAAGCACACGCGAGTCATACCTGATGTACGGCACGTTGGCAGGGACGTGGTACTTGGCGCCGGGGTCAAAGAACTCCTCTCCACGAGTGCCCTCCGGGGGAGACACGCCCTGCAGCGTCTCGCGAAGGTCCCACCAGCCAGCGTTGAGCTCCGTGGTTGGGATGGAGCCATCGAACACACCCCAACGGTACTCATCGATCAGATAACCGAAGGGCAGGAAGGCAATCTGAGGATGTTCAAGAATAGCTTCAGACCATGATGAAGACCCAGGCTGGGATTTATGTTTATGTGCATGGTTCATAATTTTTCAGAGTGGGGAAACGAATTCTTCAGTATTTCTTTTTTATACCCAGAAAACTTGATATCACCGTACTATAATATACGAACACAAACGATCAATTGATTTCAGATTAAACTCGAGACGCTCTCAGTACACCGTCAACAAATCACAGACAATACTTATATGACAAGGACAACGATGACTAAAATATATATAAATGAATAAATAAACTCAAAGTGCTGTTAGAGTTTACTTGGCCTTCCGATTCCCGACAACTCATAAAGGTAAAAACTGGGTAACAGTGACAACGATGCAAAAAATTCTCTCTCTCTCTCTCTCTCTCTCTCTCTGACAGCCTGTACATCTTTTTAACAGTAAATATATAGCCTACAGATCCTTCATTATCAACCTATAACCATGACGAACATATGATGCGGTGGTGGGAGGCTTGACGTACCTTTTCGAGCGCCATTCTCATGAGGAAGTTGAGGTCCCGCATCTCATCCTCGGTGTACCTGGCATCCCTGGCGGCGGCGTGGCGGCCCGGCGTCAGGCCCAGGATGTTCTCGAGGTGCTGCGGCGTTGACACTGACAGGGCTATCAAGTCCCCAATGGCCTCGTGGAAACCTGGAGTAGTGAAAAGAGAATAACAAATACAGACGAGTGACATCCACTCAAAAAAATACAAAAGTTGAATCTGCAATACATGAAAAAGAAACGTGAGAGAATTGATAAAAATGTAAGTTATGAAAGTGGAAACTATTAAAAAATAAAGATGCAGCAACGGCGTACACTGAATAAATGCGAGAATGTCATTCACTAAGAAAAAGACGTTGAGTGACAAACAGTGAAGCGCTGCTGATCCTCAGCGGCGAACAGAATGTGCAAATAATAAACATAATAGAAAACTTAATACAACATATATATATATATATATATATATATATATATATATATATATATATATATATATATATATATATATATATATATATATATATATATATATATATATATATATATATATATATATATATATATATATATATATATATATATATATATATATATATATATATATATATATATATATATATATATATATATATATATATATATATATATATATATATATGGGATAAAGTAATGGATTTTTTCAATAAGTTTAAGAAAATAACCTGGGTTGGCAGACTCCCTGAAAACGTGTGGCAGGTTCTTGTAGGCCATGAAGTACTCAATGTGACCCATCTCGTGGTGCACGGTGACCAGGTCATCCATGTTGACCTCTGTGCACATCTTGATCCTGGCCAACGAGATGGAAACAAAGGTGAAGGAGGGAAACGGCAGACAAGCTAGGGTAAGGTATGTCAGGGGGGGGGGCGTGAAAAATAACAAAACTAAGATGAAAAGATAATGAATATGGGGAAACTATATTCAAGGATACAGTGAATGGCATATGAAACTCATAGAAACATGTGCAGACGGAGTGACTGAAGGAAAGGCAGAAGGAACCAGTAAGAAGACATTAATAGGGGAAAATGGAAAAACAATTATATTCATCAATAAAGCGAATAACATCTCAGAACTAAAAACAAATAACATACGGAAAGTAACTATTAGATCTCAAGACTCTCCGCTATCAACACACACCCTTCCTCATAGCGGGGGTCCTGATTGTGTGTGCGGAGGACCCAAACAACAGGAGCAATAATAATGATGATGATGATGATAATAATAATAATAATAATAATAATAATAATAATAATAATAATAATAATAATAATAATAATAATGATAATAACAGTAACAATAACAATAATAAGAAAAGGAAGAAAAAGACGAAAAAGAAGAAGAAGAAAGAAGTAAAAGAAAAAGAAGAAAAAGAAGTAGAAGAAGAAGAAGAAGAAGAAAAAGAAGAAGAAGAAAAAGAAGAAGAAGAAAAAAAAAAGAAGAAAAAGAAAAAGAAGAAGAAGAAGAATTACAACAACCACAACACACCTGTAGTCGTCACCATCTGGCCCGAGGCAAAAGTCCTCGGCGGAGGCGTGGCACACGATGGTCTTGCCCCAGGCCGTCTGGTTGATGACGCTGCGGTCCCAGAACACCTGCGTCATGGGGAACAGCCCGACGCTCGTGAAGAAGTCCTCTGCCGCTTCGAACATCCTCATGATATCCCAGCCCTGCAAGACCATAGACAAGCCGCGTTAACAGCTATAGTCTTAGAGTAAAAATAGGTGTTGAGACTGTGTGGCAAAGCAGAGAGGAGAAATGGACCCGCGGGAGCCAACGCCAAAACGGACTCGACAATTTGGTTTCACTATAGTCCTTCTCGCCCAACAGTTCTTACATCTTATGACTTCAAGACTATCGAATCTTATATTATCTCAGTCTCATTAACGCAGCGATGAACCGAATGTTGGGCTTCTTCAAATGAAACATCCCATTCAAGACCAAACATGTAATACTATACCACTATACAAAAATTTAGTCAGACCCCATTTAGAACACGGGGCACAGTTTTGATCTCCCCACCAAGCGCAGGATATTGCTGAATTAAAAGGTGCTAAACGTAGGGCAATAACGATGATTTCTTCCTTTCAAAACAAACCTTATGAAGAATAGCTGGTATATTAAGCAGGTTCTTTTTTTTAATAACGTCACTTACGAGGGAAAACTTTTGAATGCTTCAAAATATTTAATGGCTCTGCGATTGTAGACATTTCCTAGTTGTTTATGATCGATGGCAATTCATCAACGAGAAATAATGGCACAAAATCAAAGTGTGAACATAATTCAGACTGCTCAAAATTCTTATTTACCAACAATGTCGTACGATAATGGGGTAAGCCCCACCTAAATTGATTCAGTGCACCACGATTATAAAAACAAACATTGCATTTACTCTCGTTCCACTTAGGTTTATAAATATTTGTATAAATCAAGTGGTGAGGATCGAGCCTCGAACATTTGCGTGATAGCCTATCCGTCCCTACAACACGACGCTGTCAACAATCTGCAATGCATCACTCAACACTTCCTCTTGGGCAGACCATAGTGTGTGATATAAATTGTATTACCTTACACTGGAGTTTTGTTACATGAGTTTACTTCCGTCTTGAAAATTTGACATAGAGAGGTGAACATTCAGCAGAAGGAATGCTGTCCACGACTCTGCTAAGGGAAGTGATGCTTCGAAGTGATAAAGTGATACAAGAGTTCTCGTTCATAAACCTTGGGATGAATTTGATGTGATCATGCAAACCTTTTTTTTTTCTTCTTCTGTTTTACTTTTATTCTCCGCGCGAGTATTAGGAGCAATTAGCTGTTCATGTAATCCCTCCTCTCCGTTTCCACCTTACCTGAGTGTCCTATTTTCCACCAATGCCATTATCTTACCAATGGTTTGTCACAATACAGGCGAACACTTGACAGAACACATCAGAAAAAGATGCTGATGAGACTTACACTAGCTAAACTAAATACGTATAAAATACAGTTAACTATATAACTATAATAACTACATAACCAAATTGTATAACCTTTTATGTCAAGAAACAACACCGTTTCAAATTTAATAACACCTACCGAGCACGAGAATGAAATGGGTTTGGATTCACTTGCCAGAAGAAGAAAAAATTGCGGTAAGGTAAATTAAAGGTAAAGTTGGGGGCATACGCTGTAGCAGCGCGTAGCCTCGGTGCTCATCTCCGCAACATTGGCCCTTGAGCCTGTGGTGGGAGGGAGCCCATTAGCCTACCCCGGGACACAGGGCCAGTGTGACATCCGGGTTACCACAGTTTACCTTCCCCAGGTTCCCCCAGGTACCCATTTATCGACCAACCCGAGAGGGAGGATGAACAGCTTGGTGAGCTGTACGCCGACTGCCCGGGCCGGGATTCGAACCCGGGCCCGCTGAGTAGAAGCCAGGCACGCCGACCACTAGACCACGGAGGCGATTGTCACAAAATATCCTATCAATGTGCTGTCAAATCTCCAGCACAATTTTCCTCCAGAGTGGTAAGGCATTCCACACAAACAGCACAATGACGAGCATCACTCACGTTCGCCTGCATGCTGTCGGTGACGTCAAAGTCTGGCAGGTCGGGGAATGGCATGACGAAACTCGCGATATTAGTCCAGCTCTGCGCCCACATGTTGCCTGTGCGAGAAGGGGAGTGAATGTCATTACGTCGGTAGTTTCTTTGTAATATTGAGTGGTTTCCTTGTTTTTTCCAGGTGTCATACAAATGGAATAAAAAATGGCTTTTATTAAACATTAAAATGGATCATTCTGTGTCCGCACGTTGCCTGTGCGGGAAGAGTTAGATGCAGATATTACTCCATTAAGTATTCGTAATCCTTGTTGTTTCTGCTCGCTAGGGTAAAAAGGGGAGCATATACTGATTCACTGGTAAACGGTGCATCATGATTTTGCGCCTATGCATTATCTGTGAGGGTAGAGGAACGCATATCATCATTAGACTCATACAAGTAGTCACGTGATTGGAACTGACTCAATTAAACTACAGCATTGTCAGATTATACACACTTGCTGCTTACTTGAGCAGGGAGAACTAATGGTGTACTCATACGTTTTATTATATATATATATATATATATATATATATATATATATATATATATATATATATATATATATATATATATATATATATATATATATATATATATCAGTTGATTATTTAATTATTTTTATATTATTTTTTTCATTCATTTAGCTATTTATTTATTTATTTTACTCGTCATAGTGTCATTGTGATATAAGGTGTTTTTTCTGTTAGTTAATATTTTCAGCTAGTGCTGATTTGTCTATGAATGAAGATTGGCACAAAATGCTACACTGTTAACTTTTGCAGAAATAAACTGTTTGTGGCCGGCATAGTATCATAGGAACATAAGCAGGCCTAGTGTTAAGCGCTAACATCATCAGCCCGAGACCACATGATGTCAGTAGGGGAAGAGTGACGGATATCCTTGTACTGATACTTTTTGTAATCATAAGTATTTTCCTTTCGGCATGGTATGAGTGGAACATCAGCTTGTTCCTTACTAATGTTAGTATCACAATCTAAATCGCTTCACCAGAACTATAGACAACTATCGTCATGGGATGTAACTTAAAGTAAATGGTAATTATCCATATCAAATGGAAAATCATCTGGAATAGTATCCTAAACAAGAGAATACAATTTTATCAAGATGGAAAATAAACTAATTCCATACTACAAGGATATTGCGGAGCGGTTCAAGTCTTAAATATTGTGATTTTTCTCACATTGGCCTAATGTCTGACAACAAAAAGAGTAACGAGACAATGAGAACTGTACTTGTGGTCTTATCCTAAGTTGTTTCACTAAGGGTTGATCGTTTGATCCCGCCAAAGGTTGTCCCTTATTCTCAAGTGCTCTAACCCCAAGGACAGACTGTTGAAGTGATGAATTAGTCCTGGTGGAGCAGCCTCCAGGCCTATACGATTATGATGCCGAACATTATGATCAAGGTAAGTAAAGGGAACGAAGAAAATATGACGCGTTAAAACTAAATAAATAAATAGATAAATAAACAAGTAAAAAGGGAGGCTTTACTATTCCTTATTTCTAGTTCCTATTCCTTTTTCCTATTCCTTATTACTAGATGCAATAATCATGGCTATTTTTCCCTAAGACATGGAGGGGAGGGGAGGCCTTACCAAGGATGTGGGAGGGAATGGGTCCCGTTGGATCAATCTTGCCAGGGTAAACCTCCTGCAGACGCATCCTGACGTAGGCGTGAAGCTTCTTATAGAGACTGTCAGACACCTGCAACATCGATAACATACTTGTGTGAGTGACAACGAACGTACAAATTTAAACGTAACTACACATGTACAATTGTACATACATAAAAAAATGATCTCGTTATAATCACACGCTGGTGATTAATGAAAACTATCAAAATCTTAATCTTTGTTTTACCAGAAAGATAAAAGTAATGTTTAAGTGTTGCATTTCAGTACACAAATGAATTTTCAAACATGTTCCCAAATAATCAGAAACTACTTATACATTAATCAAGTCGAGATGCAGCAGTAAGGAAAAAAATATATATATATATATATATATATATATATATATATATATATATATATATATATATATATATATATATATATATATATATATATATATATATATATATATATATATATATATATATATATATATATATATATATATATATATATATATCATCCTTACTACGATCTGTATCTAATTGTTCATTCTTAAATAATATGGCTTCCTTCATTCAGATCTCAGTAAGCTGATACGAAAAAAAACACAACTAATGACAAATCTTTCACAAATCTTCAACCTAGAAATACAAACTAATAAGAGAACCAAGTCTCACCTGGCCCCACACGGTGTCCAGCATATCCTTGAATTGGTCTTGGTCAAGTGTCTGGCCGCCGGTGTAGGCATCAGCCTCTCGCTGGTCCACGGTGTAGCCGTTGAGCCAGTAGTAGCCCGTGTCCGGAAACCCTGCACAGGATTAATTTATTTCATGCAATATCTTAAACATTTATATATTCGCAGGCTACAATTAAATGTTGAGTCAGCCCTCTCCTTACAGCGAGGCGTTCATTGCTGACCTCAATTTATACTATAATGGTTAACTATATCTAGTGAAGAAAATTTTTCAGTATAAGGTCTAAATGTCGTAATCTGCAGTGCAACATGAAGTCAAGCGAGCCAGATTTGAACAATATGATATTATTCTGTTGTATACCTGGCCCGCGCATCAGTGTGTTCAAGTATCATGGTGTGGTTCAGAGGAGATTCGTATTATTGCTAATGTTGTTTCTGATGTTATTGTCATGGTGTTGTAGTTTTCAAGAGTTTTAAGTATGATTTGGTCTAGTGGCCATATTCTTAAACATTTCGGCGCCCAACCTCACATATTTGACAAGGCTTTCGTAGGAGTTTGGGGCATTTCCAATGATAGTTCTATAACCTTTCTGGTAGTTTGACCTTTCTGTTGTACCTTGAACCTAATAAAGCACTCATGAGAACCCGACTGATCTCCTTTTTGGCCTTTGAAAATAGCTGATGTGAGAGGCGAAGGAGTCTGAGAATACCCCCCTGAGTATGAAAGATGTGTGGATAACAAAGAACTCCAAGTGCAAGCTTTGTGTACATTTATGCCTCATGCTTAACCTGGTAGCAGCGACGGGCCAAATTTGTGGCTTTACCGTGTAGCAGCGACGGGCCAAATTTGTGGCTTTACCGTGTAGCAGCGACGGGCCAAATTTGTGGCTTTACCGTGTAGCAGGGACGGGCCAAATTTGTGGCTTTACCGTGTAGCAGGGACGGGCCAAATTTGTGGCTTTACCGTGTAGCAGGGACGGGCCAAATTTGTGGCTTTACCGTGTAGCAGGGACGGGCCAAATTTGTGGCTTAAATTTGTGGCTTTACCGTGTAGCAGCGACGGGCCAAATTTGTGGCTTTACCGTGTAGCAGCGACGGGCCAAATTTGTACCATGATATAAACCCCCCAAAATAGATGATACATAATCTGATCACAAATGCTTTGATATACATATTATGAAATGGTTTGTGTGAGGGGTGATTTTTTCTCATTTTTCTCGATTGGAGGGACCATTAAGAAACATGATCCCCGCTGCTACCGGGTTAAATGGGCAAGACGTGCCGCTTCTACGTATAATGAGAAGTGAAGGAGATACCAAGGAATTGTCACATTTCGTTCCAGAGGTGCATTGATACCTACTTCCCTCTTGAAAAAAAAAAAGGCAACTTGCACCGCCTAAAAATAAGCACTTCGCTGCTAATTCACATGTAAAAGCTAGCTAACCTGAGGAGCCTGAAAACGCACAAGATGCTGCTTATTATCTACTAGGAGATTTTCTTTTCTTTTGTACGTATACATAACATTGATCTCTCTTTCGGCCACCTCTTTTGATTCTTTTTTGTAGGAGCAGCGAGTAGCGGGCTTTTTTTATTATTGTTTCCTTTTTTGTGCCCTTGAGCTGTCTTCTTTGTTGTAAAAAAAAAAAAAAAATTACTAAGTATACATTCTTAAGAGAAAAACTGGTGAAGAAAAGTGCAGTTGGTGAAGAAAGCATATGTTCAGATCTGGCAGCTCCGATAAGGAAACAACGAAAGGAAGGAGGCGATGGGGTGTCACCGACCGTCCAGCTTGGCAGCTTTGTTGGAGAGTTCAACAAAGCGCACGTAGTCCTCCCGCATCAGCTTGCCCGTGTTATCCCGCCACTCCTCCCAGTAGTACTTCAGCTCGTCCCAGTTCTGCGAGGACGCCATGATGGCCTCGATGTCTGGAACGCAAGAGATGGAGTGAAGGCTATGCATAAGAACTGGCATTTGTCGTCCACGTGTTACTGATGAGAGAGAGAGAGAGAGAGAGAGAGAGAGAGACTGATTTGGGCTGCGTTACAAAGTGTTTCTAGACATCTAATTTATGTGTTTTGGGCAGCGTTACATAAGGTTTCTAGGCGCCTTTCCATAATCTTTTTTTTAAGTGTTGCCTGTAGCGCCAATAGGTTCACTTGAGGGGCATCTTGGACGACCCCAGCCCGTTAGCGGAGCAGGTGACTTTATTTATAGTCGCTGCCGTGATGTTACTGGTGTTATTTTTGTGTGTTCAAAGTTGCTTTACCTAAAGTTTCTAGGCGCCTCAGCACGTTACTTATGTCTGCTCTGAGTTGCTTTAATTAAAGGTTTCCAAGGCCTTACCGGGCTCCAGGGTGAGGTCACAATTATTCGGGTTGGTGAAGTCACAGACGGTGGCGGTGCTGTAGATAGTCTCCATTTTCGCCTGAAGGTCTTTGTACTGCAGGAATATGAAAGAGGAGACGCCTTTTTAATATGTTCACAATTATATGTTCTATATAAAACAATCTTCATTTATTATGAATAAGATGAAAAAAAGAGATCTTTTAAGAATTATGACACTACATATACATTTAATGGCCTATATGCAACATTTCTTTATGTAAAATAAATACAAAAATGAGAATCAAGAGAACTGATAAATAAGTTGTATTCAGAAGTCAATCCGCCTCTACAAGTCACAATTTGTTGTCGTTGTCTCAGTCATAGTAAGCACGACAGTGAACACAAACGACTTGAAGAGCCAAATATTTCCCTCTATCATAGGTACCGACAGGGTCATACACTCGTGCTGACCGAATCCATAACACCACGGGTCAAGTTAATTTGATGGAAGACTTGTGGATGTTATCCACCTTTGTTCTGCACGACAACTAAACCACATTAGACTATACTGTTTCATCCAGTATCCTGTTTCATCCAGATCCTTTTAAAAGTATCTGGAGCCTTGGTATTGGCCAAGGAGTCATGAAGTCTCAATGAATTCGCTTTCGCGTGCAGCGCCTCGAGAGCTATGACCAGAACTTCCGGCGACTAGGCGAGGATTGACAAGGAGAACGGGCAGGAAGGAGCAAGCATTATTAGCAATTTTTTTTTTTTTCATGACGGTGCATGACAGAAAGATACGCTTAGAAAGCAGAGGCGAGGACATGCAGGTGCCTCGTTGAATGTACACGAAGGAGTGGTAACTTTTCCGAGCAGAGATAAGCCAGTGGGCAGGCAAGTGCTAGAGGTATTCCTTGCCTCCGTTACTTGTAAATGCAAGAATAATTACTCGATGAACCAAAGATGAGACCAGCGGGCAGGTGCATGGTGCTCTTACCTCCTTTTCTTTTACGGTACAGGGTACAGGCCGGTGGCAAAAACAATAAGAAAAAAATATACCCATAACGAACAGTTATGTTTAGAGCAGTGGTTAATTCTTAACCTTTTATAACCACGCCCCCTCTAGGAATCGATCCTTCCCTCCACACACCCCTTGCATCGATGAATATAATTTCCTCACAGATTTTAAAGAAAATGGTAAGCCCTAAGCAGACTATAGGAAACTTAAGTTAAGGTAATACTTTTGCATTTTCTCATAAACTTCTCAATATTAGCCCACGATCTTGTTAGGAGAATAATAAATATAATTAGAGAAATACCTAGTTTTCCCTAGGGATAGCGCCCCCCTCTAGAAATGAATGACGCCCCCCAGGTTAAGAACCATTGGTTTAGACTTTAGAGGGACATAGAAGATGGCGAAAACAAGCTGAAAGAGTTCAAGTCGTAGGAAGGAGGAAATACACTTACCTCCGTCAACTCCGCCTGGTCCAGCGCGCCCGGGCCCTGCTTGCTGAGGAACCTGAAGCGGCGGTACAACTCCACGTCGGTGAATCCATCGTAGGCGTACTCCGTGCAGTTGACGGCCGCCTCGCCCTTGAAGTTCAAGTAGCGCACCGCCGCGGCGTTCTGCGGGGGTTAGGCTGTTTTGTGCTTCATGACTTTTACTAACGGCAAGGGAGACAGTACAGGGGCAGAACAAATATATCAGTATGTGCGTCAAAAGTAAATTTAAGTGGTCATGAAGGGGGCTATTTAGACACCATTTGAAAGATAAGGTAATGACATTTACAAGATAAAGTAATGATATTAAAGTCCATTTCACTCGTCCAATTTTCCCAATTACTTGAAATTTAGTGCTTGTATGTGTGTGTGTGTGTGTGTGTGTGTGTGTGTGTGTGTGTGTGTGTGTGTAATTCACCGCCACAGCCTGATCACGAGCTGGACTCATCAACGCCAGCAAATAACCTCCCAATTAGAGCAAGGCTCATTATAGTCGATCTCTAGGTACTGTTGGAACCTTCACACACCACACACCCCATCCCCCTTGCTCAAGGGGGAGAGTAACCACTCCTTGTCAAAGGGAAAATCCCAAACTGAGCGTGGCTCGACCCTCCACCTGTCACGCCGCGAAGCCTGGCGGCACAGAGCTTTTAACAACTCAACTATTGGTGTTGTGTGTTTAATATTGTTGCTGTCATGGATGCTATTTAAGACTCAAACTTGCTCGAGGGACATTAAGTTGTGAACGGACTCATTGCCACAGAGTCAGGTTTCGTTTCAGGCGAGTGAAAACTATGAGCCCCCTTATCCTTGCTCCCTGGTTTGCGCATCCCATGAAACTTAAGTTGTGGTAACTGTAGAGCCGCAGGGCATATTAGTAGTATGTAGTTAACAAAACTTAGCGAAATGTGTGCTCTCTGTTTTCTGCTTATTTGCTTATCTACTTGTTTATTTGTTTATATATAAGTGAGTTTTACGGACTATGATAGCAAAAAAATCTGATTATAAAGAACTAAAGTCTGTTCACTTAAGTCTGACCCAAGCTGACAACATAAACCTAAGCGTGTTCGTAAGCACAGTGCAGATTAACAGAAAGTGCTGCGTGAGACAAACACAAACAGAGGTTAAAGAAAACTTGGAAGCCATAGCAGTAGCCAATCAGCACTCAGCTTGCAAACACGCTTAGGTTTATGTTGTCAGCTTGGGTCGGACTTAAGTGAACAGACAATAGTATGTTGTATTTTGTAATCGATAAACTACATGTCTATATATCAATCTATCCATGTGGAGCTCATAGTGACCAATCCATGGCTCTCTCCTGCCCTTATGATGGTGTTTAGAAGGGGGGGAGGGGAGGGGAGGGAAGGAGAGGGATGGAGAGAGAGAGAGAGAGAGAGAGAGAGAGAGAGAGAGAGAGAGAGAGAGAGAGAGAGAGAGAGAGAGAGAGAGAGAGAGAGAGAGAGAGAGAGAGAGAGAGAGAGAGAGAGAGAGAGAACATTACGTCAACATGCCTGATAAAAATAGACAAAAACTCTCGCTATCGCTGAGACACCTGGAGGGAAAGACAATCGATAAGCTGTGAGGTGGGAACCACTTGTATCAAGTTGAGAGCTGTCTTTCGTTACTCCTCCTCCTCTTCTTTCTCCTTCTTAGCCAGGGCAAAGATAACTCTCAGATAAATCAAAAACATGATAACTCACCGCCGCCGTCTCCTTGTCCGGATCGGTGACGTCCGTGATGTAGTCCCACCGAGCGACCATCTCCAAGTTGCACTCTTGGCTGTACCTGCGGAGACAAAGACATAGATGCGTTCACTGCAAGAATTAACCTTTAGCTTCTTTCTGTTCTCACTTTCACTGGTAAAGTCTAGAATTGCCTTCCTCTGTCTTCATTTCCAATCCCGACAAATAAAACTCTGAAGAGAAGAGCGTCAAAACATCGCTATAACCAAATTAATACTTATCTTTCAGTATCTTTTTTCTGTATACTTTCTTTGGTACTGGAGCAGTATGTTGCTCTTGGTCTCCCTCCCGTGCAATAAAAAAATAGATAAAGAAACGCAGTTTACGCCTATCCATTAAATTTTCATAATAGCCACTTAACATAATTTAATAAAATCTAAAGCATCAATGAATACCATAACTGTAGCACATATAAATACATGCCATCGCTGTAGTGTTTTATACTGCTAATATCGTCGTTTGCAAGTCTTCAGAATATCGAAATTTATTTTGCACACGACATCCTGGGAGGGCTCGTTGTGAGGCTCCCTCCAGGAGTCTCCTATCACTGTCTGCTCCGACGCTGAGCAATGGGTCACTGGCTAACACGTCCCACTGTTGGAGGCAGAAGATAATTGAAGTTTTGATGAGTGTAGTATTGATATCCTATTTGAAATCATGTAACACAGTAGTGTTTAATAAGCTGGTCGCTGGAAACACTGATTCAAAACGACGTCCTCGCTCTACACAGCCCAGACCTTTTACCGGCCCAGACGGAACAATTTAAAGGCCGTCTCACTATGGTGCACCGTATTAGAACCTTTCGTCGTGAACAGACATGATAAGTAACGAATATAATACGTAACAAAGACCACCTCCCTGGTACTATGTCGCCTCATATAGAAGCACTACTTCCCACGGCGAACAGACATGATACCACAATGATCAGCAATACAAACAATGTGCAACTTTCTTCTAGAGCCAAGTTTAATAACATAAATCAATTCGAAATTTTTCCCATGAGTTTGTCATCAATATGAACAATAAATCATCGTCATGATCAACAGTTCCTAGAATCGTTGGAACTGTTTACCGTGCCTGCCGTCACACAGAAAAAAATAATAGAAATATCATGAATTACATAGAATTACATAGATAACCAGACCACACAGGCCCTAAGGGCCAAACTAGGTGGTCTGTCCTAAACCTAAGTGACAGTTGTTATGCGGCCACCATTACGCTGAAACTGACCTAGTGAACATTTAGATGGAGGAGATAGCGGTCAGCGGACAGGGACAACCTCCAGGAAAATGTGTCCTTGCTATTTTAATAGTCTCTGTTGGTGGTGGTATGTACTCGCGGAAATCCAAAGTCCAACATGGACCTTCGTAGGTATAAAGTTAAGCAGATAATGGATGCATATTTAATATTGTCCAATGGATATGTCCTTTAAAAGCTCATAAAAATATAGATGTGAAGCAGAATTACCTGAATTAGCAAACTGTTGAAAATTTTGAACTGTAATTTGTCATGCGAGTGATAACTTGGAATAAAAATGCAAGATAAGAATGCACATGACATGCACCTCTGGGAAGACTCTCAGCCTACTTAACAGTTTTCTATATTATTTGTTCGCCTCCTGTAAGTGATACGACCGAGAAGATGCATTTTTTTAGAGGCAAGTAGTTGATATTGAGGGTTGAGGAGAAGATTAAACCGTTAACCACCATGCACTTGTTTTCTAGAAGCAAGCACGTAGTTGATATCGAATATTGACGAGAAGGGAAAACTTTTGATCACCACGTATTGTTTTCTTATGGTTGTTAATTAAGCGTGAGCGATGATCATGCAGTCTGATAGAAGTAAGTAGTTGATATCACCAGTTGACGAGAGGAGTAAACCGTCAGTCATCTTGGACTGGTTGTTTACCGAGGCTGACTCACCCAATCACTCTTTATCATCACCCAGTCGAGTGCTCGTAAAAGATTGTCGCAGCACACACCCCCAACATCGACCTTTCATTTTCTTCAGTTCGATATTATGAAATCACCATTAAGATTTCATCATGTGATTGTGTATGAAGCAAAAAAAAAAAAAAAAAAAAAAAGGAAGAGATAACATCGAGACGAAGTGGTTGCAATTCATATAAGTATAGATATTTATCCTACACTGAATTTCACTGACCTTGACCCCCAAACACCCACTCAAAGCTAAATACTCGTAAACAACAACTGTCCAGAGATCTTGGTTGAAGGTTAGTCAGTTCAAGAGTAAACTTAAGGGCTTGGCTAAACCTTAACTGCTGAAGTACGAGGTTCCCTGGATTCCAAATGACGATTTATTGGATTCCTCTTGACAGCTTACATTACGAGTTGCCCCACTTAAGATGGATTAAACTATGGAAAAGTCACGGGTAGATCCATGAGAGGGAGGGCCATAGAGCTAATGCCTCACCGAAAAAAGGGTCAACAGATGTGGGGGAGGGACAAGTATCTTTTCACTCTTTCACAGTGAAGGATTTTTTTTCCATAGGGATTATTGAGTTTCTTTATTATCTGCCAGGCTGCCTTACGTTCCGGCAAATAAGCACTACGAGGTTACTCAGTACAATATAAACAAAATACAAAGAATAACTATCATCGTTCTAACTCCGTGAGACTCTATAATGGACACCTGGATCTGCCCCTGGTAGAAAGTTCTCACTTCTTAGATTTTTTAGATTATAAACAAATATTTTCAGGCATGATAAATTCTTTGCCTGATTTCCAGCAAAGATTTTAACAGTGGAAGGCATTGTTTGTACAAGCATCGACAGATTTCGTAAAAATGCGTCATATGATATAAAATATTAGTAAGCAGTAGTTACCATTCACAACAACAACAAAAAGTTTTGTTTGAGAATTCAGTTATAGAAATATCTTCAGCCATGAAGTTAATAGAATAATGTGTTTGTTCAAGATAATTTTCCGAGCATAATTCTCAAGGAGCCACGTATGTGTCCCTCACAGTAAAGTCCTCAAACTTTGTCACCAACACACACCAGGCGCCGCCTCGCCCCGCGGAGGTTGTGGCAGGGGTTGCCAACCGGTGAGTCGCGACGCCTTGGGGGGTCAAGATGTGGCTGGGGGGTCGCAAAGCCTTGCTAGAAACAGATTGGGATAGTATTTTATTTTTACAGCTTATCGTTCTCAGATTGTTCTATGTGCTTCTTTCCCCATGGTGAAGTGGTTACCATGCCTAGCTACGAATCCCGGCCCGGGCAGTCGGCGTGCAGCTCACCCACCTGTTCATCCTCCTTTTCGGACTGGTTGATAAATGAGTACCTGCGTAAACCTGGGGAAGGTAAACTGTGCTAACTTGAATGTCACCCTGGCCCTGTGTCCCGGGGTAAAGAGTTCTTACCCACCACAAGCTCGAGGGCCAATGCCACAGAGATGAGCACCGCGGCCACGCGCAGCTAGAGCGTATACCCCACTTTACCTATTTTATTTTACCTATTCTGATGGAGCTATCTGCTTTTGATGGTGAGTGTTGAGAAGGAACACTCACCAGAGTATCTTTTCTGGCATGTCAGGCCCGAATATTAAGTACTAAGACACAGTTTCAACTGTATTCGTTGGAAAGACGTGGAGTTCGGGGTGACCTGATGGAGATAACTATATAGGTAAAGATATTATCATGAGTGATACTGATAAAGTACTTAAACTGAATGAAGAGTTTGGGGCCCGAAGTAATGGGTACAAGTTAGATAAAGTCATTTTAAAGGGGACAGGCATAATGAGATATCCATATACACTGTATAGGGTAATAGATGATGGAATAAACTTACCAGCAGTAAGGTTAGTGTGAATATGATTGAAAGTTTCAAATGAAGGTTAAATAAATGTTAAACTGGTTCTTAGGAGCTGCTTGGTGTAAGATGCGTGGCCTTATGCGGACTCCTTATAATTCTTGTTTATTGTTATGCAAAATAAGTGACCATATGGAGTGACAGGGGGCGGCGCTCGTGAATGAGTGGTTGCACTGTAGATTATATATTTATTCATGCTCAGATATAAGCAAACCCAACCATGAGTAATTTCCCAATAGATTACATATTACTCATGCTCAAGCCAACCCAAACCCTGGAATCAGTCAAGGAAATAAGGTCTCACCGTCTCACGGACGAAAATGACACACTTTATTCACCCAGCAACTCATGGCAATTATAAATGAGAATCCTGCTTTAATCAGAATCATAAAACTAAGCGAGTGTTACGGCAGTCTAAATATTTTAATGGTTGTCTCTTAGGGATGCGGAGAGCCAATCTCTGGGAAGTGCCACACGCCCCCACACGGTGCCGAGCGGGTTAACGTACATGCCCCGACGCCTCCACTCGCACGTGAAGAGGATAATGAGGCGCACGCGGCCACTCCAATTATGATCTCTGTTACTAACAGGTGCTGTCAGTTCCCTTGCATCAACCGTTGTAAATATTTTATGTGTTATTTAACTTCTTGTGTTATGGATTGTATCATGCTCAGTTCAGCACAGGCAACTCGGTGCCTTAACACAGAGCCATTTTCTCCTGTGGTGCACTCACAACATCCTGTGTTTGTGTCAACCTCGTACTGCACAGAGGAGGCAGATTGGCTTTGGACTCCGTACTTAGAGAGAAGTTACTGTTTCAGGAGGCATTGTACCCACCTTGTCGGACTTGACCCTCCGCCTACCAAGAGGCACATCCAAGAGCAGCAGCCCAGCACCCCCGCACTCTGCGAGCGTTGATTGGTTCTGATTTCGCCCGGTGCTGAACAGTAATAGGGTTCGGGAATATGCGTCCGGGTGATCACAGTTTATCTTCCCCGCGTTTCCCCCAGGTATCCATTTATCGACCAGACCGAAAGGAAGAACGAAGATCTGGGTGAGCTGAGCGACGACTGTCCCAGGCCGGGATCGAACCTGGGCCCGCGGATTCGTAACAAGGCATACTAACCACTACACAACGGTGGCGTCAAAATAGTGGTTTGTAAAAGCACGCTCCTTAAATTACAGACTGTAAGGTACTTTTTCAAGAAGTGGGTGCTGACTTTCAGGGTTAGCTACTTCACTTCACTCTGACGTGCAATGGTTATCGCGGCGGCCCGTTCCCAAATGTATATAGTATGTGGAGAAAGCTCGCTCTTTTTTCCTTTTTCTTTTTCTTTCATTTTTTTTACATTCCCTCGGTAGCTGGTTTGAGACGAAGTCATGGACAATGAAGTCGGTATACCTATTTTTTTTTTTTTTTCCGGGTCATAATAACCCAGTCCGAGCATTTAAGGTCGCGAAGTTTGCACCATCAATGTGCAGGACAAAGTGCGTCAGGGCAGTCATGAAAAAAAACTCCTTTGTGGAAATGTCCAGAAAAAAGCGCCAACACCATCACGCTCCTCATTGTTTTCCGTCTGTTATTTTTCTGACATTCATTACTTCCTCCCGAACTGGATTAGTAACACTTTCGTAGCAGAGGTAAATAGGATTTTTTTTTTTTTCATTTTACTTATTTATTTTTTCTTTATTTATTTATCCATTTTTTTTTTTTGTTATTTCTTTATCTATTTATTTATTTATTTATTCATTTTGTCTTTCAAGCTCATTGCAGTCTTGTGACTATCCACGCGGTAAACGCCCGCTGGGTGCCGGGTGTCAGTCGGGGGATTGTGTTGCCCGGGGGGGGGGTTGATGTCTTAGCCGTTGCCAGTGACTTACACGCAAAAAAACACTAGATCCCCGTTTCCCAACCCTGGGATCACCAACCGTTTTTCCTGGGGTCGCCAAGACCTCAAAATATCAAACATGGTGTTATTATAATAACACATATACAACTAAACTAGTGGGGTCGCGGGCATGTCTAGAGGTGCATGATTGGGGGCGCCTGAGAAAAAGGTTGGGAACCACTGCACTAGATGTTATAAAACGCTAAACTTCTGACCTTACTATCACTTTTGGATGTGGGAGAAAGAACTTAGTGTCCTTCAATGCCTCAAAAACTAAATTTCTCCACCTGACAGTTCGGCACAATCTTCTAAACATCTATCCCCTGTTCTTTGAAAGCACACAGCTGTCACCTTATTCTCTACACCAAACATAATTGATCTATCCCTAACTCAAAACTTTATAATTTTTTTTATTTTTATACGCCATGGCCTATTGCGCCGGTAGGCTTCTTCCCGGTGGGGCATGATGGTCGGCCCAAGGCTTCTTCCCGGTGGAGCCTAATGGTCGGCCCAGCCCGTTCTGGCGCAGGCGAGTGTTTATAGTGGCGCCATCTTGCATTGGCTCATGCTGCCATCCCGGAGCTCATCTTTAATCCTAGAATCTAGAGTCCGGGTTGATAGGTGGTCTTCTGGACAGCATGTGGGTAGTTTTAAGCCACTCGGCGGCGGCTGAAAAATCCCAGCTTGGTGGCACCGGGCGGGGATTGAACTTGCGTCCTCCTGAACGCGGCGCCGTCACTCTGTCGACTCAGCCACCGCCTCGTATCATCTCTTGCTAAATCAGCTTCCTCGAGGTTTAGCGTTCTGTATCGTCTCAACCACTTTTTTCCCCCGCCCAAATGCTATTCATATACAAGGGCATTGTCCGCGCTTGGATGCATGGAGTATGTATCTTATATGTGGGGGAGCCCCACACTCACAACCCATTTTAACAAAGGCGTTTCGCCTCGTCAGCTATCCTCCGTTCACTGACTCTGCTACCTCTTATATTCTGCCGCAATGTTGCAGCTTTCTGTTTCTTACTGCTATTTTCATTTTAACTGTTTTGAACTTGATAAATGCATGCCTCCATCCCTTCTGTTGTCTTGCTGCACAATTTCACTTCTTCATCTTTCCCACCTCTCCTTAACCCTGACGGCAGCACTGCCGTCTCATCTATCTCTTAGGCTGAACTCTTCCATACTTTCTGTAAAAACTCCACTCTGGACGATTCTGGGTATATTCCTCTTACTCATCCCCCCTCTGATTCCTTTATCCCTGTTATTAAAATTCTTAAGACTGATGTTTTCTATGCCCTCTCTGGCTTCAACTCTCAGAAGACTTTTGGACCTAATGGAGTGCCTCCTATTGTCCTTAAAAACTGTGCTTCCGTGCTGACACCCTGCCTGGTCAAACTCTTTCGCCTCTGCCTGTCAACATCTGCCTTTCCTTCCTGCTGGAAGTATGCCTTCATACAGTCTGTGCCTAAGAAGGGTGACCGTTCCAATTCCTCAAACTACCGCCCTATAGCTTTACTTTCCTGTCTATCTAAAGCTTTTGAATCAATCCTTAACCGGAAGATTCAAAAGCACCTTTCCACTTCTGATCTTCTATCTGATCGCCAGTATGGGTTAAGCAAGGGGCGTTCTACTGGCGATCTTCTTGCTCTTTTAACTGACTCTTGGTCATCCTCTCTTAGCCGTTTCGGTGAAACTTTCTCAGTTGCGCTAGACATATCGAAAGCCTTCGACAGAGTCTGGTACAACTCTTTGCTTTCTAAACTGCCCTCTTTCGGAGTCTATCCTTCTCTCTGTTCCTTTATCTCCAATTTCCTTTCCGGCCGTTCTATCTCCGCTGTGGTAGGCGGTCACTGTTCTTCCCCTAAACCTATCAACAGTGGTGTTCCACAGGGCTCTGTCCTATCACCCACTCTCTTCCTGTTATTCATCAATGGTCTTTTTTCCATAACAAACTGTCCTATCCACTCATACGCTGACGACTCCACTCTGCAGTATCCAACTTCTTTCAACAGAAGACCCTCTCAACAGGGATTACAAGACTCTAGACTGGAGGCTGCAGAACGCTTAACCTCAGACCTTGCTATCATTTCCGATTGGGATAAAAGAAACCTTGTGTCCTTCAATGCCTCAAATACCCAATTTCTCCATCTATCAACTCGACACAATCTTCCCAACACCTATCCCTTATTCTTCGACAACACTCAGCTGTCACCTTCTTCAACACTAAACATCCTCGGTCTATCCTTAGCTCAAAATCACAACTGGAAACTTTACATCTCCTCTCTCACTAAATCAGCTTCCTCGAGGTTGGCGTTCAGTATCGTCTCCGCCAGTTCTTCTCCCCCGCACAGATGCTTCCATATAATATAATATATTATATATATATATATATATATATATATATATATATATATATATATATATATATATATATATATATATATATATATATATATATATATATATATATATATATATATATATATATAATATAAGGGCCTTGTCCGCCCTCGTCCTCGTATGGAGTACGCATCTCACGTGTGTGGGGGCTCAACTCATACAGCTCTCTTGGACAAACGTGCATGCCTCCCCCCACCCCACCCCACCCGGGCCACGCTGCACACGACTTTCTACTCAAACTCATCCCTATACTGTCCAAACCCTTTATGCAAGAGTTAACCAGCATCTCCATTCTTTCATTCCCTTCACTGGTAAACTATGGAATCGCCTTCCTTCGTCTGTATTTCCTCCTGCCTGTGACTTGACCGCTTTCAAGAATAGTGTATCAAGACACCTCTCCACCCGAAATTGACCTCTCTTTTGGACACTATACTTTTCGCTATATGGGAGCAATAGTTAGCGAGCTTTTTTCTACATTTTCTTCGTGTTGCCCTTGAGTTGCTCTCCGTGCTGTAAAAAAAATAAAAAATAAACTATTCCAGCTCACCCCTCGACTGTCCAAATCTCTTATGCAAGAGTTAACCACTATCCATTCATCCTTTTCACTGGTAAACTTTGGAACAGTCTTCCTCCATCTGTATTTCATCCTGCGACTTGAACGCCTCAAAAAAAAAAAAAGGGTATCAAACACCTCTCCAATCAGTTTTGCATTTTGACTTAGAATGTTCCACTTTTCGGTTTTGAGAAGTGACATAATGGGATTTTCTGTATCTTACTTTTGTTTTCTTTACCTAGAGCTGACTCGATTGCTATACGTAAAACTGTTCTTTTCAAACTTTTTTTGATTGCGACCCTAAATACAGTCTTGACCTTGCCTGGCAACTCTAACCGCGTGAACATGTAGCATTTATGTACAATTATTTTCATGCTATACTTTCAGATATTTAAGATTTTCTCCTCCGCCTCCTCGCTGTCTGCTCGGCGTGTATCGGGTGCTTTATTACAACGCTACTTTCGTAGTAAGTGTTTAGGAAAATCTTCATGCTGTCTTACTGAAGTAACTCAAATACATTACTGAAAAAATAAATTTGACCTGACTGTGATTTAAAAATCGACTTTTATAGTATGATAAAAGTATAATTATGGCTTTTTCAGGACCCTCCAGCGACCCTAAGAAACACTCTCGTGACCCTCATTTGGGTGCCGACCATGGGTTTAAGAACCACAACTATAAAAAAAGGGATTTACAGACAGACAGGCTGAAATAGCAAGACGCAAACATAAAAACGGACAAGCAAACCGACGGACATACAGTCAGACAAACAGGAAGACACGACAGCCTCACAGACAGACACATGTAGGCAAACAGAGGGATACATACTGAGAAAGGCGAGAGCAAAGTCAAAGAGAGAGACAAAACATGGCACCCAGATAAGACAATACTGTAAGAGCCGCGAGGGCAAGAAATCAGTTGTTCCCAAGCACCGTACATGGTACGCATCACCTTCCCAACACTGCTATTACTTTACCTGGTGTCCAGCTCCTTCATAAACTCTTCTCCCTCTACTTCATCGGTAATAATGGCGTCCAGTGGAAAAACAAGAAGGACGAGCCCCAGAAGGGCCAGGAGGCGTCCACCACACACGTAATCCGCCATGCTGACGGTTCAATGTGTCCCGCCAGACTGCCTCAAACCTGGCTCCTGTCAACTGTGGCTCAACCAGCCCACAGATAACGGCCAAGTAATGCTGATGCTGATACGGCTCAATGTTGACTGAATCTCCCCCACCTACGCGGTGACAAACACGCTCTTACAAACCTTCTTACATAATTGAATATATATATATATATATATATATATATATATATATATATATATATATATATATATATATATATATATATATATATATATATATATATATATATATATATATATATATATATATATATATATATATATATATATATATATATATATATATATATATATATATATATATATATATATATATATATATATATATATATATATATATATATATATATATATATATATAGAGAAAATAGTGCAGATATGGGCTACCATTTTTTTCTTCAGATATCTTTGAGTTTTAACGGCGGTTAAAGAAAATATGATCTGCATTACAAAATATGTTATGTTTATTATACGCTAAGCATGCAACGTCCTTAATAATCATTATATTTTTCTGTCCAAATCCTTTTTTATTCAATTACTCAAAATCACTGTTTGTTAAATGGTGGTGCAAATACGGGCTGCCTATATAAGATATATTTAATGGTACATATAAAAGGGTTAAGGGTGAAGAAACTGAATGCCACAGGTACCCTTCACTGATTTTTTTTTTCATACACAGCCATAAGTAATCACAGATGAAGGAAAACTTATTCCTCTTTTAGTATTGTAATAAAATGTTTCGGTATTATTTTGTAATATTAAAAGAAAAGAAAAAAAAAAAGCTTTTTAACATATTATTTACAATAGTCACACACTTATGCATCCATCTCAGCTCCTGCACATTCATTGTGTGCCCACAGTGAACACATCATACAGTAAACCAACAATTCACCTCTTCTGTCATCAGAGAATATCCTTTCGAGAAACTGTATTAACACAGTGAAAAACATCAGTGGTGTTCATTTGGGAAGAGAATATCCTGTCAGAAAAGGCAGGCAGCATCTTCATCTCCTGGCTTTTGTGTCTCAACATTAATTTCTATCTCACTGTTTCACTGTCACCGTCCTGTAAAATACCTGCACCAGGTTCACTGTCTGAATCTTCTGTATACACTTTATTACCAACTTGTTTATTTTTTATTGGAGCTTTTTTTTTGGTCTGCTCTTTCTTGAATAAAAAATCTAAACTCTTCTTCGGTTTCTCCCCTTTGATTTCTTTAGAGATTCGTTTAGTGACTTATTGTCAGGTTTTACTGTTAGGAGACACGCCCCAGCTCTCTTCCGACCACTGTTACTTGTCTTCTTACTGATGGCTGAAGCCCATATTACCACCTGGTAAAGTAGCCCATATTTGCACCTGATAGGGTAGCCCATATTACCAGCATCAAGCCATATTTCAAATATTAGTAGTATCAACAGATGTTTAACATTTGCGATTAAAACATATGCTGACTTTAAATTTCAATTCTAAACTTATCACTTGACCTTAGAAAATATACTAATAAGGTAGCATACGCATGGAAAAAAAAATACCTTTGAAAAAGAACCAACACTGTGATAAAAATGATCATGAGCGTCACGCATCCATCCAGTGGGCTGATCGCCGCCACGCCGGAAACAAAAGATCGTAGGCCTTGAAAGTAATGACTCGTGTGTCCCCCATCAAGATACAGGGCGTCATATATATATATATATATATATATATATATATATATATATATATATATATATATATATATATATATATATATATATATATATATATATATATATATATATATATATGTGTGTGGTGGGCACCGCTACCCGAAAAGTTAGCTTCGGTAAAGTGGACCCTACACGATCAATATTATTGGCACAATATATTGACTCATTTTTATTGTGCAATATTTGTTTCCCCCAACACAGCTCTATATTATTGCGCAATATCGGCAGTCGTGTGAAGGATTTCAGAGAGACAGCTGACGGACATTGATGTTGCTTTAATCGGAATTGCGCAATATTACCCTCACACTACTCAATATATTCGTATTGTGCAATAAGATATCAAACTCTTTTTGATGTCTTCAATATATTGTGTCATTCTTCAATACCGCCCCTTCACTGTCAATAATATTGTACAATACGGAATATTGCGCAATAATATCGATCGTGTAGGGTCAGCTTTATTGGTTATCCACAAACTAAAAAGTTAGCTTCGCTTACGCTAAATTTCTAAACTGATAAAGAAATTACTGGAAGCTAACGCTAACCGCTAATCGCTAGCTTTTCTGTATAAGGACTTAGCTTCGGTTAAGTATTTTGGCTCTAAAGCCCTTAAAAACGGATCTACTAAAAAAAAAAGTTACCTGAAATTTCAATACGTTGTCGGTCTTTTTTTTTTTTTTTTTTTTTTTTATTTTGCGGCCTATTGCGCCGGGGTAGCTCTTCCCGGTGGATCCTGATGGTCGGTCCAGTGTTTTATAGTGGCGCCATCTTGCATTGGCTCATGGTGCCCTCCAGCTCATCTTTTGGTCCTAGAGAATAGAGTCCGGGTTGATAGGTGGTCTCTGGACAGCCTTAGAAATAGAGCTTTCCAGAAAGGTATAACATGCCAAAATCAGAATAAAGGTGTACATAAATTAAATTCCACATACACTTTATTTATGCATAATATATGAACTTGCAATAGCGGTGCAGAATGACAAAATCTGATACGATATCTGATGACACACTACACACTACTGCTCCGCCACACAGCTGGGGATAGTGGATCAATGTAGACACATAAATGTAAATAATACTAATGAGTATATCAAGTGAATAAGTAAATAGCAGTGTTTAATTCTTATCAGGTGGAAAATATCGAATTCTTTTTATTAAATCCCGAGTTCAACGAGTCGGAAATGAAAGATGCACTACCTTAAATTACCAAAAAGTTTCCCTAATAAATGTCCAATTACCCTACTTTAAAGATACTTAGGAAGGATTTTCGTTGAAGCGGATTAATAATGGGGCGGCAGTCTCTTGGAATGTTCTTTATCGTGTCCCGGGTTAAGGAATTTAAGTTCGCCACACACACTCGCAGCTACAGCAACTGCCTCCATCTTTATCTTTAATAACACACTCAAATGGCACAGAGACGGAGCTGAGAGCTGAGACACCGTCCACCATTGCATATAAAGTGGTCTTCAAACTTTTTTTGTTTTTAACTGCGACTCCATTTTATTTTAAGCCTTTGATTTGAAGCCCTTTGAGAGACCAACCTGAGAACTAAGCTGTGTGCCTCCCACCATCTGGTATTTAGTAATGTATATTTTAAGACTCAATGAGTAGTTTATTGCAACTTGATGCTGGGGTGCTGCCCGGCCGTACTTTGAAGAAGCCTGCTGGGCTATGTTCCCGACTTTACCATTACCTTTAACTCCTCCTCGACAGCTTAATTAACAGGGTTATCACGTGCGTATTTAAATGACTTTGCAACTATTCTGTTATCGGATAATGATGAGATGTGATTAAACATTTCTAGAAGTACATTGATTGTAATGTCTAAACACTTATTTATAATACTTAACAATATGCTAGGCCAATTTTGCTACATGTATCCATTAGCAATGATGCTCTAATATCTATTCCTACAATCTACTTAGTCCACAGATAAAAAGCCTTGGAAAACACGGATCCTTGGCGATAAGACGCTATCATCACCCACTATCAAGGGACTCTTATCGGAACTCGTTTCCACAAGGTCACTGTCTCCCAACAAACACAAGGCCTCACTGAGGTTTATTTCTTAGATATGTGTTCATTGTCTGCAATGAGAAAATGTCAACGTGATACTTCAACATGATGCGATGGTATTCCTAGGTGCCCGTCTCTTTTCCTTAATAGAAAATGGGAAGTTTCTGGTGTGTGTGTGTGTGTGTGTGTGTTCATCGTCTTTTCACGTACCCCTTTGATCTATGCAGTGTACCCCCAGTGGTACACGGACCCCAGTTTGGACAACACTGGTATATGCAACAGAATTAGTGGACTGGCCGATCAGCACTTCATAGTTAATATCACTCCTCTGTGAGCAGAACTACTCAAAGTGTCGGGTCGTCTTCTAGCTGGTGGCTCAAGCTGGGAATGTTTGGGGCCCAAAGTAACACCCTCCCCCCTCAGTAATTAGATTACTATCGACATATTCCTTATTTTCTACTAATATATAGTTTGAAATTTCTACAGACATTGGGATGCCCAGTGGTTGTGTGCATCACTTGTACCTACAATTCCCCCCAATTCTTCACAAGAATCGAGGGTCCCGCGCAAGCCGCGGTGGGGGTGGATGTAGTTCACGAGGTTACTGTTGTGTTACTGCTGCACCACAAAACATTTCAAAGCATCATTGTAGGATACCTAAGTAAGAACTTTCCGATATGAAAACATCGTCATCATTAGACAAGTGAAACGATGCCATTTGTCAATATTTTGTCGAGAAAAGGACGTTTTAAGAACGCTAAGCAGCTAGGGAAATGTTCCTAATGAACTGAAGATCTCGTAATTGTGACTAAATTAACGCGAGTTGTCCTTGATGAGTGACAAAATGAAAAATAGTGTTGGTTCATCTAGTGCAGTGGTTCTTAACCTGGGTTCGACCGAACCCCAGGGGTTCGGCGAGCCAGTCTCAGGGGTTCGGTGAAGACCCTCCCAAAAAACTGCAATTTTGCAATTGAATTCTAAGCAAATTTTCTTTCAGATTTTTATGAATTAAAGTGGAATCCATTCTTTGTATTATCCAAAATTAATATACTCTAGAACTTTGAAGCAATTTTTCTTCCACTTGTATGTTTTTTTTTCTTCCTACTGTGCAGAGATTTTCGTTAGGGTTCGGCGCCTCCGAAAAGGTTAAGAACCATATGAGCAAGAAAGAAGGCTCTGGCAGATCACGGGTAGGAGGTGAAAAAGTCTCAAGAATGGGCCGGGGGTCAAGAAAGCCAGATATCGCCAGACGACACCTACAGCTGAATTCTTGCCGAATCATGTGGTGAGGCAAGCTAAGGAAGAGGCGACCTTATAGGGGGTGATTCATAAGGCTAAAGTTGCGTGATTATTCAGTCAAACTCGCCCGGTGGGGGGGGGGGGGGGCTGTGACGTCACGCAGTCAGTATCCTTCTGTACCTATATTTTCAACATACACCATGGAGGGAAACTGACCTTTTTTTATGAGACTCATAGGTTCTATTTTTTAGGCTTTGGGTTATTTTTCTTTAATATAATCAAATATCCCTTGATGAAAGTTACCTTTAGTGATAAGAAACATCAAAACCAATCCATTAGTAATCCAATACAAAAGGAATGTCCCAAAACCTAGAATTTCTGAACACGTAGCTCCAACAATCTTTTTCACCCTGAACGGAAGGCTAATTCTTGCTATAATGGTGATTTCCTTTAGGTAGTCGAATGACTTTTGTTTCAAGTTTTTCATTAACACATAAATGTGATTATCTCAAAGCTATTAAAATGACAGGTCGCCCCTTTTACACAACACGCCTCGTGTAGCTTTATTTTTTTTTATGATTCCCTTCTTGCTTTCAGTTATTCTTTTCCTGTTTTTATCTCACATAGTTTTGTATCATTCGTTCTTCCTCTATATTCTTTTATTTATCTCCCTCTCCACTTCCCGACTTTTTCTTTTAATCTCTCTCTCTCTCTCACACACACACACACACACACACAATGAAGAAATCAAAAGTACAGCACTGGTAGGTTAGGCCTATGTGTCATATATTAGGTCATGCATAGATTCAGATATATAGTAAAGAAAATATGGAATATACAAAAAGTAAAATGAGGGATATTCACACAAAACTACAATGCAGCGCTATACTGACTATACAGTATACTATTATAGAATATACTAGACAATATACAGTTATTGTTATTATTATTATTATTATCATTAATAATAATAATAATAATAATAATAATAATAATAATAATAATAATAATAATAATAATAATAATGAATAAATAATAATAATAATTAATAATAATGTCTATGTTGAATCAGACAAATATTTTGACATTTGATCAATGCCTTTCGCAAACTCTTATAGAATCACAAACATTCAGACTAACATAACCATGCAGCAAATGTCGTACTTGTCTCTTAGGAGATCCGCAGGTCGTGGGAATACAATGAGTAAAATTAGTAGTTTTGGAGGTAGGTTTCATCTGTTTGCAGATTCTCTCTATCCATGTGAGGGTTCAGCACATTACATAACAGAGACAGCACAGAAATCATTGAATTAATAGAGTATATTCTAATTAAGAATGGTATTAGGCAAAGTTACACAATATCTCAGGAAATATTCACAGCTCAGTGTCAGCTTTATTTCTATTGCTTAAATTATTTAATAAATAAGAATGGGTCTACAAACATATCAAAATAATTGGGAATACCTGAACAACCTTAGATTTTTAGATGACAGCTTTACTATGAGATTCCGAGGGATAGAGCACGTTTGGTGAACAGTACAATCATTGTCTTCTGCCAATAATTCTGAAACTTGGCACCTCACCAAAGATTTAGTAAAGGCTAAAAATACAAAGAGGAATGGAGAGATATATACTGGGCATAACATGGAGAGACAGGAAGACAGCACCATAGACTAAAAACAGAAGGTTGAAGATATTTTAAGTGGCCAAGAGGTCAGTGTACTTAAGTGGAGATCCTGAGGTCCCTAGGTTTGAGTCCCACAGCAAGACGGTGACAATTTACAACAATCGCCAAGTGGTGGAAGATTAACCACATGCTGCCCAGATCTTCAATCTGCCAGGGGGCAGCACGGGCCAAGCAAAAGTCATACATCATGGCAGCCACTATAAATATATTTCACCTGCTCCACTATTGGACTTGGGTCATCCAAGGGGTCCCTCAAGAAAGCCTACTGGCACTATAGGCAGCACTTAAAACAAACATTAGGAATTGAAAATGGGTTGTGCCAGGTGAGTGAGTGAGAGCTCCTCACTCCTTGGAACTGCTGAGTCGACAATGGCGGGTAGAACCAGGAGTCTGAGACTTCTGTTGTGTCTGTGAAGATTTTACAGGTAAGAAGTGGATTGCATGCTGTTTGTGTCCAAAGTGGTGTCATGTGAAGTGTGCTAATTTAACTGGAGTCAAACAGAATAATATACCCAAAATAAATTGGATTTGCACTCCATGTCTTCATAAAGCGTCTCTCCCTACCAACATCGTTGAAATATTGGATAAATTCAAGCAAGAACTATCTAAAGAAACATTTGTGGTTAAATATGAGATTGAATCTCGGGTGTCCAGTGTTAATTAAGGAGGAGTTGTGTGAGGTGGCAGATGTGATTTATGCTGAGCAGGTAGAGTTGGGTCCCGCCAGCTTTGCTGACGTAGCCAGACGCAAGAGGAAAAAGAATCTCCTTGTTGTCAATGCCTCTGATCAGACAAAAAGGCTACCGAGATGAAAAATTAAATTTCCCAGGCATTACAAGGTATTCAGATAACTGATTCAAGATTAACAAATGGAGGTAACATTGCTATGAACTTTGATGATGAGAATATAAGGAATGAAGCAGCCCAGAAATTGGAAAATGTAGAGCAAGTTAGTACAAAAAGTGTGGGAAAACTAAGGCCAAAGATCATGAGCTGCAATGTGGATAAGGAGGAGACCGGGGATAAGATAACTGACATTGTTAAACAGGAATGAGTTCCTACATTCGATTCCAAGAGTTAAGGGGAAAATTGAGAAGATTTTTAGTAAGCCTGCTGCTGGTGGCACAATGAACTACATTTTGAAATGTGATCCAACTGTTAGAGAGTTGATTTACAAACACCATGACAAGATGAAACTAGAATGGAGAGTGTACACTGTGAGAGATACATACCATTCAATCAAATGTTACCATTGTCAAAGATACGGCCATCTTGAGGCCAACTGTACTGCCAAGAACAATGGAGAAGCCCCAAAATGTTACAAGTGCACTGGTGATCATAAATCAAAGGATTGCTCCATGGCTGAGAGGATATGCATAAATTGTGTGAAGTACAAGAAGCCAGAAATCAACCAGTCAGCGAAAGACCAGTGTTGTGTAGTTCTTCAGACTGAAATTGAGAGAATTCATAACATAACCGATCATGGCTATTTATTGGTGTTTGAGACTCGAAGATAAATTGAGTGTTAATGTTCAGTGAGTTGGATATAATCGTTGGACATTGAATTGTGACACTATAAAGAAAATATCAGATAAATGAAAATGAAACAATGGATATTTATGATACAACAAAAAGGAAAGATATTGTGATTAGCACGAACCAAAACATGGCCAAGTGACTATATTGATGCCAAGTTTATTAAAAGGACATTAGTAGGCTATCCATGAACACAATTAAGACTCACTCACTACGACGTTGTGAATAAGTGCATATCGAGGATTATAATTGAGGCTAACATCATAAATGCTGACGGCCCTGCGGAGCGCTGCGCTGGTTCTGAAACTTCATCAACAGTAAACGGTAATATCAAACATAGAACTTTTTAACAGATGACCAACCAAAGTAAGTGGCAACCCAGAAATTGTAAAAGTCAAGGCAGGTATAGAAACAGGTGGAGAAATTAAACTTTAGCATTTTCTGGAGCAAGATGGAGTACACTAACATCATACTTGAGGTGGGCAATGTCAGAATAGACCTTTCTCCTGCAATGGACTAGTAATGACTGAAGAAGGTGATGACAATTTGAGTGGGTCCTTCATTACATGGTGGTAGAGATGACTGAGGGAATGTGTATTTCATCATATAGTGACAATGATGACTATGTAAGTCTACTATGTATTTCTTCTCATTATGTCGGCTGTGCCCGTGTGTGCGAACAAATTTCATCATGTGGTGGTGACAGCTAATAGAGGAATATTTTCATCATGTGGTGGCAGTAATGACTATGAGCACGTATTTCATCATGTGGTGGTAGTTCTGGCACCATGAATGTATTTCAGCACTTGGTGTTGATGATGAGTATTGGTGTCAATATCAGCATCAATCAAAATATTGGTACTGGTAGAACCTAGAAATATTCTGCAAATGTTACTCCCAATGTACCCAGGGGTAACAGTATCAATACAAAAACATTCTTGGAATATATTAAATGATTTCATATTTTATGTTTATTCATGTAAATATTACACAGCACTTTTCCTTTTCAAATTATGTGAAGTGAGTTATGCAGCAAAAACACTGCACAGCTTACATCAGAAAAGTTTAGCAGTACAGCCCTAGATAATACTTACAACCCCACCACCTTCAATCATTAATTAAAATGGTAATCAAACAGTAATCTACTGATTAACCGACAAACATTTATGCATGAGTTTGATAATTAAAGTAATGGAATGAACCTCACACTTGCAAGATGAAAAATTGAAAGATCTATTATGATTCCAATCCCTCTGTGACATTTCAAAACCTTTCCCCTTGAACAATTTTTACTATTAACCCGGCAAAGTCGGCGGACCCATTTTTGGGCTCCCGCGAGTCGGTCCGCTGAAGCGGTGGACCCGTATGGGGCTCAGCTCATAACACCTAATTCGAGCTAACTGTAGGCGGTGGCGGCATAGAGCAACCCACAATGCATGTCCTGGATCATTGAGATGGGTGATTGATCTTGAGGTGGGCTCATTTGTCACAGGTGGTGCTGTAAGGTCATGACAGACTGAATTAGCTATCCATATAGTAATCACTTGTCAAATTCTCTAAACTAGACAACAAGCGACTCTTGGCTAGATGCCCCGTGTCACGAGACTGTTTATTTTGTAACAAACACCACCCAAAAAGAATGGAGTTTAAGTATAAATAAATATTTTTAACGGCTTTATGGTTATGAGAGGAGTACGCTGATGTACGTTCCATGCACTTTTCTTAGTCTAAAAATGCTGTGTAATGTTGCCGTTTCTTGGCCACTTCTCAGCTTTCCCACAGCCGAAGCCCACGGGTTAAGAAATATATGTCATGGTTTCTTGAATGTACTTATAGCCAAGATCCAATGAAATTGGTATGTTTTAGAAACAAATCAACGGTATCACGTGAGGCTGTGCAACTCAAACTGCAAAAAATGTCCTCAAAACTATATATCCCTTATAGTGTACTGAATTCACATGGTTAGGTTAGCTACCAGAAATTTCTTAACCATTTAGACAAGAGCCTATAGAGATGAAATTGCATCAAATGCTGCCTTCTCCTCAGAAGGTAGGACCCATCTAAATGGCACATAAATTCCAATCTGAGTTTTATTAAAATCTATGCTAGTTTTGAAACTGGGAATTTTTTTTTAAACTGTACATCATTTGCAAATGAATGCATGATTGCACCATCATTAGTAATTACACTTTTGTTTGATACTTAGTTATTGAAATGCCCTTTTGATAATATACTGATAAGGTTAACATTTAGCCAACTAAACACTAACCACTCACAGATTATGATAAAAAAGCCAGATAGCACATGATCCACTAAATAGTGCTAACTTGCTTCTGAGCACACTTCTTGAATTAGTACTTTTTTGTTTGTGAATATATTTATAATCTATATACCAGTATCAGCCCAGGCCATCATACAGTTAGCACAAAAAAATTAGGAAGCCATATAAAAAGATACTCTAATCGTTATTTGCTATTCTCAGCACGATCAAATTTATTTTTCAACATTCTTGTACATTTGGCAACATGCTGGCTGCCTGACTCCCAAAACTTGCTCCTCCCAGTCAGTGTTAAGTAGCCATGCAAGGAAAGGTGCTGCTTTGGTTCAGCCCTGGTCACCCCTACTTTTAATTCATTTAACTCCATGTCCTTCCATTAAGCCATGTAAACTGTTATCCACTGTCAAGAAGACACATTGTCACCATGTAAATATGAAGGTATAATGAAGACAAATATGAGGCGCCGTCCACTCTATGGGTGGGCCAGCGCGGGAATCAGGCGGACTGAGGTGGGGGTAAGAGGGGTGAGCGTCCACACTGTAATAAGTGACAGGTGAGGCATGATTGGTGAGCAGCCCGCGCTTGTCATTCTCCGCCAAGAGTGATGGGAAGGCACAGCACGGCAGCCCCTCTCACTATTAACCCTTAAAGAGCAGGCTTGTTTTGCCATGCCTGTCCTCCCATGCAGGCATATTCAGGCAAAAACATGCCTCACTTCAACCTTTTATATCTTCACTTCTACTTACCTCACATGACTGAATGAAGTATCATTGTAAAGTACATACCCTTAACTTATATGACCACTGCTAGAGCGAGTACAGAATATTGAAGTAGGATTGCTGAAAACACATTATTATAGAAAGTTTTTCACCCCAAGTGGACTTCCCTTCTATGATTTAGTAATAAAAAGCATAACTTTTATACAGTTTATGTTACACACACCCAAAAAAATGTAACTTTCAGGCCTTCCTGATGCACTTCATGGGTGCTGAGGTCAAAAGGCCCCCATCTTGTGGATGAAATTCACTGGAAGGTGATAAGAGGTGGGATGTCTAGCAGACATCTTCTCAAAAGCTACACAAGGCACACACTGACCAATAATTAGTCAAGGGAGCATGGTTGGGTATTGTTTGAAAGAAAACGACATGTTTACTCTACTTCAGCATAAACAGATTAAATTTGACGGCGCGCTAAGTAAAAAAAATGCCTTGTCGACTATTCTTGACAACCGCGGTTTGAGCCCAGGCACCAGCTGTCAAATAGTCGACACCCGCGCTATAAGGGTTAATAGACAACTGGGTGTGGCGCGCTGGATCACCCACCAAATACCTCTCGCTCGACTCTTGCTCCCGCTCCGTGTAGCCCCGCCAGTTTTACCATATATGGGAGTTGTGTGGAGCTAAAGACAGAATTCCGGGCCTGGTCACCCATAGTGTGGATGCCACTTGACTCAAATAGAACAAGAGCTTGGATTTTTCAAAAACACAGTTTCAATTTAGTGCAATCATGCTCAACATGGGGATCTTGAAACAGCCATTAATAACCAGTACAGACTTCTATGATGATTCATCATAAGCTACAGACCACACTTGGTTGTTGCTGCCACACCACTGCAAGGAAGCCTCTGAGAACCTTGGCCATGAAAGTGTCTTGAATTCAGCAGAAAATACAAATTGTCAATGGAAGAGCATTAGGAAAATATCACTTCCACCAATAAACCATGTTTCCATATAACAAGAAGTGCTACCAAGATGATTTGATATCCATGTGGGTCTAACCACTTTGATTCCATGTATATCGTGAAGACAGTAAAGCATGCTTCTTACATCATGGTGAGGGGATGCTTCAATGGTCATGGTGCTTTGGAAGTTTGTTCTTCCTTCCCAAAAGTATGACAATGAATAGAGATAGGTATTGTGAGGTGTTGAAAAATCACCTACTCCCTTTTCAGGAATTTTGGATATGCATTTGTTGAAACATGATAGTGTTCCTTGCCATACAAGAAAAATAAATATTTGAGGACAAAGAAATTGAAATGTTAAATTGGTCTGGCAACTTGTCAGACCTTAATCCCACTGAGAACGCATGAGGCTACAGGAAGAGGCCCCCCAAACTCAAAGGAAAAGGATCGACAACAGTGCCAAAATTGCAAGAGGTCATCAAGTGACTTTGGTGTTCTGAGATAGACAAGCAATTTTTTGTTGATTTGGCTCTCTCTGTGATGAATCGCATTCAATATATATTTAAAAATTAAGGTGAAATGTCAAAGTGGTGAATAAAAGTTCTGTGTGTGTAAATTTGGAGTTTCATTTCAATATTTCAAACTCATTACAGGTTGAGAATCCCTTATCCGAAATTCCAGGGACCGAAAGTGCTGCGGATTTTGGAATTTTCCGGATTTCAGAATAATTTTCTTTTCACTTTTACCCATAGAAGTATCTGCAGGCCCCTTTAACATTTTCAACAATATCTGTACACCACAGAGCACACAACACGTGGTAATCACAATGAGTAGCAAGCGAAGGTGTTACTGTGATGACTGCTGACAACAAACTATCGGCTAGGAATACACCACAAATCCGCAAGCTTAAGTAAAAGCAGCCCAAAATCCACCAATCCGCAACTAGCTTTTATTCCCCACCAACTTTCATTAATCCAGTAGCTGCAGGGATCATGTTTCTTAAAGGCCCCTTTAAGTGAGAAAAATGAGAAGAAATCATCACTCACACAAACCATTTCATAATATATCAATGCATTTGTGATCAGTTTATGCATCATCTATTTTGGGGAGTTTATATCATGGCAAAAATTTGGCCCGTCACTGGTACATGGTAAAGCCACAAATTTGGCGCGTCGCTGCTACCAGGTTAAAAACAGCCCAATTGGGTGGGCAAACTGCAAACCTGGCAACCCTGCAGCACACAACAGCTGTACATGATGGAACCTTCCCACCACTTTGTGGAACTTTCCATTCGTGACACATCATGTCAACATTAAAAAAACTTTCAGATTTTGAAGGTTTTCAGATTTTGGAATTTCGGATAAAGGATTCTCAACCTGTAATAGAAATATATGAACAAAGGCACAAGATATCAAATTGCTCATTGAAAATACGTGCATATCTGCAACACAATGTCGATAATATTATTTGAAAACGCAAGCAGGATATCATAAACATGAAATGAAACAAAGTTCCATTTCAATCAATGACTACTCCTAATGGTCAGACTGGCCTAGTATAAAATTTTAACCATTATTAATATTTTGTTTCACAGAAAAAGCAATCTCAATATCACACATTCTTCAATCATTGCTAAGCAATATTTGTGTATGAGTTCCTTGGGAAACATCCCAAGCGGTATTCAATTCATAATTTCACCCTATATTATTTCATGCACATGCATACATGTTTGAAATGTATTGTACTAAATGCAAACCTCCCCTTCATAAAAATACCAAAAAAATTGTAATATAAAAATAAGAAAACAGGAATGTTTTTCCCATTCCTTTTAAAATACCTTGAAGCAATGCAACAATTTACCAGTCATTGCAAGAATGAGAGCACATCTGAAAATGAAAAAAAAAATGTTAATAATGATCTTATTCTATACTCTGTGAGCTTTTGATTATCATCTGAACTTTGGCATGCGTTCCAATTTTAAGTGTCATACCTATATTATTTCCTCGAACTCCTTCACTTATGTGATTATTCCATCAACTCTGGTTGCAGAACACAAAATACAAAACACAGGTCATGAGTGATCATTATCAACAACATAATTCTTTCTTCCAAACCCAAGAGGATGAGGGATCTAAACTTTAACCTTTTCATTGCTAAACGCTCGCAGCGAGCGTAAGGCGTATTTGCTGGTGGTGCTAAACGCTCACTGCGAGCTCCAGCTGCACTCAAATCTCCCACGTATGAGTATTCCAACAATATTTATCACAACGCAGGATTGCCAATCGAGTGTGTTCTCCACTAAATTTGGTGGAAAATCATATCAGCCCAGCGCGGAAAATCTACGGACAAGTAAGTGGTGGATGTTCTTGTCCAATAAAGCGGCATTTTTGCATAGCTTCACCTATCACCTGACTGATTCTTTGACCAAATAGTTGTAAATATTGCAGCTGGCAATATTACCTTGCCAGAACCTCAAGGAGAGATGTCCACAGTTCCCTCAAAATGGCTGATCATCACGCACGCACTGACATAAGTGTTCATATTCAACACTCCCTGAAAGTGCATGTACGTTTGCAGGAGAGGCATACATAACTGACTCCTATATATCTGGGCCTCCTCTTTCCAGTGGTGTTTTTGGTTTTTACTGTGATGAATAGTTTTTGAGATACAGAGGTTAAAAGAGACCCCCCATTGGACTACCCGACTGCACCTGAGGGGATAGTCGAGTCTCGCACCACACGCAAAGAAAAGGTTAATAGTTACAAATATGATCTACTTGAGAGATGCAGAATGTTCAGATCTGTCTCTCTCTCCAAGAGCAAAGGAACATCTGCGACAGATTATACCAATCAAGGTGGAAATTTAGAATGTCACTTAACCCCATAAGTACTATGAAGCTGAATTATTACAGTAAGTGTACACACAGTACTTTGACATCTAATTGACCACCTCCTCCAAAAACCTGCAGTATAAATTGCATGCAATAGAACTGATATTTAGTGGGAAGTGTTCTCATTTGTCTAATAACCCACTGTATGGCAACACAGGAGCAAATGTGTGGTTGTTTTGTCTCCAGCTGTGGGTGTGAGCATCATGGGTGACCCATAACCTCTGACCTCATGTTGTCATCAGCTACCACATTCCAGCTCTTTGAAGAGTGAAGGAAGGCTAGAAAGAAGTTAGGTGTAGATGGCAAACTAGACACCTCAGCTAACATAAGTGTGCTAGATGAGTATTTTAGTGATTATGTTTCACTCATGCCCATTTATCCCAGTTTATGCTTCAATTGAGCCCATTTATTAGACAGCAGATAACAGATAATGATGCTTTCTATATTTGTCAAGGAGTAATTACAGCAAAATGTATTTTCAGTTTCCCTTTTTTGGTTAGTTCTGATGAATATTTTAATTTTGGCACTCCACTCCACCATCACTGGTGTCATATCAACAAAGCAAATATGCACTAATCATGTAATATCAACAAATAATAAAGCATTATAAAATTAAAAAACAGCACTAATTGCAGATTGGGAAACAGGCATGGTTTGTAATTACAGCCATCTTCAAGAGTCCAGATAAAAAATCAAGCATCAGCAAATTTGGATGAAAAAAAATCAATGCTGAGAGCAACAGGTTTAAGGAATTGATGAAAAAATTTGAAGAGTTCCTAAACTTACTCCTTTTTTTTTCATACAATGGATGACCATATGAGGATTTATCAATAAGCAGGTGCTTTTTTTATAAGAATTATTATCACGTAGCTCCCCACTCTCCTCAGAAACAGGATGAGGAAAAAGATAAGTACAGAGTTAGCATGGTGTACCAATATTATCACTGTATAAGGAGGCAGGTGGCTTTCATGTTAAAACTGGCCCTCTGCAGTAACTTAGCTTGCACCAGTGGTGGGCACAGTTCCACTAATCCACTATATTAATTAGTGAAGCTAACTTTTTCTTTAGCTGTTTAGCATTTTCACTAACTTTGGAAACAGTTAGCAGACCGACCAATTAGCTTCCACTAAATGTAGTTCCTCCTCCACTAACTTAAATCCACTAAAATGTTCATACAGGTTTGTTTTTGTCCGTTGTGGGCAGACACAGCAACAATTAAGCCACATGGCGCAATAATTCCAGGGCTTCCAGTTTTGGGTAAATTACACCTTAAAGTAGGGTAATTGGACAATTATTAGGAAAACTTTTTAAAATTTTAGGGTAATGCATCTTCCATTTCCAACTCTTTGAACTCGTGATTTAATAATAATAATTCAATATTTTCCACCTGACAAAAAGCTCTATGTCTAAGCTACAACATATTGAAATTTCAGGTCACTAGGTCCGTTTTTAAGGGTTTTACAGTGTACGCGAAAAGTATTGCGTGCTACTGCCCGAAATCTCTGAATTATGGTGACCTAGGCTATCGTACAGTGGAGCCAATTTTGTACATTTTGCATTGCTGCCACGCGCACGGGAAAGGTGAGGGTATGTCTCTAGGCTGACGGTTCTCTCCTCAGTGCTCAGTGAGCTGCCGTGGAGAGAGAGTGAACAACACTTTTTCCTTTCCATAATGCCCTATTACACCTCTTTGCCCTCCCAGCCTTCCCATTTTTATGCTACAGTATCTGCATGGGTTCAGCCAACCTCAGCAATGAAGAAAAGTCCAGAATTTTGGCATGGAAGACTGAAAATGTGCCAACAAAAGAAATTTCCAGACGTACACGGCGACAGGAAAGCACCATTCGCCGCCTGATTGCAACCGCTGGCACCCTCCCTCCAAACACCATACCTCTAAGAAAACCAACGTCTGGGAGGCCAAGAAAGACATCCAAGGCGACTGATACCCTCATGAAGTGTGAGGTTATGAAGGATCCGTGGATTACAGATTATGAACTGAAGAAGCTGCACACAGATCTGTTAGATGTCTCAGAGCAAACCATCCAAGAACGGCTACAAAAGGAGCTTGACCTACCAACATTCAGGCTGGCCGACAAACCCCTTCTTACAAAGCAGATGAGAAAGAAGAGACTTGCATTTGCACGCAAATACAAGGAGTGGACTCCAGAACAATGGAGGAACGTGCTTTTTAGTGATGAAAGCAGTTCAGATGCATCAAAATACAGCAAGGGAAAGTGAGGCATCCCAAGAACTCCAACCACTATTTGCCTCAGTACACAAGTAAAACCGTGAAACACCCGCCCAGCGTAATGGTGTGGAGTGCATTTAGTGGTGATGGGGGGCATGGAGGGCTGTATTTCCTTCCTAAGGATGAAACAATGACAAGTGAAACGTAGAACCAAAATACTAAACCAAAGCCAAATCCATATAAAAAAAATTAGCAGTAAGCATTAGCTTCCATTAATTTCTTTATCAGTTTAGCAATTTAGCATAAGCGAAGCTAACTTTTTAGTTACTGTATTACCAGTTAGCGAAGCTAACTTTTTGGTTACCAGTGCTCACCACTGGTTTGCACCATGAGTTTGCACTGGACAACACCCAGCTATCACCTTCCTCAACACATGTTGCTTCATCTTCTTATGATATTTCTCGACTGACTGCTCTCTTCTGAACTTGCTAACTGCATGCCTCCCCCTCCTGCAACACACTCACTCACACTCACCTTCACCCAAGAACCCTTTCTCACTTCAAATATGGACTAAAGGTAATGAGAGGGGCATTTAATCATGATGCATTACTAGTCTAAAATGTATCTGAATAAGTATCTTTCATCTATGAACTGCTGCTCTGTGCATGTTAAACAAGAACAAGATATTTCTAGATAGAATTAACGTTAACTCAGTTTACTAATGGTGACTCTTCAAACGGCACACGAACAGTTGAAGTAAAGAACTTATATAAATACTGATGATGTTTTCTACATCAGTTCAAATTTCTTGAAGGCTTATCAAGTTCTCAGTCATTCAGCACATGATAAATAACAATGGTGGACTTTTTACTGATCTATTTATAGGTTGCCATACTTAAAGGTTGACACAGCATAGTTAGAAAGAAAATTTTCACTTAGAACTGACAGGATTACATTCTTCTGATATATAAGAATTAATTTCTGTAATTTTATATGGCTTCAACATAAACTTTGATCACTAGTATTACAAATACTTACCTCTACTGATTTGCTTTTTTGAAATACTTCAGCTTTTCTTGAGGATTTGGGATGATCTGCCGAGAAAACAGTTTCATGATAATTACAAATCTTGGAGTAATGTTTATTTTAACTTGTATACTCAAAACTGGGCATTCTTTATTTTTTTGAGGTTCTGTTTAGGTAATGCAATTGTAAAGTTAAGAATTTCAATTAATGCACCATATCTTTGAGGCTTTTAACTGATTTGTCATCATGTTTAGTAATATTCAAGTCATCTCTAGGTTTGAATTTGCAGGACTTATGTAAATTTAAATACTGATAATTTAACCCTTAAAGCGCGGGCGTCGACAATAGTCGACAGCTGGAGCCTGGGCTCAAACCGCGGGTGTAGACAATAGTCGACAAGGCATTTTTTACATAGCGCACTGTCAAATTTAATTTGTTTGTGCTGAAGTAGAGTAAGCATGTCATTTTCTTTCAAACAATACCCAACCATGCTCCCTTGACTAATTATTGGTCAGTGTGTGCCTTGTGTTAGCTTTGAGAAGACATCTGCTAGACATCCCACCTCTTCTCACCTTCCAGTGAATTTCATCCACAAGATGGGGGCCCTTTGACCTCAGCACCCATCAAGGGCATCAGGAAGGCCCGGAAGTAAAATTTTTTTTAAGTGTGTTTCACATAAACTGTATAAAAGTTATGCCTTTTATTACTAAATCATAGAAGGGAAGTCCACTAGGGGTGGAAAACTGTCTATAATAATGTGAAAATAATAATGTGTTTTCATGGTATGTACCTTACAATGATACTTCATTCAGTCACATGAGGTAAGTAGAAGTAAAGATATAAAATGTTAAAGTGAGGTATGTTTTTGCCTGAATATGTCCATGTGGGAGGACAGGCACGGCAAAACAAGCCTGCGCTTTAAGGGTTAAGTTCACAAAATATACAAACTCATCACTGGAAAAATATGTAAGTCATGGCAAAACTTACAGTGTCATCTCCTGGTTTCCACCCAGCTGGGCAAACTTCTCCATGGTCATCTGTAAATCGGAATGCTTGAACTAGACGGAGAGTTTCATCCACAGACCTTCCGACTGGCAAATCATTCATGGTTATCTGGCGCAGTACTCCTCTCTCATCAATGATGAATAAGCCCCTGTGCAATGAAAACAAATTATATATTAGAACAAATTGAGGTCTGGCACACATGCTTACCTAACCTAACCAAGACTAATTGTTTGACCCATCTATGTATCTTATGACTGACAATTTCATGGCCCGGCCAGAGTAATCATGTGTCTCCTCATTCTCCAATTTTTCCCTTGGTCAGAGGATGGATGATCACATGGTAACAAGGGAGTCCTGCCTGCCTCACCAATACATCATCAAGGGCTGGGCATCTTGGGTTGATTTTAGCAACATCCTTGTGGTTGTCACTCCATGTTATTCTATTTTACATTTTCAGTGCTTGTTTCTCAGCTTTTTGTTTGACATGACCCACTGCCGCATGGAAGGTTTTATTTATTTCACCACTAAATTGATTTCTGTTAAATTGAGGATAACTGTGTTGAAGGGAAATGGGTCCCCAGTTCAGGTCATGCTAAATAGAAATTCTTATATTGAATCATGTTAAATCAAGGGTCAACCAAAATAGATTCATCTTGCATCTTTTTTGCAGAACATAATCCTTGCATATAACAAGAACCTGAGGTGTTCAGTAACAACACTAGAAACATTGATACATTTGTTAAAAAAAAAAAAAAAAAAAAAAAAAAAAAAAAAAAACTAATTTTGTTTAAGTATAATCGTAAAATTTGGCTTACCTGAGAGCAATGCCTTGATCTTCAAGATAAACTCCATAATCTTTGGAAATTTTGTGTGTAATATCTGACAGGAGAGGAATTTTCAGCTTGCCCAGTCCACCTTCCTGAAGTACAAAGAATGATACCAAATGATAATACTCTTGCATACAGAAATTTTCAATATATTTATTCATTAGTTTTAGTTTTTTCTCTCCTCTGCTACCTCAGTATGAGAAGACAGAGAAGCAAGGGAGAGAGCAGTGAAAGACAGGACATCAGGTTAACTAAGAGAATAAGGAAAAGGAGGGGATAAGGAATAGCATAGTTCTTCCAACCTTAGCCTATGATTCAGACATAAATATGGAAAGAGTCATAACAGGTAAGTATAAGTGTACTAGAAATGAGATACATGAAAGCAGCATGCAGGTTCACCAGGAAGACTACTGAAGAAAAGTATAGATTTGGTGTGAATGTTAGCACTAGGTGTAGTGTACGAATCAGCAGAATGGGTATTTAGGTAGTACAGTAAAACCCTGACTATCCCCCCTGGGTCTCTAGAAACCCCAAGCATCCAACGAAAACCTGGCTGGCCAAATTGAAAAATTCCAAGAAAAATCGTTGAAAAATTATGAATATCCAACAGGTCTAAGATTTGAAATCCCTGCGTCACACTCCACTGCCTCCATAGTAGGCCTGCCCTGCATTCAGTTGAGCCATTAACCCCTTCAGCACCATCGCGTATGCATATACGTGATAGGGGCTGCACTACGATAGACCATCACGTCCGGGTGTACGTGAAATTTTCTACTGTTTCAGAGGGCGGGTAAATATGGGCGGTATAGTTTACTACACTGTGTTTGGGGGGTGGTACTATGTACTGGAGATACCCTGAAGCTCCGCCCACAGTCACTCAAGCAAATCAGTGATTGCCATGTCACAAGACATCATGGCATCTCAAGGCATCTTAAGGCTGGCTGGCTCAGGGTTGCCATTTGGGACTCAGTGCTTCTCTTGCTTCCATAAGAGAAGGATCATATCACTTTATGTCCCTAGCCTGGCCATCTTGGATTCGCTACAATCGTTGCAACCGCTGTTATCACTACTCTGTTGGTCAGCAGTAGTTCCGAGTCTGGCTCTGAATATCTGCCAGGTGCTTCTACTGAAGAATATAGTGATGATACCTCAGGAAGTGGTGACAGTGACTTAGTAGATGACAGTGATGAGTTTTCAGACACTGTGGAGCCAGTGGAGTAACAAGGCTGGCGCCTCATGTCTGACCCTTTCAGTGATACCTGGCCTGACCTGGCGAGTGGTATATGGGCCCAGGTCAGGTAAATGGGAGCGGTGCTGAAGGGGTTAACCACTCAACTTTACAGTAACAAGTTTAACCAAGATGGCAGCCTTAGTCAAATGCACAAACCAAGACTGAGACCAAGTTCTGCCAAGTCAATGCCTAGAGGGATATACAGTTTGTAAACGAAGGGTACATTATAGTTAATGAATGTGGCCAGTGTCACTTCTGCTGCATCTTCTTCTACAATTGTTTTGTTCAACTATGATTGCTGTTTCCAGTAAAGGATCACCAGCAAGAGCAGCTGAGAGAAAACTGTAAGGGAGGTGTTTGTGGGACACCATCTTTGTTGCACTCAGCTGATTCATTGTCCTGTTGGACTCACAACCCCACCTACAGGTAGTTGTGTGGCTAATGGGTCAACCAAATGCCGTGCATGGCCAATGGGTCAAATGGTGTTCGGTAAGTAAACATACATACATACTTGTAGTCAGGAGATGCATTTCTGAGTGTATAGTACCAGAGTAAGTTATGCTCAGATTTTGCTTATTCATATGCACAATCCCACAATGGAAATAACTCAATCATGATTGATAGTGTATAGACACACTTAGGGTTACATGTGTCAATATGAAAAAGAGGATATGGAAAAAGGTGATAGGGACAGGGAGATGTGTTTGAAACACACCTAAAAGAATGTGGTGTGTGGGAGTGTGGAAGTGATGTAAGGAGCTGGGCTTAGGAGAGGTATGGGGAGGGATAGTGATGGGAAGGGTGTATAATACTGGTATGGGTAGGAGTGAATGGTCATGGATTGTGTGGATTGAGAATAATATGGATGCTGAGTAAGACAAATATTGCAAAGGATCAGTGGGTGGGTGCTATGCCCAGTGAATGATAAGGGAAAGAAAGGCAAGATTGATATGACAAGAATTTGGGAGAATATACAGCAGTGTTTAAAGCTTTGGGGAACATAGGAAGAGCATTAGTGTACAAGATGTGGTAAAATTGGAAACATGGAGATTGGGAGTTTGGCTGGAAAGTTGGGGTGTTGATGTGGTGAATGAGAAAAGGTAATACCTTGTGAATGTATGTGCTGGGAGAGGTTTATTCCTGGCAATCACCTATCACAAACTGTTGATCCCCCAGTATACATAGGCAAGAAGGAATGAGAGGAGCTTGATAGATTATATAGTCATGGATAATACGTAGAAGCAGGATGTATTGGACACACCAGTTAAGAGAAGATTGTTGAATGGTTCTGCAGTAGAAGCAAAAATAAGGATGAGAGAGAAATAGGAATTTAAAGCGAAAGGTAAGAAAATGGGAGGAAGGAAGTGACAAGTGGGATTGCATGGCAGTGGCTACAGGCAGGTCTATAGAAGGAGGATTAAGGAATAACTGGGAATGACAAGATTAAATATAGAATGTACTGCTAGAATGAGGTGTTAAGATTTTTAAGAGATCAGTGGTTGTTGCAAATGAGAAAGCAGTTGGACATAAGGTGTGTGAAGAGGCAAGAAAGGGAGTGCAAGGTGGAGTGGATAATTGAGATAAAAGAGCCAATTGAGGAGACTTGCTACAAAGAAATGTCCTAAAAGTGATATTGTAAAATATTGATGAAAAAATTATTAGGGAAAGTAAAGATAAAGTAGATTATTATTAGTATTATCATCACTATTAAAGACACTGAAATAAGTAGACCAGGAGGAGTACAAATACTATTTGTTACAAAGTCTGTAATCCCAGCACAACTACGACACAGAGAATTAGGGATTAAAGTATTAAGTAGAAGATAGATAACTGATATATAACAGAGCATTACAGATTGAAGGTTGGTTAAATTTGATTTTAACTGCCGCTGTAAAAAGGAAATCTGACTGCAGGATATTGGCAAAATTTCTGAAGAACAAAAAACTCTTCTGGAAATATGATAAACCCATGCATCCTATGTCATTTTATAAGTAAGTTTGAAAAAAATACTTGGAGTCAATATTTTCATAAAATATATATAATCATCCATACTAGCTTATTTACTCAATGGCCAACTGAACTGTACTAACTAACCTTTCGTGGGGTATTTGTCCAGGCAAGATGAGTAAAGTGAGAGTCAATAGAACATGCCACAACTTCTGCATTCAATGCTCTAAATTCTTCTACTCTGTCATTGAATGCCAAGATTTCTGTTGGACACACAAAGGTGCTGAAATAAGGATTGCATATTAATATTCTTCATACCAAATAGCTACAGACAGTTTACATGAAATGAATACATCCTTCATATCTGGGGACAACAGGAGGCAGCATGATTACATGGTACTACATATATTTCAAGAAAACTCTTGTTTACAGGTTCAGAGTTTCAAAAGTAAATTATTCTTGGCACTTTGGTGAAAATGGTTAATACAGAAGTGGGCACCACAAATGAAACTTCATTTCCATGCACCCAAATCTAGTAACCATGACCTTCCAAAACTGTAAATTCCCAAACTTGAAATTTGCAGTTCCACAATAAACTAGCCATTCATATCCCTTTCAGTGCTATGACATCAGGTTCATTTTTTCGGGAATACCGCTAGGGGATTTTATCATGTTTGTGCTGATATTTTTCAGAATCAAGGAGTAGAAAATCATTTCTTAGTTACTCATCCAATATAGTTTTATCTTTCATTATATTCTGGTTAAAAATAGGTAATTTTATGAAGTTTTGATATTGTCTGTAGAACTGAATGGTTAAAGTAAAGTTGAGGGCATATGCTAAGCTGTGAGTAGCTTCTGTGCTCACTCATCTCCACCTCATTGACCTTGGAGCCTGAGGTGGATTAGATCACACTACATAGGGACACAGGGTAAGTGTGACATCTGGGTTACCACAGTTTACCCTTCCCAGATATATATATATATATATATATATATATATATATATATATATATATATATATATATATATATATATATATATATATATATATATATATATTTTTTATCAACCAACTTGAAAGGGAGAATGAACGACAAGATGAGCTGGACACTGACTACCCCAGGGCAGGATTGAACCCTGGGCCATGGATTTGTAGCTTGGAGTGCCAGCCACCACACCACAGAGGCACATACTGAGTTTGAATGGGATGTTTGTAAAATTATAAATATGGTTGTATGAATTTTTAGAATCATATTAGTATAATACCTATTGTTTTTACTACTGTACATGAAAAAACAAAAAATCAACCACTACTGCAAATAAATTAATTCAATTATCATTTCTTACACTACTCAAGTCACACTTGACAATATAAAACACCAGTCTTTTCCCTTATTCCTCGGCTATAACCTCCCGAGTCCTAACTCCTCAGTCACAGTCAGACTCCTCCAACCACTGAGAACTCTTTTGAGTAGCTCTATGTTGTCCTTGATATACTATACATACCAGTACCCTAAAGTTCTCTGAGGTCATGCTGGCCTGTTTGGGCTTCATTATGTTTAACCTCTGGGAGAACATTCTACATTACTGCAGAGCTGGCAATAACTGCGTTATACTTGAGGAATGTGTCAACCCAGGAAGAACAGCAAAGGGTAAGGTTTAGGTTTGTGGCAGTACTTACACAAACACAATACGACAAAAGGTCACACTTCTGCAACTGCAGATTTCGCAGTTTCCAGAAGTGATTGTGAATATACGTACCCAGTTCTGTTTTCTGGTATTCAAACATAGGTATGACCTAGTCCCATTTTTATATATATACTGTACAACAACTAAATGGTTTGTAAATCATTTGCATCATATGAAAAAAAAATAAAAGCACTCTCAAAGTAATAGAAATTCATCCACCAGAACTACTTAGTTAGTATGAGATATTGTGAAACATGCTTCTGAACACTTACAAGTCCAGTGGGTAGAAAAAGAAGACCAAGTACTTCCCACGGTAATCTTTGAGCTTCAGCTCTTGAAACTGTCCATCAATTACAGCTGTTCCTTCCCACTCTGGTGCTGGTTTACTTACTGAAAAAAGTTGGTTAGAATATATAAAGACAATTAAATCTGATTGTTATCAAGAGCTTAGGCCTAATACACTTAAGAATCATCTTTATCACCACCATCACCAACCTTGTTTTTTGCAAAAGAATTGTTAGCAAATACCTAACCTGACTCCCACCCACTTCCAAAATATGCAGCAGGATAGGAGGCATGTGCGCGCTAGTATGTAACTCTGTGGCCCTGCCTCAGCCCAGCCCCCAGCCCAACCTCAGCCTATCCCAAGCACTGCCAGCTCTGCCTCTGCCCACCCCCAGCCCTGCCAGCCCTACCTCAGCCTACTCCCTGCCCTGCCAGCCCTGCCTCAGCCTACTTCCTGCCCTGCCAGCCATGCCTCAGCCTACTCCCTGCCTCCCCCCTGCCCTGCCAGCCCTGCCTCAGCCTACTCCCTGCCCTGCCAGCCCTGCCTCAGCCTACTCCCTGCCCTGCCAGCCCTGCCTCAGCCTACTCCCTGCCCTGTCAGCCCTTGCCTCCCCCCTGCCCTGCCAGCCCTGCCTCAGCCTACTCCCTGCCCTGTCAGCCCTTGCCTCCCCCCTGCCCTGCCAGCCCTGCCTCAGCCTACTCCTGCCCTGCCAGCCCTGCCTCAGCCTACTCCCTGCCCTGCCAGCCCTGCCTCAGCCTACTCCCTGCCCTGCCAGCCCTGCCTCAGCCTACTCTCTTCCCTGTCAGCCATCGCCTCGCCCCCGCCCTGCCTCAACCTATTCCTAACCCTGCCAGCCCTGCCTCAGCCTATTCCTAACCCTGCCAGCCCTGTCTCAGCCTACCCCAAACCCTGCCAGCCCTGTCTCAGTCTACCCGAAACCCTGCCAACCCGGTCTCAGCCTACCCCAAACCCTGCCAGCCCAGTCTCGGTATACCCCAAACCCTGCCAGCCCGGTCTTAGCCTACCCCAAACCCTGACAACCCAGTCTCAGTCTACCCCAAACCCTGCCAGCCTGGTCTCAGCCTACCGCAAACCTTGCCAGCCCTATCTCAGCCTACCCCAAACCCTGCCAGCCCTGCCTCAGCCTACCCCAAACCCTGCCAGGCCTGCCTCAGCCTATCCCCAAACCCTGCCAGCCCTGTCTAAGCCTACCCCAAACCCTGTCAGCCCTGCCTCAGTCTACCACAAACCCTGTCAGCCCTATCTCAGCCTACCCCAAACCCTGCCAGGCCTGCCTCAGCCTATCCCCAAACCCTGCCAGCCCTGTCTAAGGCTACCCCAAACCCTGCCAGCCCTGTCTCAGCCTACCCCAAACCCTGCCAGCCCGGTCTCAGCCTACCCCAAACCCTCCCAGACCTGTCTCAGCCTACCCCAAACCCTGCCAGCCCAGTCTCAGCCTACCCCAAACCCTGCCAGCCCTGTCTCAGCCTACCCCAAACCCTGTCAGCCCAGTCTCAGCCTACCCCAAACCCTGCCAGCCCTGCCTCAGCCTACCTAAAACCCTGCCAGCCCGGTCTCAGCCTACCCCAAACCCTGCCACCCCTGCCTCAGCCTACCCCAAACCCTGCCAGCCCCTGTCTCAGTCAACCCCAAACCCTGCCAGCACAGTCTCAGCCCACCCCAAACCCTGCCAGCCCTGTCTCGGTCTACCCCAAACCCTGCCAGCCCTGTCTCAACCTACCCCAAAACCTGTCAACCCTGCCAGCCCTGCCTCTGCCTACCCCAAACCCTGCCAGCCCTGCCTCAGCCTACCCCTAACACTGCCAGCCCTGCCTTAGCCTACCCCAAACCCTGCCAGCCCTGCCTCAGCCTACCCCAAACCCTGCCAGCCCTTCCTCAGCCTACCCAAAACCCTGCCAGCCCAGTCTCAGCCTACCTCAAACCCTGCCAGCCCTGCCTCAGCCTACCCCAAACCCTGCCAGCTCTGTCTCAGCCTACCCCAAACCCTGCCAGCCCTGCCTTAGACTACCCCAAACCCTGCCGGCCCTGCCTTAGCCTATCCCAAACCCTGCCAGCCCTGCCTTAGCCTATCCCAAACCCTGCCAGCCCTGCCTTAGCCTGACCCAAACCCTGTCAGCCCTGCCTTAGCCTAACCCAAACCCTGCCAGCCCTGCCTCAGCCTACCCCAAACCCTGCCAGCCCTGCCTCAGCCTACCCCAAACCCTGCAAGCCCGGTCTCAGCCTACCCCAAACCCTGCCAGCCCTGGCTCAGGCTACCCCAAACCCTGCAAGCCCGGTCTCAGCCTACCCCAAACCCTGCCAGCCCTGGCTCAGCCTACCCCAAACCCTGCAAGCCAGGTCTCAGCCTACCCCAAACCCTGCCAGCCCTGGCTCAGGCTACCCCAAATCCTGCCAGCCCTGCCTCAGCCTACCCCAAAACCTGCCTTCTAGCCCATTCCCAGCCCTGCCGCAGCCCGCCCCCGCCCTGCCAGCCCTCGCCTCGCCCCTGCCATATGGCCCCGTCACGTACTCATGGCCGTGGTCCATTGCAAGTTGTGGCCCGACGCGCGGCCCTCGGTGTTGGGGTAGACGGCACCACCCGCGAAGGTGTGACATTGCTCCTCCGCTGTGCCGCCGCCCACCACTACGGCTGCCAGGCACGCCAGAACCCAGAGACTTGAAGGAGACATCGTATATGCACAGAGAAAAGACGTGTGGGAGGGCGGATGGCGTGGCTGCCTGCTGGGAGGGAACGCGGCAGCTGGCAGTGGAGACAAATACTTCCTCGCGGAAATAAGTCGCTCTGCTGTCCACTACGCATGCGCACTGGGGAATACACAGCAGGAATACACATTAATTTGCCTATTCTTATTCTAGTTTTGTCCACTTGCGATCTTTGTGATGTTTGATATTCCCGGCAAGACAACAACACACCAGACCAACACATCAAACAAGCAGGAACTAAGTGAACGTCAAATTTGGGTAATTCTGTCTAAAATCTGCCCTATTCGTTAGTTGTAAAGCATTCTCCTGATTAATAGTGTTGCTCTTGTATTTGTGCCACGTATTGGAGCCGAAACAGGACAAGTAGGTGATATCAGTGATTAAGGTACAAAAAAAGTAGGCAGGTTGGACCTCTCTGAGAGTTATTTTGCGGGTGCGAGCTAATTCCTACAACAGAGGCCACTGACGCTTGATGCTGGGACGCGTTACCAGATTATCGTACTCAGCACATTGTGTTTGCCGTTTTCTCTGACCCATAACTCCTCCAAAAAAAAAAAAAAAAGTTCCCAGTTAGAATATTAGATTTAACTGAATAGCGATATTTGTTGGTATAACATTTTTGAGTCTGAAACCAATAAATGTAATGTTCTAAGTACGACAGTCTGGTAAGGCGGCACCTGTCACGCTAGGATTGGGTGACAGCTACACATTTTTATTTTTCAAACGATAAACTACTACTACTACTACTACTACTACTACTACTACTACTACTACTACTACTACTACTACTGCTACTATTACTACTATTACTACTACTACTACACCTACTACTACTACTACTACTACTACTGTAATTGCCGAATAATTGAGCATAGAGCTTATAAAACTAGGGGAAAGCAACGATATATTTTCCGGTGCTTATTTTCGGCTGTCAGCACCTCATAGCTATATATATTAATAACTTAGGTACACAATCTAGCTTAATAAATCACACACAAAAAAATCATACCGACATATATATGTAGCATAGGCCTATTGTCATAAAATTGGTCAAATAGAAAAATAAACTTATCCTGGAGCAGTTGATGACATCACAGCTGCCTTCAACGAGGTCTCCGTTAATTGAGACTTTTAATTTGTTCTCCACGCAGGTATAAAATAATAATAATAATAACTTAGTATACTAATGATGTTTGCAAGACCCGCTCGGAGGAACTGCTGGATAAGTACCGCAGACTTATGCAGCAGTAGAAGCTTGGAGGAAGAATACAAGCAGTCGGATATAGAAAAAAAAATCTAGGGGGGAGGACTATAGGCAATCGATGGGCTCGCAACCAAAATGTCTCGGTTGAATAAAGATTTTGGGTTCTATTCCCGGGCAGAGTAAGAGTTAAAATGGGCTGTCTCTCTTTACACCCCAGCCCCTGCGCCTCCTCGGGGTACCGGTTCGATTCCGATTAGGTGCCTTAATTTTCGGCGCACAGCCCACCCAGCTATGCTCCTGTTCATCCTTCTTTTCGGGTTGGTCGATAAACCGGTACCCACGGCCAGGAAAACTTGGGGAAGGTAAATTGCGGGAATCCTGACGGCATAGGGCTAATAGCCTAATAATTGTCCCCCGGGGTAATGGATACGAACGGGTCCACCAGAGGCTCAAAAGTTAAGGAGTTGGAAATCAGCACCGATGCAATGCGCAGCAGTATTGTATGCTCCCCACCTTACCTACGAGTATCACTTTATTAGAGAGACATTGTAGGCTATAGTCGCTTGATGAGTACTAATTTTTCCCATCCCAGCCTGTCCTCCATATTGTAATTCTAATATGTTAGGTTACAAGAGGAGCTTCATTAGATTTATTTGTGAAATGAATGTGGAAGAGAGGGTGAAGTTTTATAAAATATTTGCTCTTGAGTTTACTTACACTTGATGTAATTTGTATTAGCACTAGTGCTTTAATTGGTAAATGAAAAACAAATGAAAAATTCTTTGTCAAATGTTGAGCCACGGTAATGTATTTGATTAATCATTGGTACATTAAAACTAATTTAATTCACTGTAACATAAGGGGCACAAATTTTATGGCAAAAGCAATGACTAAATAAATAAATATAATATAATATAGATACACACACACACACACACACACACATATATATATATATATATATATCTATATATATATATATATATATATATATATATATATATATATATATATATATATATATATATATATAGTGAATAACGCGCGTGCCTGCACACACACACACACACACACACACACACACACACATATATATATATATATATATATATATATATATATATATATATATATATATATATATATATATATTTTTTTTTTTTAGTGTGTGTGTGCGGGCACGCGCGCTCGTGTTATTCACCACGGGCTTATCACGTGTTGGACTCGTAATCGCCAGCAGGTATACCTCCCGACATGAGCAAATGTTCTTTATCGTCGATCTCTGGGTACTGCCAGGACCTCACGCACGACACACCCCATATCCCCCTTGCTCAAGGGGGAACATTAACTACTCCTATAATAGTCAACGTACGTAAAGAATCCAGCCTGAGCGGGCTCGAACCGCCGCCCTGTCAGACCGTGATCGAAGCCTGGCAGCGCGCGCGCGTGCGCGCGTGTGTGTGTGTGCATGATGTACAAATTACAGGATAAAGTTTCCTCTTCTTTTTTTCGTTTTTGAAAATATATCAATGCCAGTCTACTTTACGAGTTTCTTGATTGGCCAGTTTCCATTGCTCCTCACTCCTCAGCCACTGATGTCGTCTGTTTGTTTACATACAGCTGCGCGGCAACTGTGGTTGCCGGGTTGGAGGAAATATTAAACGGCCAGTGTGACATCGCCTTAAGGAATCGCGTGTGACGCCAACGGTAGGTAGACGTGACGTGTACATGTCAAAGTAGCGCGAAACTCGCGGCGATAATGCGTGAAAGTTGGGATGGTAAGAATTTAAGATTGAGCGCGAAGCTCAAGGATCGCGAAACTCGGATTGCGCGAAACTCGGGAGGGTACTGTATATTTAAATTATCCCATTTACTCTAATCTCCTTTTTCCCTGACTTTAACTACTGGATGGTATGTAGAAATAACTTATCCATGGTCTCCCTTTCAAACTAAAATGTAATATTCGCCGAGTGGCCTAAGACTACCCATGCACATGCTGTCCTGAAGACCACCCATCAACCCAGACTTTAGAGGAACTGACCAAAAGAAATCAAGAATGAGCTCCAGGGGGCAGCATGAGCCAAGAATAGATGGCGCCTCTATAAACACTTGCCTGAGCCAAGTATATGAGCCTACTGATGCTACAGGCCAGGATGTATTTAGTTGCTCATTGCTACCTCTCTCCTAATAAACCATATCGACTATCGTCTATCTGTTCACCTTTTCACCACTTGAGGCTCGTCATGTGCATCTCTGTGGCAATAGCAATGATTTACTTTTTGTTTACTATTTATCTTTCTGTTCTTCATGGTGTTGCCCACAGTACTACATTGTATGTAAAGCACTTATTTTTAGACTAGAAGTCAAAATAATCAAACCTTTAGAAACAATACCCACCTAATATATCAAATTGAATTATACTAGAGATGCTAAAAAGCAAAATAGCTGTGAGCAAAATATTCAGGAGATGAAACATCTCAAGTTGCCTTCTGGACAGCACTTCTGGCATTCACAATGTAGACATAGACCTGCACATATTCACCATTCAGTGATCATACTTGCCATAAATGAATGCAAACCTTGAAACTTATGAGCAATAGGAAATATATATTTTTCCCAACCAGCAGGTACTGTGTTTGGATGTTTGACTCCAAACAATAAATTGTATTCTGGAATCCCAAAATGGAAAAAAGAATTGAGTTCACTATGGCAAGTACCTCCAAGGATATAGTCTCCTTGAGTACCTCCTTGACAGTTCTTTGGGTGGCATAGTGTGGCGCTGCATGTATAGCCAGTACAGTCTACCCACTCGCCAGTGTTTCTCTTAAATCTGAATGCTTCCTCGAGTTTCTTACATAATCAGTCTCTATTAGCAAACTGTCCATAGAGCTGAGATTATAATTTAGAGTTGTGGACTGGTGGCAGCCGACTAAATTTAAAGTTTCAGTAATCAGTCAGTTATTCATTACTAAAGTTACTAATTTCTTCATTTAGTTTTAAGCGGGATTAGAAATGCTTATTTTTGGCATTTCAATTGAACCTGGGACCAGACATGAGAATTCAGCTATCTATCCAGTCTGCTAGAGGTACCCTCAAGCTAAGCGGAGTTTTTTTTCTTGCAAGTAACTGATAATCGATGAACTGTAATACCCAGAATTCCTCTTTTCCATTATCCACATGACTTATGTGTGTCATGAAATACACGAGAAATTGATCCAGACCTGGAAAGGGAAAAACAAACATTTCCAATGCCGGATATTGAACACGTGACCAGCTATGGAAAGCCGCCAACTCTACTGATTCAGCTAAAGAGGTGCCTTTCTAGCCAAGTGGGCTTTTAGGAGTTTTCTGCATCGGGCAGGTCACTACACAGCTTTCCCCTTCAGTCTAGATCAGTTTGTATGTTTTATTTGTTACTTTACATTTTCTATGAACTCCTCATAGAAAATGTACCATCTGTCTTCCTGTTACCAACACAGAGGAGACATGACACGCCAGGAGAGGATGCCCACCACTTGTAATACCCGAATTTTCCTTTCCCATCATCCACATGACATCTACGTGTCATGAAACACACGAGAAGTTGATCCAGATTCAGAAAGGGGGAATCAAACATTTCTGACACTGGGGATTGAACCTGTGCCCAGCCAGTTGGAAAGCAGTCACTTGTAATTGGGCTTTAAGGGGTTTCTGCATTGGTTGAGTCACTATAGAAATAACCAGAGTAATAAAGTAGCTACCCAGGCATTGTTTGAAGAGTCAGGGCAGACAGAAGACCAGGTGGAGAGATGATGGTAACAGATAACAAGAAAAGAATTATATGAAAGTTGTATACCTAGGTATGGTTCAATAACCACCAGGTAAAGGGATTTGAATAGGGATTGACAAAGTGAATGTAGGAGACTGACAGAGATGAAGGGTGAAACTAAGCATACAAGGAGAAACTGCACAGAGCAATGAGTAAAAGGTGTTTGAGTATGGGTAACATTTATTCTTTTTAGTTATTTTTGAATTTTCATGGTGATTTTTTTATAACTTTCTACATCTTTTCTTGGATACCATCTTACAGATTTGAGAAATAACATGTAGTAAAAAGTGAAAGATAAATGTAACAATTATGGAATCTACCTGGCAATTATGTCTACCAATATTTTTTTTTCTATTCTGGAGGGAATTTAATGCATGGATATTTAGAAATGTAGAAACAAGTGAGTTTAAAATTGCTGCATAATTAATGGTGCACTGCACACGCACTGCTTGTTGAAGTACTTGCTAGGTATTTAATACATGTTACATATAATGAATGCCATGATGTTCTGTTTTTCAGAAAACTGTGATTACACAATGGCTAATTATTTTTTTTTGCTTCTCAAAGGCCTTATTTGAAAGTTTTCCATGAATCGGCCACCAATGTCTTATGTCAGCATCCTCACAGCTAGTTTTGTTACATCTACACCAATATTTTCCTTTTCCTCACTCCCAGGAGTTAACAAATACATAACAGCCCTGTAAACTCCTATATGAAGCTATTTTGGAGTTCAATTCAAATACCTTGTCTAAACTAAAGAGTCAGAGACTATTCATCTCAGCAACTCCTCTTTTAAATGACTGCCTGTAGCTACTCATGTTCTATTGCTGTGTTACTTCCCTTATTAATACTGATCGTTTTTTCATGCTATCTACTAATCTGACCTATCCGGATGCCTTCCCCTTCCCCGCTGCCATGGGCCTGATACACAACTTTCTATGTAAGGCTATTCATTCCATTGCTGCCCATTTTAGATAATTCAAGGATTAACCTGGTGCTTAATTTTTCATCTCTTTAATGGTAATTTTTATTTTGGGGGGCTTATGGTCTCATCTTTTGATGCATAATAAATTAATTAATATTATAATACATACATACATACATACACAAATAATTAAATGTCCTCAATTTACTTACATGATTTGCATTAACTAAAAATGACTACGTAGATATCTCTCAGTAATATCATTCAAATCACATGGTTTTATGATGTCTGGTTGATTTATAAATAGACAGAAAAGTGAATAAAAACATCAAGGCACATGAATTTTGCACAGCACATTTTCATGAAAACTGATACAGGGTGCCAGAATATATGCAGTTTTGACATAGTTCTACTGTCATGTTAACATTTCATTTTAAATCTATGGCATCACATGAAGGCATGATGATGTTACCAATAAGAGAAGTAGAAGAAATTAACTAGAATTGTTTCAGTGTACAGTCATGTAGCACAGAAACTAGTTGAGTTGGAATTTTCCCTTGACTTTTATATAGTTCCTTCATGAATGACCTAGAGGGAAGACATTGACTGACTAATGGACTAATGCACTTGCTAGCTGATGCTGCTTCACTAGTGCATTTAGTACCTTGGAAGTACATAAGTCACACACACTAAAGTGACACGTCTGCCTGTTATCAACTCTTCATTGTACACATCACAGATACCTTTAACCAGCTCCGAGCCAGTCAAGAGGGTCTAAAGAGTACTGGAATATTTCATATCTTGAAGTACTAATATTAATATCAGAAATTCACCTCTAGTCATATTACAAACTGGTACACTATAATTAGTTAACTGTATCAATATCATTACCATGCACATAACAATGATGTAGTATCATGAGTATCCAGTATTAATTTTCAACTATTGTTTGGGAGAAAATGAATGAATTTACATATGCTACAATATCCTAGGTCACCACAAATTAATCTAAATTGAACGCATTATATAACTACTCATACATGGACATGTTTAGACAGTTTCTGATATATTATACACAGCACACTTCCATTTTCCCTGAAGGATAAAATAAAATCACCACTATTGGTGGAGATGACAAAAATCTCTCTTGTGCATCCTCTCTAATTTTTGCATCACAGAAACTGGTGGCAGCTACCTTGACTGCTTCCCTGTATACAATGGATGTTACTTTATGCTTTTCAGCATTACTATACAAAACTAGACCACCGTATATGAAGACAGTTGCTTGTTCTTGAAAATGATTCACAACTGCAATATAAAGTGAAAGTAATAATATTTCAAGAGGGAGTAGGCAGCTAGAAACCTGCCACAACAGGTGTAAGCCACGCCCAGTGAAGTATACAGTGGCCATGTGTCCAACGCAGGACCTTGGTTAGAGATTGCGTCACCTTGGACAAAATTAGTGTTGAACAAACAAAAGAAAAAAATAATTTTGTCAGAGAAATTCTGAATACACTCGAGCCTCGATTTCCCAAATATCATATTTCCTGGACAAAATCTGGAGCAATTGTTGGACACATCCCCAGTCAAGTCTGGAAGCTGAAATAGAGTCCTGGTAAAAAGTCTGGGGTTTGGCTAAGTTAGGCAGTTGCCAGAAACATGCTAAGCCAGTCAATGTCTGCAACATTAGCTAGGTGGCCGTGTGTTGTGGTGGTGGTGATTGTCATGTCACCTCCAAGACGGGTTCACTGTAGTCAGACTCAGCTTTGAAGTCTGATTGGGCAGGGCCGACACGGGGCCACAGCACTGCCAGATCTAGCCTTCAGAGTAAGGTCAGCCATTGGAGTAGCTGTCATTGCACATGGAGATGAGGGAAGAAGTGACATGGTATCCTTGATTGCTGACAATGTCAGAAAGGAAAAATGTCACATTATGGAATTTATGCAATTCTTTGGCATTATTCTAAAAAGCAACACATTAACGGGGCTGGCCATTTTTTACTTTTTTCTTTATTCAATGGATTATTGTCATAATTTATATACCAGACATAAGAGACACCCTATGCATAAGATTTAGCCCAAAAAACCCAATCTATCACCTTTCCATTTTTTACCAATGACAATTTTTGGAAAATTTGAAGTTTTTTTTTAAAAGGCTATTTTTACTATGATAATTGTTCTACATGGAAATAATTACTATAGTACAAGAACCATGTTTAGGCCAATGAAAGTATAGTGAGATATTGTATCAATAATCAATAGTTTGCGGAATATAAATTTTCAAACTCTCATGGTCATACTTTCCCCCTAAAATTCAAACATAAATACACCATAATTCAGTCACTTCATATACAAAAAACAAAACTTGCAATAGTTTGATTCTTACAAGTCTAGGCATGGTTTTGATGTTGGTTTCATCGAAATTGGTTGAAAAATGGTGGAGAAATTGAAATGCAAAGGTACATAACTTACATTTTGAGATACGGCCAGGTAAAGTTTTGAATGCTTAACATTCAAACATAGCGAAGTGATATCATGGCATTTATCCTTTCATTTCTTTGTAATGATATATAAAAAGATATGTCTTCATGTTCAGTCATTAGTTTCTCAAAGGGCATACACAGCTGAGGAATTTTTTTCTCTGCTTTTCATTTTTGACTGATTTTCGTCATTTTCGACCGGCCGGCGCCCTTAATGACACTATATCGATATAGATTATTTAATGTATACAGAATATTTAATACAGAAATACAAGTAGTAAATAGCTGACACATAAGAGAGTGGTGTATCGGGGGTGATGTGGCAGCACTGTGGAGAGGCTCGGACCCAACCCAAATGGACTTGATATCTGTATCAGACTATAATTCAATAAACTTCATATTCTTGTTCAGAGTTGTCAAGTTCCCTCAATTTTATTTGCTTTATGTGTATTAGTAATTCACTCTCTCTTCAAGTCTGTCTGTTTTCAATGAAATGTTTACAACAGGTTCAATAAGGTTCTTCTTGTGGCATATATTTTTTGTTTGTCAACAATTATCAGCTGAGGAGCTGCTTGTAGTTATGATCCTTTTTATTATCTATTTTATATTTTTATTACGTGACTTTCATAGCAAGAAGCATATATTAGTAAATAATTCACATGGTGTGATAGGCTTAAGCACCTGAAATAAAAAATAAAATGGCAGACACTTCAAGAGCCCCGCTAATGGTGTGTCCTTTGTTGATATATAATGCAAGTGTTCAAAACTTCAAATAACTCAATTTAATAAATCTCTTAGATGTGCTGCTTACATATGCTGGATAAAGTGTGGCAAAAGTCTGGGGCAGGTACAGAATATTGGTGATTGGTAGATGGAGCATTGTAAATGTCTGTGAATGGGCTGTTACAATAACTTTTTAAGGGTATTTGTCCAAAAACTGTCATGTTGGACATGAAACGCCCTGAACATACGCGTTGGATGTGAGGCCACTGTATATGGGATGTGAGGGGATGCTGCAGCCTGTTTAAGACGCTACCATATCCTCTATGCATCTCTAATAACTCTATAGTGGTTCAGCATGCTCTTTAAAGACAAAGTTTCCTACTATTCATACTAAACAACATGCACATGACACACACACACACACACACAAATATAGATGGTCTTGTATCAAAGAAAATTGAATTAACTGATTATTTAAGGAAGAGTGATCCAGATATCATTATGTATAGTTGGAACAAAACTTGTAAAAGAACTAGAACTTGTGGTGGAGGGAAAGAGCAAGTACAACATTTGCAGAAAAGATAGGAAAGAAGGAAAGGGAGGAGTAGTAATGATAATGGCAAAACAAAACTAGTGACTGAAGTGAGAAATGGAAATGACAGTGCGGAGGTGATGGCTGTGCAGGTACTGGTAAAAGGTGGAGAGAAGAATAACATAACAACAGCCTATGTCCCCCCTAAAACCAAAAGTTGGAATGAAGCAAGATATAACACTATGCAGGAAAATACAATTCGGGCACTGACAGATGAAATAAAAAATGATAAAAGGTAATATTAACAGGAGACTTCCATTGCAAAGAAGTGAAATGGGAAGATTTTGTAACGGAGGGTGGTGAAAATACTGGTAACAGATAACTTGATGGCACAGTGGGTGCAAGGAGAAACAAGGTTGAGAGGGGATGACGAACCATCAAGACTTGACTTAATTTTCACAAAAAATATGGAGTTGGATGATGGAGTCAGTCATGAGTGCCTCTTAGGAAAGAGCGACCATGAACTATTGGAGATGAAAACTTTGGAAGGATGTGAATATCGAGAAGTGGCTTATAAGGAAAAAAGGAAAAACTACGCTAAGGCAGATTACGTTGGACTTTCTTCGGTGGGGTAGACAGGACTGATATGAAGAGGAGAAATAATATTCAAGAGAAATATGACACTTTTATGAATATTTACAACAGAGAAATAGAGATATCTATTCCATTCTGCGCAGTAAAAACTAAAGGAGAGAAAACATGGTTTGGATGGAGGTGTGAGACAGCAAAAAGAAATAGAAATAAGGCATGGAGGAATTTAAAGAAAAGACCAAATATAAAAAAGCAAGAAATCATTATGTGAAAATAAGGAGAGAGGAGGAAGCCAAATTTGAAAGAAGAATAGTTTTTAAATGTAAAGAAGAACCAAAAATGTTTTATAAATTTGTAAACGGGAAGTTAAAAAGATATGAAGGAGTGGAAAGGCTAAAGGAAAAAAATGTAATCTACAAAAAGGACAAAGAAATTGCAGAAATATTAAATAAAAGTTTTCATAAAGTGTTTACGGAAGAAACCGACTTTGACAGGGGTCTCGAAAATTGTAATGAGGAGAAACTGAATCATGTGAAGGTTGATAAAGGAGAACTGATACACCTGATGAAAACCTTAGATGGAAGGAAAGCTATGGGACTGGATGGAATCTCTGGATAAGTGCTAAAAGTGTAGAAATGAATTATTGGAACCACTTTATGACATAATAACATGCTCTATATATACAGGAAAGGTGCCCTTAGAATGGAAAAGAGCAAACATTGTACCAATTCATAAAAGTGGAGATGAAACTAAACCACTAAATTATAGATCAGTTTCTTTGACAAGTGTGATATGCAAGATTTGTGAAAGTATAAAAAAAAACAATGGGTTGAACATTTAGAAAAGGAAAACATGATAAATGAAGGACAATTTGGATTTAGAAAAGGGAAATCATGTGTCACTAACTTACTCTGTTTCTACTCAAGAGCAATAGATGTGGTGCAAGAGAGAGAATGGTGGCTGATTGTGTATATCTTGATTTGATAAAAGCTTTTGACAAGGTTCTGCACAAAAGGTTAATCTGGAAACTACAGCAGTGGGAAGGAATGGGCGGGAAGAGAAATGAGGACAGTGATTAGAGAGGAGAAATCAAATTGGAGGAGAGTAGAGAGTGGAGTCCCCCAAGGCTCAGTTCTGGCACCAATAATGTTCATAATATTTACAAACAATATGCCAAAGGTTATAAAAAGTTATATGAGCCTTTTTGCAGATGATGCAAAGTTAATAAGAAAAGTGGGGATGGAGGAAGATTGTGAGGAGCTGCAAAAAGACCTGGACAGAGTATGTAGATGGAGCCAGTTATGGGAGATGGAATTTAATGCAAACAAGTGCCATGTTATGGAAATGAGGAAAAGTAAAAAAAGATCAAGGAAAACATACAGGATAGGAGAAGAAAACTTAAAGGTGGTACACGAAGAAAAAGATTTGGGAGTAACGATGCAAGACACACTATCCCCAGAAAAACACATAAACAAGCTGTTTGGAGAAACCTACAGGATGATGCAAAATATAAGGGTATCATTCCATTTTATGGACAAAGAAATGATGAAGAAAATAATAACATCAATAAGACCAAAGCTTGAATATGCTGCAGTTGTGTGATCGCCTCACAAAAAAAAAAAAAAAAAAAAAAAAAAAAAAAAAGGACGTTAGAAAGGATACAGAGAATTGCAACTAAAAGGATCCCAGAACTCTCGAATATGACATATGAAGACAGATTGAAGGAGATGGACTTAACGACACTGGAACAAAGAAGGGAGAGAGAAGGTCTGATCACGCTGTATAAGTTGGTAAATAAGTTTGATGAGGTGGATAGAGATGATCTCTTCTTAACTGCAAGAACGCAGGGGCTGAGAGGACATAGGAAGAAACTTAATAAAGGAACCTGTTTGAGTGACTTAAAAAGTATAGTTTTCCACATAGAAGTGTTAAAACATGGAACAGCTTGCGGGGAGAGGTGGTGGCGGGCAGTGTCCAACAAATGAAGGAAAGGTTGGATAAATGTAGATATGAAGACGGGACTATTAGAGCTTAGCTCAGGCCCGGTAGACTACAAATAGGGAAAATAGGTAAATACACACACACACACGCACTCACACTATTCCATAAAAAACATTCAAAACTATAAATTATGAATGTCCAACACATTGTATCAGAAATCCCATCAAGGGAAGGGACCACAAAAATACTGTTACCAGATCATATCCAACTTCAGGTAAAAAGGTGTCTTTCACATTATTAGCTTTTATAACATATGTGATCTGATTAAATTTTCATTCTGTGGCACACCATCTCACCTTTTCTCATAGCCAAAACATGGATCTCTGAGGCCACTGACAGTAAGTAATCTCCAATCTTTTCCCCCCTACTTTTTCTTATTCCAAGTTTCAGTCCAAAAATGGATAGTGTCGATGTTACACAATCATATTACAGTAAAGTCTTGCATTTGGCGACTAAATAATGTCAGAGGAAGCTCAACAAATGCAAATAATTTAATATATATAGGAAAAATGTGAATTGGTACCAGGGCCCTTTGAGTCAACCTTTTTATGCTTACTTTGTGGCTTAAAACCTTATTTTTGGGGGCCTTATCTTGCATTGAGTACTAAGTGAATATCTTTCCTACATGATACTTGCATTTTTATTCCTTCTTCCTTCCACTGAGTTTTATCTTTGTAACAATTGCTAACACCAGCACTCATAGAGGCCTTTGACATATCAGACTCAGTAGACTGCAGTGGGCTACACTGTCAGGTGAGAGGTGGCAAGCAAAATGTTATCACATATGGGTGGGTTTAATCACAACTACTATTTGAAACGTTTCGTCAGCTGCTGTGATGTCATCTTGGCAGGCAAGTAGCTGAGAACTGGAATCCTAATATATGATAGATTGATAAAGCTTTGGCAAGGAAGAGTTAAAAGAACTGTTAAAGAGCAGTTCTGAGGGGGAAAACATTTGTCAAATGCAAGAATATGGTCCCAAAATGTGATTTTGTGTGTTCTGGAATGTAAATAATTGTTAAATAGGAGAATATTGCTTCCATATGAGAATTAAGATAACAATTGACTGGGATCACCAAATGCTAATTCACCAAATCCAAACACACCAAATGCAAGATCATACTGTACTTGCTCTCATGCCCACGACCTTAATTCTCCTGAATTTTCAATTATTTGGCTAAAACTTATTTGTCATTCTATAACTAAATATATATCTGTGCTGTTTATCCCTCACCTAATTTTACTAACTAGTATAGTATAGAATTCTTTGAGTTTGAATGCTGAAGTGGTGCACCTCCTGACTATCAGTCAGATTTCAGTCTTCACAACCAGCTTTGGCTTTGATCCGCCTTAAATGATGAACCTGGTGAACAAGCCTACAACTTTGCCCTCCATGATATGAGAAGGTTCAGCACTGTACATGTATCCCAGACTGCCATGGATACATGCTTGGCACTAGACAATTTACCTAACCTCTAATCCTTCAGCTTATTTTGTTAAAATGTAAATGTATCTGTTTTATATATAAATTTATCTGTATTTTCAGGCCAATTTATTTCTGCTGTAGTAAATTGGCAGCAGGGTTGTTTTGATTAAACTCAAATGATTTAAATCGATTTAAATCAGAGTAAAAAAATCATGATTTAAATCAAAGCTGCCCGTCAGCTGCTCGGGCCCAGCGCGCAGCCAGGGCCGTCTGCACATGTGTTTGGCCACCCAGATGGGTGGCCAAGGGCAAGATGTCGTCGGTTTTCAATTTTCCCCACAAGAATAATGGTTCAAAGTTTGCGATTTCAACGTTTGCAACCTGGAACGTCGACCTGTTTACTGCAAACTTGGAGACTACTGAATATATGTATAAAAAAAAAAAAAAAAAAAAAAAAAATCCATGAAAACAAAGACAAAATCTCTAAGGCAAACCATTTGCATAAAATAACAAAAACTTATAGGATTTAGTAACCATTATTTTCTCAGAAGGACCAGTTTTCACTAATTTTTCATATCACTAAATTTGAAAGTTAAATTATCACACACACACACACACACACACATTTAAAGCCAAACTGGATAATAAGTGTTATGGAGATGGGGCAGCACAAGCCTAGTACAGCTCTTTTCCTGTATTTCCCAACTAGGTAAATACAACTTGGTAAATACACACACACACGCACATGGTGAAGTAGATAGTTCAAGCCAGAAATATTCTGAATTTACAGCTAAATTTCATAAAATAAGATTTGGAGACAGGACCTTATGAGTGTAGCTCACTTCCTGTACATCACAACACACACACACACACACACACACACACACTTATTTGGACATTTCATCAAAATAATCATGGATTGGATTACATTCTACTGAAATTTATGCCAAAATGAACAAGATATCGATACAAAAGTTAATATTGGAATACTTCTGCAAAAAGAAAGGTCACTCTTTGCTTATCATTACAAGTCAGTCTTGCCTCTGTTTTCTATTTACAGTTATTGCTATAATCTTAATCACCAACTAATAAAAAGTTGGGGTGGTATAAAATGCATGTTACCATGCGAAACTTGATTGTCTACACAGGTATGTCACTGCTATAATATTACATGTAAATGGATATTACTGTTATCACTACTGAAGTTTATCTTTATGGAGCAGAGGCATGATGCATGTAACACAAAATTACCTCTGTACTGATTTCATGAAAAAGAACTTTTGCCTGTAACATGGGGACAATATAACAAAATTCTGATAATTCATAACACAATTGTAGGCCATATTAAAACATTGATATTTATTTCACACAGAGCTCCATCAGCAACATACAGATGTTTTCATTCTTGTTTGCAAGCTTTTGGATTACTTGAGATCATCTATATCCAAAGTATTTTATGATGACCAGTATTCAATAAATCTGAGGTCTTGTCTTCAAGTGGGGTTACTGAGCATTTTTTGTGGGCTCAAACTACATAAAAATACAATTCTTAGTGTTAAAAACCACTCTGAATTCCAGTTGTTTCATATGTGTTTTTTCAATAATTAAAATGTTAGCATATGTATCTATCGACCAACCTGAGAAGAAGGATAAACAAGCTGCATGCTGATTTGCCCAGTTTGTGATCGAACCCAGGCGTGTGGGTTTATAGCTAGGCGTGCCAATCACTACACCACTTAAGTGCAATATACATGGAATTTATAAGTATGTATTTTAGAAGACAATGTATCACACTCAATTATATATGATTATGTAAAAGCAGCTGTCTTAATATTGTAACTTAGTGTAAACAAAAAATGAATCAAACACGTTTCAGCACAACCAAGAATTTCCTGGTAGCCAAAAAACAAAAGTAGTCGGGTCAGCTTACTTGACCTCACCCCATGCCATGATAACTTCCACCACTACTACCATTCCCATTCCATACTATTTTCATTCCATACCCTCCCAATATTCAGTATATATGGTGTCAAATAGTGGTTAGATTTGGAAAATTTATCCAGGGGAGCTAACATCACCCTCCCAGCTGTATGGGCTCACTACACTCACCAGGACTTATTAATAATTTGGAAACTCATAATTATCAGTTCCTTAATGCCATCCTGAATGCAATTTGCTTTTTTGTTTATTATTATAATTATTTGATGTACATACTTGAATATAAAGTAAAATGACCTGCTGAAGTAAATACGTACTACCATAAACTGAATGAAGCAAGCGCAATATTATTATGTCATACGTCTAATAAAATTAAACAATTTGATCAATGGAGTCACAGTCAAGTTTATGGTGTGAAGTTAGGGTTCCAAAAAGATAGGGTTGGGAAACAGTAATGCAGAGGGTTTACTATTCTGTAATTCTTCTACAGCTGGAGACATCCTGGTTCAGGGGTAGACATTTAATTATTATTTCAACTGATGAAAATGTGTAACAATGTTGTCATAATGACTGCCATTTGATGCATCAACTGCTGTATGGTGCTGCAATTTGCAATGATCAGATGACATACTTTCATATGCAGCACTGTGTCTTCAGGTCTGAACTAAACCTCTACCCTCTGAAGTCCAATTCACAGACAATATTGTATGACTTATTGAAATTCCTACAAAATAAAAATTGTGGGACATATGTTGTAAACCCTCTCTCAAGAATTACAGATTTAACTGAATACCTACTGAACACTGCTGCACACAGCAAACCCTACTCCTAAACACCTACCACATATGACTACTAACAACTTGGTGACATATCAAAGGCTGCTGGAGCCATCATATACTTATCACATTGTATTAAAATCATACCGTATAGTGGTTCCTAGTCTCAGGTGATCATGTGAAATATCCAATGAAGACAAAATCTTGCTTCTCCAGAATTTATACTTATACAGCAGACCAGGGCTGTTGTTTAGGGTGAGCTTTTGGTGCTTTAGCCCTAAAAGATTTTTGTCTAGCCCTCAGATCCACTTAGAACTTGTGCCTTTTTTGCTTGTGGTTCTACAGAATTCTGAGCTAAGCACCCAATGTCCTGAAGATCTAGTAATGGCTGGGATAATTACACTGAAGTAATCTTGATATGAATAAAACCCACACTGGCAGACGAAAGATGTGTTTTACTAGTTTCATAGGACACTGCCACTTCTACTCCTTCAAACCACTGAAAATGGTAAGTGTCCTCTGAAACTGCTTTGCTTGGTAAAATACACATTTTCGCCTGCCACAGTGTTTTTTTTTTATCCATGTCTAGCAATGGCAATGAACTAAGATATTATTTTTGTTGATGGTTCAGGTGGTGACTACATCTGGAGTACAGTTAACATCATCACTGACAGACTCTATTATGATGATTCTTTCTGCCATTCTAGCACCACCAGTCTGACTATGCTTTCCAGCAAGACTGGCCATCCACGTAACAGTGCTGCAGTCTGTATATAGTCAGCAAATGGTTCATATTTAACTAGTTGCAGAGCAGAACCATCTATAATCATGGCACTAAGTTGTCCTCATGGAGTCCTATTGTCCTATCTAATTCAGTGGCTACAAAACTGCGATCATCTGTGCATGCACATGCATTTTTTAGCATTGCACTTGAGTATCCCAAATTTACACACAACTGTTACTCACAGCCCAGTTGATGTAATGAGAAATGTACATATCAACAGAAGTTTTATGATTAACTGGATCAACAGTGAATAGGTATAATTGTTTAAGATCAGTGAGTTGAGTTTGTTGACTAACACTTCAACACCTCTATAAATATGATGGTATGCATGTGACAGTTTTCAGACCTGTGCAGCAAAGAAAATAGCAAATGTATACCCCACTCAAGTAGGCATCAAGTTTGGCTGACTCTAAGAGTCCAGACCAAAGCAAACACTATTCATAGAATCACCATGGCAGAATTATATATACTATTTTACTGGCATAATAAAAAAATACTACTGTAAAAATGTGTACACACACACACACACACACACACACACACACACACACACACACACACACACACACACACACACTGCTTAGTGGTGTAGTGGATGAGACCCTTGACTGCCACCTGGCAGGCTGGAATTAGTGCCTTACTCAGACCACAATTATTTTTTTGACGATAGGAACAATTACCATCCCCTCTTGAGTAAAGGTGCTATTACATGGAGAGGAAATTGCTCACTGAGCATGGTTGTGTGAGCATTCTGCTGACGGAAAGCCCTTTTCTGTGAGCACGGTGGAATAGTCTGAACCTATTTCTGCTCAATGAGCAAAGACATTTTCTGTGGTACATGTTTAAAAGAACCAATGTCAGTGAATGACTAAGTGTTTATTGAAAACATTTTATTCCTATAAGTAAAAACAAATAAATTAAGACATGTCTGACAAAAATTAACTAACATCTATTTATACTTCGAATTAGGTATACAGTCCCTGAGGTTTATTTAAAAAAATTATATCTGTACACTCGCCGCTTGGCCCACTCTCTCAGCTGCCTCATCAACACCAAGAAGTATATCATTTCTTCATCAACATGCCAGCTGTTTTGTGGACTTGGGAGATGGAGAGCAGCTTTATCAAAATGGTTCAGGCAGGTCCTGCTCTATGGAGTATAAATAGCCCATTGTACACTGAATTGTACCTTGTGTTTCCACATTTTGTTGCAATAGCATTGGTCTTATGGTTATTATTTATTTGCACAACAAATAAGGCCTCAAAACTTTTAACCGAACTAAAAACAAATGGAAGAAAACCCCACCAAAAATAGGAAATGACAATAAAGGAAATAAATACCAAGGCAAATTAGGTTTGATTAGATTCTGGCACAATTCCAGAATTACATCCATCTCACACTGGTGGATGAAACTTTCTTTCTGGGAGATTTTGGTATTTTTTGAAAGAATTCGCTAACCTGTCACAAAGCACCTTTATTTTTTCATCCCCTCCCTGTCCCACATATATGCCTCCATGGTCTAGTGGTTAGCATGACAAGCTAGCGGGCCCAGGTTTGAATCCTGGCCCAGGCAGTCGGCATGCTGGTCAATAAATGGGTACCTGGAAAAACCTGGGAAAGGTACTGTGGTAACCCAGCTGTTAAACTGGCCCTGTGCCCCAGGGTAATGGGTTCTTAACCATCACAGGCTCAAAGGACCAATGCAAAGACATGACCACCACAGCCATGCTTTCTATAGCATATGCCCCAACCTTACCTTACCTCCTCAGAGACTAGTAATTTTGATAAAAACAAGTAACAGATTAATACAAAACACAAATCTATTAGAAAAAAATTACATGAACGAGTGATTTGCTATGACAAACCAATGCAGTATGTGCTCATAGTACTTCACCAAGGTGTCCTTTGCTGTGAGACGAGTGGACTTCTGAAATAATACTGATTTAGTTTGGTTGGACTAGTCGTTTTCAATAAAAATGTGTTCATCCCCATCCATGAATACAACATCCCTTGCTGCAGGGATCATATTGCACCAATGGATGGCTAAGCATCCTGATGAAATGCACATGTGATTGCTCCCTTAACTGCGTGTCTTTATGGTCAAAACAGATAAAGCCCATCAAAACCTGAAATGAGGTGTTTTACTCATCAAAGTCAAGATCAAGACCAAGCTTGATTGCTCATCAAAAGTAGCATCACCATGTGATCAGTTCACTCAGCAGTTCTGTGAAAGTTGCTCATGGAAAGTTTGCTCCTTGAGCAAATTCGTCCCCATGTAATAGTGCCTTAAGGAAAATGGGGTGTGTGGTGTGTGAGGTTCCAGTCGTACCCATAAATTGGTCTAATGAGCTCAACAACTCTTTGGGAAGGTTCTGGCTGGAAATCACGAGTCCAGAACATGAAAACAGACACTGGGTATATGACATACACACATGAAAAAGAAAAAAGTAATTCCAATAAATAGTTAAGTTTTCAAACAAGTAACAATAGAATCAAGAACTAGAAGAAATAGTAAAACTACTGTGCTTTTTGTCAAGATTACAGGCAAAGGACAGTAAGAACTGAGACAGAGGCTATGAGCATATCACAGACTAGGTCAAACCCAGAGACCTGAGTACATCAAGTTTACAGAGGCTCCATAGCAGTATGCTATTTATGATTACTTTGTCTACTGGACAGATATTTCTAGCTAACAATCCAAATAAGGACCAAAATGTTACTTCAACTATGGGTGCTGCAAATTGAATTAACAAGTAATTCATAAAAGAATAACCAGTCATATGGATTCCCAGATAGCCATAAAGTATTTATAACCCCATACAGAATATTCATTAAAATTGACTTGCCAGTAATTAAAGCTGGGTTGCCAAGTAATTGCAACACTGTCAACAACTGTGCAGAGAACAACTGCATTCCATTCATTGGGTCTGTTAACCTTGTGAACCAGAGCTGCAAGGCAGTAATGATGTTCAGGTGAAGTTACCCATGGACAGTAGGGATAGGATGAATTCTGTCAGCTGGAGTTATACCCATGCACTAGGAAAAAATTGAATTTGTAATTTGTAAAATTTTTCATATATATATATATATATACACAGTACCCTCTCGAGTTTCGCGCTTGCTTCATTCCGAAGGTATGGTGCTAAACTCGAGGATCGCGAAACTCGAGGTATTGAAATCCATTTAAAAGCGCTTATTGGTTCCGACCCGTGGAAAATAATTACTTTTTCCGACTTTACTCCCTTGTTATCACAATTTTTTCGACTTTACTCTCTTGTTATCTCAAAATACGTACCTTGTTAATAGGCAGAAAATGGGAAATAAGAACAGTTCGTTTTTAAGCCACAGTTGAAGGTGGCTGCCTTACAATTGCCTGGCAGTTCTGAATACATGGTTGTGATCCACGTGGTATCGTCTGCTAAAGTAAGAGCGGTCGCTCGCGGTCACCCGTGGGACAGTTGGACAAACCTATATTTTTCTGCTAGTTTTCTGTGTTATGAAATAATCTGCTAACTCTTTCTGTTAAAAATCATGAAATCACTAATATCATGATTGACTTTTCAATGCCTATTGAACGTAAACCGCTGCTGCTGCCGCAAAATAGCTCGCAGAGAGGTTCAACCAGTTTACTGTTTCCATATTTCCCTCACCGCTCACAAAGATCACAAGCGGACAGACTAAAACAAAACCAGGCAAATTAATACTTTTAATGCTGTGTATTCTCACAGCGTGCATGCGTGGTGGACAGCAGAATGACTAATTTCATCAGGGAGATATTTCTCGCAACACCGGCCAGTGTAGTGGACCTTCTTCTTCTTCTTCTTTTGACCTGTAACGCTTTGTATTGCTTCTTAGGTCCTCCTTCTCCACACTTTTATACTTCACAACATCCATTTAGGGCCGCTTTCACAGTCATTTTGTTTATTTTGATCTTTACCAATGGTGGCAATCGCTGCTATAGTATTTCCACGTGAAACTGGCCGATGGGGTAGTGGCGGCTGTGGGGTTAGCCTGGCCCCGCACTTACCAAACACTCTCAACATCTCTCGCTTCGTCTGCAGCCGCCACTACCCCATCGGCCAGTTTCACGTGAAATACTAAACGGCGATCGGCGCCATTGGTAACGATCAAAACAAACAACATGACTGTGAAAGCGGCCCTTAGTTACTTAACAGTGCACACTTATACACTTCACCTTGAACTTAGGGGTTTTTCTGTCCTTTTCTTTCCCTGATTTTGCTTTTCTATGCCCTGTTGCAATTTATCACCATTACTTTTCACCGTCGCTGCCATGCATTACAGGTCAAAAGAAGAAGAAGAAAAGGAAAACAACACCGGGAGATCTACAATTTTCATAGACTTGATAAAAAGATTTTTGGACTGTGGTTCCCCAGCACGGGGTGTTCTCTTATCTTGTTAATCAAGTAGTAAGCAAAGCAGCTCTGCCAGTCCATTTTATGAGTCTCTTGGTGGTCCATCTTCCACTGCTCCTCACTCCTCAGCCACTGCCGTCGTCTGGTTGTTTACATGCAGCCGTTCGGTACCCACGTACCCACGCTCGTACTCACAACTGTTTTCCATTCATAAGGACAACCAACAACTCGCTCCTGGTTGGGCATACGGGCAACCGCGGTTGTACATGGCCCCAATGGTTGGACACAGCCTTTTAAGGCAGCACGCATGACACCATGACGCCGACGGTAGGTAGACGTGACCTGTATAAGTCAAAGCAACGCAAAACTTGTGGCGGTAATGTGCGAAAGTCGTGATGGTAAGAATTTAGGACTAGGCGCTAAACTCGAGGATCGCGAAACTCGGATAGCACGAAACTCGAGAGGGTACTGTATATATATATATATATATATATATATATATATATATAATATATATATATATATATATATATATATATATATATATATATATATATATATATATTTCCTTTAACCTTTTACATACCAATCCTTTTCAAATTTAAAAACTGTTATTTATTAAAATTTAACACTACAGTACCCTTACTGGCTGAGTTAAGAAAACTTAAAAGGGTAACATGCAGCATATGATATAAATATCCATGCAGAAAGACAAGAATTCAAGTAGAGGAAGAATAATACAGAAATATAAGTACATATCACAAAATATTTTGGACAAATTATTGAAACTGAATTTCCACTGCAAACTATTTTTAAGATGAGGACCATGCAAGTTACATATTGTATCTAGTAAAGTATTTGGAATAATTTATAAAAATCAATAAAAGTTAGCTGCACTTCACAATTTATAATGGTTATTGCTGTTTTGTCTTCATTACATACAGTACCTTTGAAGAACTATTTTCTTTAAACAAATGTGGGCATTGCATTATTATTACTAGTACTGAAATACTAGTGATGATTAGTGAACTTACCAGTTATTGCACTAAAACCTTTGTGGTAGATGAAAACATTTACATAGGTATAACTGGCAAACACTTATGAGTTTACAGTTCAGAGATATCTAAGAAATAAATCAACATTTTCATCTAGGTAGTAGTATCTATAACTATTGCAAGAAATAGAGTAGACTCTTGCCAATTATGAACAGGAGCTCAATATATGCCTTTATTAAAACCTTATTTGAGACATTAAAACCAATGTAACATGAATACATTAGTTCCATCACCAAGAAATTCATCCATTTGATCACTTGTCATTCATTCCTTGCCTTCCATTTTGAACACCAATCAAATTTCTTAACCAGCACAATATTCTCCTTGATCTCTTCTGATAACCTATTAATATTCAATGCTGAAGGCTTAAAACAGTTCAGTTTCCTAGCAAATATTCATCCTTATCAGATCAGTAGACCTGAGTATTTGCATGCCACTGGGAAGATTCAAGACTTATAGTGAACTTTTGTCTCATTTGTTTAATGCTAAGTGTGTGATAGCAAATAGACTTTGGTAAACTCTCGCTTTAAGTCCTTTAATGAACCAATTGGGGGAAGGAGGTGACGTTATATTCCATAATCTGTTATATCTGAGAGATCCTAACTTTCTGCATATAACAAACTTTGTTTAGTATATGAAGTGAAATATTTGCTATGTCTGATCATTTCTGATTATATTAGATGTGTTAAATGAAAGGTGAGGCATGAAGGAGGCAATTGGAAGTCATTACAGTCGGGAGGACTCTAGACACGCGCTACCCAGTCAACCTTGTTTACACCGCTGCTGATGGACCTGCATGTTCGGTCAGCCTAAACTTCTTTAGCAAATCCCCACATATACCACACTGGCTCATAAAGTTCATTACAGCTAAAATTTGTTATATTGAGGTCCATAAAAGCAATGGTTTACTGTAAATATAGAGGGTAAGATACCAAAGTGAAAAATTCCAGGCCTGGTTGATGAAGTGAACTGTAGTACTGATATGTGTGATGTGAGTGATGTTGATAGACAGTAGGTAAATTTCGTATCACTATTCATTAAGGTTTGAATCTACCCTAAGATAATTAAAGTAAAATGTATTGTGGGCATGACAGACAGGCCAGTTTCAAATGGCTTTAGAGGTGCAGACAAGCAGATTGCTGCTGCTGCAGTGTCAACTAAAATATTTCTTGTCACTCAGTCATTCATTTAAGTTATAATCTACCCTCTCTGATGACTAAAGTAAAGAGTAAAGTAGGACTGACAATACACAATTGTCATTCCTGTCTTAGCAAGACTGTGTTAGTTTTGATGCCCTTTTCATGTCTCATTACTTTTTCTAAAGGCCCTAGAGTCAAGACAAGAACAGAAAACACAACAAATACTTCGGTAAGCATCTGCACCACATTCAGACATGCCAACAGCACACCATCTGCTACGTGCCTCAAGCTAGCTGGTTACTTTCTCCTTGGAAAATTTTTGAATGCTCAGCAGCCAGTCTATTATGTTTATTTTTAAAATCTAAACTATTAATTTTTATGCCCTTTTCATGTCTTATTACTCATTTAAGAGGCCCTAGACAACTTAAGGCCACTGTTGAACCATGCTGCTCAGCTTTTTTGTTACATCATGAAACTGGTTTTGAGAATGGGGGTGTAGCTAGTGAAGCTCAAGTTGTGCTCATCATTTGTGCCTGGGATGTTAGACTATTAACTTGGATGTTTCTCATGAAATTTCTGTTCTTCATGAGAGCACAAACATTATTATACAAAATGGGTATCAATTCTAACTTACTGTTACAGTCAAAAACATTATTGTAAAAGTCATTATTGACAAGAGCCCACTGCAAGTACATATAGTGATTTGAGATTTAAATTTTCACATGGGAATAACATGATATAAAAAGAAACATTTAAGACAAGATACAGTATAAAAGAAGAAACCTCATAATGATGTTTACATGATTATATTATTCAATCTATAGCCAATATATGAGATAAAGTAATAGAATAATGAATTGTGAATGTCTCCCTCAATATGAAGCCCTTTGTAATACAACCTACGAGGACCAAGCAGTATTTAGCTAGGAGTCTCCAAAAGTCACACACGTTACCCCTCAACCCTAAATTCAATTGTGACTAAATAAATAAAGCACCAAGAGGCAGCAAGGGCTAACCAAGAAATTATATAAGTGCTTTTATTTGGGTCTTGATGAACACAGGGTCTCATGTTGAACTTCCATCTTCAGGAGACTATTTTTACATGCCATCAAAATACCAAAAAATTATACACATTACCCATGAAACCCAACTTCATCTGTGAATTTGAAAAAGTGAAGCACCACAAGGCAGCATCAATCAAACAAGCATGAAAAGTCATCATAAATCTATCAGTAAAGTATGAAAATAATAAAAACAATACACCAGGGTTTATAAATTTGTGGCCATCATCATCTTCCTTAATTAATCTCAGTATAATCAGATTTAGCCTCTTTTTTTTCTTTTCTAATAATTATCTAATTCCTTTTGTATCACTTATCATGTTATTAGCTTTTCGAACTAGGGTTCTTTTCATGTTCCTTAATGCATGGAAAAAAAAAAAAAAAAAAAAAAATATATATATATATATATATATATATATATATATATATATATATATATATATATATATATATATATATATATATATATATATATAAAGCTTCCTTGCTACATACTAAATTTTATATTTAATTATATCTTTAAATATTTATGACATATTGAAAAGGATGGACCATGGGAAGTACTGAGTTGCTAAGGCTAGTGTCACATCCATAATCTTGACTCCTGACACTTCCTGATGTTAGAAAATGTTGCCATCCACAGTGGTCACCATGTCTCTTCCCAACCATTTTCAAGTTATCCTGGGGATCGTTTGCGGCATTGCCATATCTCACCGCCTGTTGTGGTGCGTCAGGCCACTCGCCCTCCCCGACATCTGTTATCCATCAGTAATAAACCACGATCGCCAGATGTCCATCTCCACAAAGTCGCAACAATGTTGTTTCGATGTTGGCAATGGTCGGCATTTAAGGGGATCTACTTATGATGGTCATAATGCATGTCTGGCAGCGCAGTCTCCCAACCAACTACATGCAGATGTGGTCACGGACCTGCACCAACCATCCGTGTGAAGGAGGGATGATCGTAGGGTGATCATAGAGTGATTGATAGTCGCAGGCCAGGCTCCAGGGGTTGTCTCCAGAATGTTTGTCGTTTTTCACTGTGGGGGCCAACATATTGTACTAGGTCATCAAACATGTTATTGTCAACCCGAAGAAAGTTTCTGTAGAAATCTAAATCTACAGCCAAAAACTTCCTCATCAGATTGTCATAATGGCCATAATGGTCTCCGATTCAGGGAAGGCTTGACTCACACCTGGTGCTTTTTTTTGCTTCTTTTATTGCTGTAGCTTCAGCAATAGTCTGGTTAACTCCAATTGTAAATTTTTGTAGTTTTTCATTCTGGAATGAATCTCATTAAAAAAAAGTTGTTGAAAATCATCCGTATAACTCAACTGTGAAATCAAATGATTTGGACTGACCGTTTGGCTGGAATTCCATGATTCCCCAAAAGTTCCAACTTTTTACAGGTGCGACGTACAGGAAAATTTATTGAAGAAAAGTTGCTCATTTTATCACGATGGAGTCTCAAAAATAGTTTATAATCTTTGACCTGGAAATTTATTACCTACAGAGAGCCACAGTTGCAGTGAAACTTAAAAATAATTTTTGTAGTTTTTTCATTCTGGAATGAATCGCACTGAATAAAAGTTGTAGAAAATCATCTGTATAACTCAACTGTGAAATCAGATTATTATTTGGACAGACCGCTTCGCTGGAATTCCATGATTTCCCCCAAAATCCAACTTCCGCTTCCCACTCCTCTGTACACTCCTACGAACAAGATATTAGTTCATCTAGAACATCACGTATATAAGTGGAAGTGTCAAGACTATGCTCAGCATGCACACAACAAGTAGAAACTAAAGGAAGACCGCCGAAACAGATTGGCTGAGGGAACATAATCGCTCTGCAGACGCCATGATGCATAGGCAGGAACTGCATGTAAACTATTTTTAACACGGAGTGGTGTAGGGGACAAAAGAGGTGCCAGTTAGTCACTCAGCATCGACAGAGACTTAGTTACATGTGCCCTTCAAATTCCAGATAGCTTCTCGCTCTCTGGCGATGGCATCATGCTCGTTGCCCACGTCTGATTGAACTATATGACGCCAGCGGCATCGGCGTCATTAAGGGGTTAATAAAGTTACTTGGCATAACCCCGTATCAACAGCACACCCATTCCCACACCCACGGTCACTCGCCCAGGATGGTTGGCAAAATTGAATGTCGGGAGGCGCCAGAAGTCATGATCGTGAATGTGACAGAAGCCTTAAGAATAATTATGAATATCATTCTGAGCTCTGTGAGGCTTACTATTAGAGCAGCCATGGACTGGTTTCTTGTCATTTACTTCAACTCTTGCACTCTGAACAATGCAATGACTTATATATTACTTGTGACATTCTGCAATTTGCATATAACTGATTTCAACTCATTAGATAATTACCTGTGATGAATGGTATGACCCCTGGTGTTATAGAAACACTCAATATCATTCAGTACTATAAGATAGAGCTTAGATCCATACCAAGAGGGCATAGAATTTTCAAATTGCTAATCTTGCTTTTTGGTTGGGAAACATAATCTAAAATTTGACTTAAAGAGACAAAGACTTGTCTCATACCACTGCATCTCCACACATGATAATTGTGGCTTGCTACTGCTTAGTTCATGAAATTTATCTAACTACATGAGCAATGGCATGTTTCTGTTGAACTGACTGGGTGTTATCATGAGGCACCTCTGAGTGGAGAATGCCAAACAATGAGCTGTTGAAAGCAGGAAGGCTGCCTGCCTGGGAATTAGCTCAGAACCCTTCAGAATGAAGTCAGTGAGTGAATGAAACAATATATTTGAGGCTTATGTACACCATAGCTGAGACTGGAAATTTTTAACACTAAAAAAATATTGTGCAATCTAATAATGAACGAGATTTTGGATTTTTTGGATTTGAAATATGCACTTCACTGACAGTCAAAATTTGATTCACACATATACCATATTTGCCAGCATATAAGATGCATAAAAAAAGTAAAAAATTGCCCTGTCTTATGCATGTGCAATACAGACTAGAGACTGAATGCCCTAGGAGTGAGGTGCTGGGGGTTGAAAGAGCAGCAGTAGTACAGAAAGCACACAAACTGTGCTTGGTTGTTTTGTTGAATAACTCCCCAATGAAGGTCATTGGTAAGTTTTTGGTAATGGCATTCTTGGTGGAACAACATATAACAAAACTAATATAACCACACGCTAATTGATATATTCAAGTCAGTTCTGGCAGCATACTTCTGGTCTCAAAGACATCATAAAACTTCACTTCTCAAACAGGACTTATATGAACCACTGAAATAACTATGAGCTAAACATACATGAGTGATTAACTAAAACAAGTTATTCAAAGACATGCATTACATGTCAACAAATGACATAACATCTGCAGTCATGAAGAGTCTGCCATTTTCCTTTTGAACTCTTCTTTTTCTTCTTTGTTTAATGTCCTTATTTTCCTTTATGGGTTGGACGGCTCAGCTCTCCAGGTGACCAAACGTATCAAGCTACTGTGAATTGTTTACTGTGATTCTTTCTATAAAATTTGAGTATTAAAAATATCAAACTGCTAATGAAAACAATTGTTGTGTATGTAGTTATTTACCAAGCAAATGAGCAAAATCAGTAAAAGTGGTAACTTATCACCTCTCAATTAGTTGAGTTATATTTAAAGTAGCATCACCTCACATTAATCTAATGGATAGTAACCTATCACCATAAAACAATGATGGTAAGACTAAGAGCAAGACTGCACACTGCTTGATAAATTGCCACTCCCTTGTAAACAAACCACAGCTGATCTGGTCAATGGTAAAGTAAGGTTATATTAGCATAATCCTGTAAATTGTCAACTAAGTTCAAACCCATAAAGGAAAAGCAAAAAAGGCATTGCTACATAAAATTTGTTACAGATCATAAACTAATGAAATTAATAATTACTAAACTAATTCAATTAATTATTTAATAAAATGATAATAGGGCAGCTGCACAGTACTTTGGTCAGCCACTAATGGACCGTATTGACCATACAGGCAGCGCCACATGTGGCCACTCAGTGAACTGTCAAAGCAATACTTTCCATAGAACTCAAGTTATGTACTAGAGTGTGTCTGAGGCTCCCTCCAGGATACAAGGCCTTGGTGCCACCACCGCTCCAAGCCAACGACTGCACACACTTTATTCCAACCTGATTTCCTGACTCTACTATTTGACATGGAGAAAAACTGAAATTGTGTAGGAGTGAAGTGTGTGCAATCATCGGCTTGGGGCGACGGCGGCATCATGGCCGTGTATCCCAGAGACAGCCTCAGACGCACTCTAGTCTATAACTAGAACTCTAGAAAATTCAGCTTGGAGTTGAGTGGCCACATGTGGTGCTGCCTGTATACCCAATACGGTCTATTGAGAAAATGGTGATTTTGTACTTGATTCCAGTACATACTGTATTTACATGCACAAAATCATATGTTTACCCATACAAAACTACTTTGAAACCACTTCAAGTAGACTTATGATTAAACATTAAAAAAAGCCTTGTAATCTAGGGTGCATCTTATACAGAGGTGTGTTCTATAAAACTGGCAAATACAGTACTATGCATATGTTTTATGTAGCAATTTGAGTCCAAATACATTTTAATCATAAATATGGGCAACTTGTTTGATTATTTTGTATACAGTTGCATATTCCTGAGCGGACAGTATGCAGGTGTGGAGGGTGATCTGGAGACCTGCTTTCAAGTCCCACCCACCACTACAAGGCGACAATTTTTAGCCATCAGTGAGTGGCTGCAGTTAACCCACATGCTGTCCTGATGGACACCTATCAACCAGAAGTCTAACGAAACTCTGTCAAGAGGATCAAATGGAGCTCCGGGAGGCAGCATGAGCCAAGCAAAAATGGTGCCACCATAAAATACTTGCCCACACCACTAAGAGGAGGCAGGGGCCAACCACCAGAACCCCCATCAAGAAACCATATCAGTGCTATGGGGCAAAGTGAGAAAAAAAGTTATTTGATTCCAGTTATTCACTTCATACTTACTTACTGTAAATCCTTAATAGGTTGGTAATACTGACTCTTATTTTAGGCCAAGATTGTCTTCCACAATTAAAATCTGATCAAAGCTAGATGGCAACTTGAACTATCTCTAGAAATTAGAGTCAGCTTTACTAACTGGAAAGATCTTTTTATCTGTACCAGAATAAAATCATATTGGTTTATAACAAAAAAAAGAGCTGGTGAAAAATTGTGCTAAAAACATCACGAAATATGAATCTTTTTAGGCATTTGTGGTAAACTACAATATCACATTAGTCAACATTCTAATCCTATTTCTATTACTGAGCAGGTTAGGGGTTCAGAGTATAAAATTTAAACCCCTTGTTAAAAATATAAAATAATTATAGACTAAAGGAGGCATTTTCTCTTGGGAAAAAAAAAAAAAAAAAAAGGGGGGGGGGGGAAATCACATAAAATCCTGCTAGAAAAGCTTGCTTGAGAGGTGAATCATTAAGATATGAATATCTAACCAAAACTTTGATTGAACTGAAAGACTTTGTCTGATGGCAGGCATACAATTAGGAAAGGTTCATTGTATTTATATTCTTTTCAGGTAAAAATGATTGATGATTGCTGTTGTAAGATGTGGAAAAGACGTCAAATTACACCATACACTGCAACATAATCATAGCTGTTGAAGGACTGTCAATGTATACAAAAGTTAGATTATTTATGAGACTGAAAGAAGCAAAAAAAAGAAAATAGTATTCCCCCTATAACAAAGTCACTGCTTAGGAAAGACAATCAATGGAATATTAATGTTGTGCCAATTTCTGTAAAATTTACAGGGAATGAAATCGTCTTGCTGGTGAAATGCATCCAGCTTAATAATGCATTCATTCTCCTCTGATTATCCTTACTACTCTAAGTATCCCTATGCTTTATGTCAGGGAGTGGAGGGAGGCACTGAGGAAAGTCACGGGCGACTGGTCTCCGGCTTGCTGGAGGGGGTGGGTGGTTGTAAGTCAGGATATAGTACACTCAGTATAAAGTGTGACACATCATAGTTATTCCAGTAAGCTGTGTGTGAGGTGACTGCTGATATGTAGCTGCTCTCCATGCTTCCTTCCCGCAATACAAAGTCCATTCGATCTATAGGACCTGCAAGTATACAATGGTAAGTAACTATTATGATGATTATGATTATCCACCTTCCAAAATCTTTAATAATTATGTATGTTGATTATTTCTGGGCTATATGATACAAGAACTTTTTCATTAATAAATGTTACACTTTTGCAATTAGAGAACAATGCCTCACCTGGTAGTTAATTGCACACCTGTGATGGAGCACTTGTCCACCTGAATCTTATCTTTGTATTCATGGTGTCTTCGCTTCCTCTCCTGCCTTTCATTCCCTCCTCAACTCCTCTCCCTCTATGCTGCTTCCCATTCCATTCTCTTGACTTCCACTTCCTTTTCTCCACCTCTTTCCTCTCCTTTTTCCACAGCTTTCCTCTCCTGCAGTCATCACTTCTGCTTTTCCTTCTCCTCATCACCACTTCCACTTCTCTCATCACCATCATCTCCCTCAACCCCTCCAACATTTACCTATTCCTCACTGTCACCCTTCCCTTCCCTCATCATCACCTATTTCCCTCTTGCATCAGTGCCCTTTCCTTTTCCTCTTACATCACTTATTATTTTCCTTTCTTTTGACTATCCTTTATTTGATTATGTGAGCTTAAAATAAACCTACTTCTTTCCTGAAGGACTGATGAAACTTCAGGAATGTTGGAGCCACTTTCAGTAGACTTTTTGTTGCCTTTCATAAGTCCCCACAGACTCCATGAACTTGCTCCTGAAACAGAGAACAGTTATTTTATATTTAAATTCTCTCTCTCTCTCTCTCTCTCTCTCTCTCTCTCTCTCTCTCTCTCTCTCTATATATATATATATATATATATATATATATATATATATATATATATATATATATATATATATATATATATATATATATGTATACAGTACCCTCTCATGTTTCGCGCTATCCGAGTTTCGCGATCCTCAAGTTTAGTGCTTAGTTCTAAATTCTTACCATCACGAGTTTCGCGCATTACCACCACGAACTTCGCGTTGCTTTGACATGTACGGGTTGCGTCTACCTACCGTCGGCGTCATGCGTGCTGCCTTAAAAGGTGGTGTCCAACCATTGGGGCAATGGGCAACCGCAGTTGCCCGTCTCTCCAACTGGGAGCAAATTGTTGGTTGTCGATCCTTATGAATGGAAAACAGTTGTGAGTACGAGCGTGGGTACGTGGGTACCGAATGGCTGCATGTAAACAAACAGGCGACGGCAGTGGCTGAGGAGTGAGGAGCAGTGGAAGATGGCCCACCAAGAGACTCGTAAAATGGACTGGCAGAGCTGCTTTGCTTACTACTTGATTAACATGATAAGAGAACACCCTGTGTTGTGAAACCACAGTCCAAAACCCTTTTCCTCAAGTCTATGAAAACTGTAGATCTCCCAATGTTGTCTTCCTTTTCTTCTTCTTCTTTTGACCTGTAATGCATGGCAGCAACAGTGAAAAGTAATAGGAGAAATAGCAAAAGGGCATAGATAAGCAAAATCAGGGAAAGAAAAGGACAGAAAAACACCCAAGTTCAGGGTGAAGTGTATAAGTGTGCACTGTTAAGTAACTAATAAGTGCATGTTTTGAAGTATAAAAGTGTAAAGAAGGAGGACCTAAGAAGTGATACAAAGCATTACAGGTCAAAAGAAGAAGAAGATCCACTACACTGGCCGCTGTTGCAAGAAATATCTCCCCGATGAAATTAATCATTCTGGTGTCCACCACACATGCGTGCTGTGGGAATACACAGCATCAAAAGTATTAATTTGCCTGGTTTTGTTCTAGTCTGTCCGCTTGTGATCTTTGTGAGTGGTGAGGGAAATATGGAAACAGTAAGCAAGTTGAACCTCTCTGCGAGCTATTTTGCGGCAGCGGCAGCGGTTTACGTTCAATAGGTATTGAAAAAATAATAATAATCACGATATTAGTGATTTCATGATTTTTAACAGAAAGAGTTACAGATTATTTCATAACACACAGAAAACTACCAGAAACATATAGGTTTGTCCAACCATCCCACGGGTGGCCGCGAGCAACTGCCCTTACTTTAGCAGACAACACCACGTGGATCACAAGCGTGTATTCAGAACTGCCAGCAAATTGTAAGGCAGCCACCTTCAACTGCGGCTTAAAAACGATCTGTTCTTACTTCCAATTTTCTGCCTATTAACAAGGTATGTATTTTGAGATAACAAGGAAGTAAAGTCGGAAAAAGTAATTATTTTCCACGGGTCGGAACCAATAAGCGCTTTTACATGGATTTCAATACCTCAAATTTTGTGATCCTCGAGTTTAGCGCCATACCTTCGGAATGAAGCAAGCGCGAAACTCAACGTACTGTAATACAAACAGCATGCTGAGAAATTGTATTGACACTATAATCATGACAATTAAAAAAAAAATAATAATAAAGATTAGGCTCATGAGAACCTACCTTTTACTGGAGTGCTGGGAACAGATGAGACCGGAGTATTGCTTTCAGAGTCTGCTCGAGGTTTTTCTCCCGTTTCTTTGTATTCCTTTTCTTTGTCTCGGCCTCCTATCCCAATGGGCTCCAGTGGCATTTCATTATATGGCATCTTTTCTGTTGCATTGTAGGAGTGAATGAGGACTGGTGAAATATTGGAGTATTCTGGGCAAAGAAGAGGCTCTATCCTGAAAAAAAAAAAAAAAAAAAAAAAAGGTATAACATACTGAATGAGTAAAGCCTGTATATCTTGCAGGAATGAAATTTGTGCATGTTAATACAAATCAATTAACCTTTGAATTGCACACATTTTATTAGTGTCAGCCTCTGAAACACAGAGCAAAGCATCTGCAGTTAAGAGCTATTTCAACACTTGTGTATGCCCTTGCTGACAACGTGTATTCCCAATATGATTTAAAGAAAAGATGTTCTACTTAGCTTATGCACACTACCTTATGACCTTTTAGAAATATAAATAATATTCCATTTGGTAACAATAGCAAATGCTTGATATTCTCAGGGTTTTGAAGAAAAAGCTCATAGGAGAAAATGAAGGTGAATTCACAACAGCAATGGATCAGTGTAGGTGCTTGTGATAAAAAAAGTATGCTACAACTGACCAAACCAGGATAATCTCAGCATCTGCAGTCCCCACAAACAAGGAAAGTTGAATAGTTGTAACTAACGAGCATCTTGAGCAGGTACCTCTCATATTACATGAGTTTAAAATGTGCAAATATGGTTTAATGCAATGTTTATAGCCAGTAGTTTGTTTTAATCAACACAATTTCTTTAGAGTAATGTGATGTGATCCAAATCAAAATTTGTGTCAGGAGTTTAGTTTTTAGAGTGGCCACCAGATTCCACCAGGCTGCATTCAGTGGACTTGTTAGCCATATAACTCCCTGCAGGTGGGGTGAGCCAAACTGGACAGTGGATCAGCTGAGTGCAACAAAATTGATGTCCCACACAATAGCTCCTTCACAATATTCCCGTAGCCAGTCTTACAGGTGACCACTTACTGGCTAATGCCACCATCTTGGTATGTGTAGTACCGTTGCCTAATGGTGCACAACTTTGCATGGATAATGGGTCAACTGAATGCAGGGCAGGTGTTTTTCCCATGCTTTCTGGGTTGTTTGGGTGGTTTTGGTCCTTTTGGACTGCTATTATGGTTGAGTTCTGCAGGAAGTGGTACAAAGGAGTTGGCAACCTTGACCAGCAGCATGTTTGCATTATGCAAATATTTCAATACTCAAACTCTCCAGGAACACAATACTCATGTAAACTATAGTCGATTGACTCTAACTTAAGCCCTGTGGCTTGGCCCTGGGAAACCCCCATTGCTTACACATCTAGCGATGACCTGCACATGGCGATCTGTCTCACTGTTAGTCTGTACATTACACATTTATGGAATATATATATATATATATATTCATAATACGACTGCATGGTGTTATGAATGGCTTGGGATTTGAGGGAAAGACCGACTCTGTAAACCTTCCATTTCACTTGGCAACGTGGCTCATGCGATGGTGCCGCACCATTCACCCTTCCGCTACCATGGAAGACTCATGTAGGTCTCACTCTCGCGTCCTGCTTAGCCAAGCAAAAGATATTATATGTAATGTAAATAAGAGAGAAAGAGAGGGGACGGGGGGTAGCGAGCTTCTCTGGGGTGATGTGGCATTAGCGCGGCTCAGGGGAGCCGTGTCTAAAGGCTCAAGTTAGGGTCGATAGACTATAAGAGGTACCTGTACAAACTTCAACATACCCTGCTCTGACATACTATATTTCAATCATACAAGACTCAACCCCCCCCCCCAGGTGTCGCATACCCCCTTAAGGATAGACCGAGGATGTTTAGTGTTGAAGAAGGTGACAGCCGAGTTTTGTTGAAGAATTGGGGATAGGTGTTTGGAAGATTGTGTCAAGTTGATAGGTGGAGAAATAAGGTTTTTGAGGCATTGAAGGACACAAGTTTTCTTTTATCCCATTCAGAAATGATAGCAAGGTTTGAGGTTAAGCGTTTTGCAGCCTCCAGTCTGGAATCTTGTAATTCCTGTTGACAGGGTCTTCTGTTGAAGAACTTGAATAATGCAGAGTGGAGTCGTCAGTGTATGAGTGGATAGGACAGTTTGTTATGGAAAGAAGATCACTGATTGATAACAGGAAGAGAGTGGGTGATAGGACAGAGCAATGTGGAACACCAGTTGATAGGTTTAGGGGAAGAACAGTGACCGTCTACCACAGCAGAGATAGAATGGCTAGAAAGGAAACTGGAGATAAAGAAACGGAGAGAAGGATAGAATCCGAAAGAGGGCAATTTAGAAAGCAAAGAGTTGTGTCAGACTCTATCGAAAGGTTTCTGTATTAGTGAAGTGATAATTATGTCATGACACCTCTGCAAACTATGAATGTAATCAAACAGTTGTTGCATTTTGACATTTCTTATTAATTTGTTTCCAAGCACACTTTAAAACAACTCACCCAGCCACTCTAGAACAGTCCAATTTTTTCCAAAGTAATTCCACAATAATCTCATTCACAGCCATGAGATGTTCCATCCTAGTCATATTTATGCAATTTTCCACTCGGTTTTCTCCAAGATTCTGAAAATTTTCCTACCATCATACACAACTGCTGTTCTGTCATTCTTCTCATGTAATTGATCTTAACCCTCTCGCGTGCCATAAGTTTCCAATAAGTTTCAGTTCCACTCATCATGCATTTCTCAGGCCCGACCGGCCTTTTATTGCCGCCGCGATACTCTACATTCCCGGACGTATTTTACCCTCACATATATATCGTACCCCAATGAATTTAGTATCAATGGCTTCATAAAGACTTGTACTAGAACATGCACAAATAAAAATAGAGGAAAATATATATATAAACAATACAAACTTGTTTCAAGTCTCAGTACAGAGTACAGAGTTCCCCACTCGCTAGCTTGAAATTTTGTGGGCCAACTTTTTTAGCCGAATATATGTTTCGAAGTGGAATTTAGTGAGGATTCTTATGGTATCCTCAAAATCCTCATACGCCTATTAGTTCCCGAGTTACACTGAGAAAACTGTATTTTTTCCTCTCCCGTCGGAGTAGGCTAACAAATAAAAATTGCTCAAAGCTCCTCATCTACGCTCCTTAGAAAGGTTGCCATATGTTACCATTAAGAAACTTATCCCTACAAATGACACTCAAATTTGACACTTTCACTGAAAACTTAATTTTTAATAAATTTTTTAAACTTTTATGACGTATTTCGTGTCATTGTGCGCCAGGACCTTTTACCCTTTGATGACGCGAAACGCGTCATCGTGCATGAGAGGGTTAACCTTTAAAAGTATGATCCTTAGTATTTACTACTTGCCCTCTTATAATATTCTTCAAGTGCCTGAAGCTTTCTGGTTTCATTGGCTTGCTTATGAAATATCAAGACATAGGCAAGTAAAAGATTTCAGAAAATTTGATATCTGTCTATATACAAAAGTTTATTTCTAAAATTTGCTTTAATCATATTTTCATAAAATTGTTTTGTTGCAAATATATATGGAATAATTTTGAGTGAAGGAAACACTCAGGAGATGCAGACACTGATCTAGGAATTTTATGGTCTGACAAATGTCCAGTGATTTTCTGTGGGATTTGATTCCAAACTTACCATTCTGCTCATCACTGGGAAAAATCTTTATAAGTATATAAGAGATGGAAGATCAAAACAAAAATTATAGTCTTACCTGTAAGCCACAGGATCAGCTGGATGGAAAATATTGAGCAGGCGTTTGCACAGCTTCTGGGGAATTATGTCCGCGGCTACACGCTCTGAATGCTTAGTCCTCAGGGCTAAGAATACTGGCAATGGAGAACCCAAACAGAAAAAATTTTCTATCTGAAATAAACAATGAAATTCAGTTTAACAGTCATAAGAAATATTTTCAGCTGAGATGACTGCTAAAACTATATATATTCATCACTGTCATTTCACTCCAACAGTTAAAATAGTTTAACATAAAGAATTAAACAGTTATTTAAAGGAGAAAATTAATAAATCTCTCTGATATTCCTGAACCATATACAAATTTACACATAATTGCAATGCACTGATCATAGTCTAATAATATACCTCTTGATTTAATTTAGAACTTTGTTATGTAAGATCTTGTTTTATGATAAAAAATAAAGAGGAAACTCCTAATCCCAATCTCCACTTTCTGTGATGAAGAAGAATGTAAAATTAAATAATTTTTGTTTTAAGTGATGGTATTATGTACTAGTGCTGGTAACATAGTGCATAACAATGGTGGGTGCTACCAGGAAGTCATTCAATGGACTGGCGTGGCCCACAGTGTTCTGGACTTGCTCAACATGAGTACTATATGGTGTTGTTGAGATCTATGCAGGCAGACAATGATTTGAATCTTTAAGTTGGTTGTGAGACATGGAGAGGTGTGTTGATGCCTTTGGTACCATGTGCCTTTGCAGGATCATGGGGTATCACTGAAATGACTTCGTGATGAACTAACGAGGAGGGTGCTGAAGCCCTCCAAAGACCCTTCCCATGTCCTCACTTTTCATTTCCCTATTGTCTCATTAACACCAGAGTAGTTCAGCATGCTCTCTAAAGACAGATCCCCACTCTTTCCACAGCACACAACATTCACACAATGTACACACCATTTCCCCAAATTTTACAAATTCAAAATGGCGTACTTAAGCAGAGCCTCGGAGTTCCCGCCTGGACAGGGGCACAAATTCACTCAGGGAGGACTGACTGATCGATCATTGCTGTAGTAGACAGTCACTGTTCTTCCCCTAAACCTATCAACAGTGGTGTCCTTCAGGGCTCTGTCCTACCTCCCACTCTCTTTCTGTTGTTCATTAATGATCTTTCCAAAGCGAACTGTCCTATCCATTCTTACGCTCATAACCAGAGTGAAGCTACACACCTCCTCTCGAGTCGGGGGCTTGCGTGGTATTGAGGCCACGCCGAGTTGAACCAAATGCGACAGGGAGGAGGCGGCGGGAAGTTCAAACACGGTTAACGTGTTAATAAGTCAGTCAGTCAGTCTCTCTCTCTCTCTCTCTCTCTCTCTCTCTCTCTCTCTCTCTCTCTCTCTCTCTTTTGCATGGCTGTGCAGGGTGTGAGAGTGAGATCTACTTGAGTTGTTCATTGTGGCGGAACGCTGAATGGTGCGGCCTGGCACCTGTTGCCAAGGTCCGTCAGGCGGCACCGTCGCATGAGCCACGTTGCCAAGTGATATGGAAGGTTTACTGAGTTGTTGTCTTTCCCTCTAATCCCAAGCAATTCATAACACCATGCAGTCGTATTAAGAATATATATATATATATATATATATATATATATATATATATATATATATATAGATATATATATATATATATATATATATATATTCCATAAATAGATAACGTACAGACTAACAGTGAGACAGATTGCCATGCGCAGGTCATAACTAGATCTGTAAACAATGGGAGTTTCCCCGGGCCAAGTCACAGGGCTCAAGTTAGAGTCGATAGACTTATAGGTATATAACTGGACAGGACTGTTTGACAAAAGCTTGTCTTTCATGTGCTTGTATGGTATATTATAATTATCGATGCAAATTGACATGTTTAGAATTTATAAAAGGCGTGAAGGTTCTCTGGGAGGTGGTGGCTGAGTGGTCAGCATGCGGGTGCATCGTCAATGAGGACCCCCATTCTTATCACGTGTCCAAACCATCTCAATGCACCATGCTTCACCCACTCCACCACTCCACACTTCACTCCTTTCGCTGTTGCACCCACACCAAACCGCTCATACATGCTTTCATTACTTTCTCCATCCCATCCTGACACATCACATGCACCTCTTATGTAACTCATTTCCACTGCATTCTCGATTGCTGTGCTGCATTCCATGTCCACGTCTCTGACGCATATGACAGAGTTGGCAGGATACTTCCTTATTCCCCTCTTTACCTCCATGCTCACACTTCGTTCTTTCATAACTCTCTCTAGTGCACCCACAACCTGTCTGCCCTTCATTGCTCTTTCCCTCACCTCACCTTTCATACAGCCATGCTTACATAAAACAATCCCTAAATATTTAAACTCAGTCACCTCCTCCATTCTCTCCTCCCCTAACCTTATCCTACACTTCGTTGTACCCTCTGCTCTAGCTCTATACGGCTTTACAAAATCAATGACCTGTTCTCTCGCCCTCTCAAATACCATAACCTTACTCTTTCCAGCATTCACTCTCAGCTTTCTCCTCTTACACACCCTGTCAAACTCATCCACTATCCCCTCATTCTCTGCCAACAACATTGTATCATCTGCAAACAGGCCCGCAACCAATGACTCCTCTGTATCTCTCATTTTCAGCCTTGGACCAGGCTCCCCCACCCTGGTTTTCATTTCTCACATACAACCATCCATGTACACATTAAAAAGCCATGGTGACATCACACACCCCTGTCTCACACCCACACTAACACCAAAACTGTCACTCAACTCACCCTTCAAGCTTACAGAGGCACTCGCATCCTAATAGAAGGATCGGATTCCCTCCAGCAAATGCCTTCCCACACCATATATCCTTAGAACATCCCACAACCCCTTCCTGTCAACCCTGTCATATGCCTTCTCCAGGTCCATGAATGTAGCAAACCGTTTCCTATCCTATTACTATTTGTATCGGCTAGAAACTTGTTACTGTTGACAAGGACCACATGGCTCCATTATAAAGTCCTGGGCTTTGTTTTGAAGAGTGACTTCATGGTAAAGAAAATATTGCTCCCACATCTCTAATTATTGTACCTAAGGTACAACACAACCTCATTTCCATGGTATTAAATTAGTGCTTAATTTTTCATATTGCTATTCAGATGATAATGAAGGGTAAAAGAGGGAGGACCAGATGGCAGAGCTCCATCACAGTCAACACTGATGTTACAACCACTACATAAATGGTAACTCCAGCCAAGGTCAAAGTGGGTTACCAAAGTCCTATTTACAAATGCTGCAATATCTAAAAATCTTTTTGTCTCTTCAGTGTGCAGGTAACTGTACACTTGTTGTACACTTACAGAAATACTGTATCAGAAATGAAAACTGGCTTGGAGCCTCATGAACTTAACTGTAGAGCACTGTGAGAAGGCTTTCAACTTTCAATTTACAGCTTATGAAATAAACATCCTACATACAAAGTGCAAGGGAAATTATACACTTAGTAGTATACACTTTGTATACTAACTTATACAATGAAACCTATCCAGGATGCTGATGTTACCTGTTCCAAGATTATAAAAAAATATTCTAACTGAGTTCAAATACATAATTTTAAATAATATGGTGAGAGGTTACTTGTCTTACAGCAGGTCTGATATCCTTACCTTGAAATTTAATGAAGGCTGGGAGTGACTGGCCTCATGTTTAGTAAGAAGTTCTTGCAGTCCTTTCTTGAGAGTTAAGGGATAGTCTCTCTTGCACCCCTCATCTACATCAAGTGTCTTGAGCTGTGAGTAATGCATAAAAAATTAATGATGTACACAGCTACAATAAAAAGATCCATTGAACCATGATGTTCCTTTGATACCATTTACTACAAGAGATGTTAACTAAAACCTTTGAACTTCATAGTGTTAACGTTCTAATACCTCCTAGTGTGCAAAGCTGCAGAAAAAAAATCATTACTTCATACTTTTTTCTGTATAAGGAAATAGTAAGTCATTTCTAAAAGTACTTCAGCCTCTTCTGCTTTCTTTATTTCTATGTTTATTGATTGCTACTCAAGATGACCCTGAGGCAATGTTTGATCCCCTTACCCATTCACTGAAGTTGAAAAATGTGTATTGTTTCATTAGGTGTTTAAAAATGGCCATTATTTATTTAGTTATATTCATATGTGAGCATTTCTTGATCAATCCATCATCCAAAGACTCCTTTTCTCTATCTTGCAGTTAGCAACTTCACAAGAGCAGTCAGCGTGAAAATATTGATAGAAGATAGAAAGAGAGACAACATGGCGGTGGAATTTAAGAGGTAGAAGACTATCAGTAAGAGGAGGAGAGCTGATGAGACGAAGAGCCTTAGACTCCACTCTGTCCAAGAGAGCTGTGTGAGTGGAGCCCCCCCACACGTGAGATGCATACTCCATACGAGGGCAGATAAGGCCCCTGTATATGGATAGCAACTGTGCAGGGGAAAAGAACTGGCGGAGACAATACAGAACGCCCATGGACGATTGGACGATGATCGACTGCCCTATCTATCAATGAGCTCAGAAGGCTGAGACCTGGCAGTAGCAAGATCAGTAAGGGGGAGTACACCTTCTACTGGTCCGGCATGAGCAATGGCTTCCATGTCAAGCGGGTAGCTATGGGCATCTCCAGCCCACTGCTGCCATTTTGGGTTGGGGTTGCTCCGGTTGATGAGCGTATAATGTGAGTGAGGCTGAAGCACACACTGGGCTTCATGTCCCTTGTTGCAGTGTACGCTCCTACCAAGATGCTTGAAACTGAAGAGAAGGTGTTCTACGCAAAGCTCGACTCCGTATTAGACCAGTGTCCCTCCCGGGACACACTCATTGTCCTGGGCGACTTTAATGCTACTACTGGCACTGACAGGGTTGGCAACAAGTTATGTGTTGGTCCCCATGGTTCTGGTACCAGGAACATCAACAGCTCTCTCCTCCTGAATTTTGCAAAATCCAGAAGGTTGAGAATTGCGGCTTCTTGGTACCAAAGACCAGAGCTGCACCGCTGGACTTGGTATAGCGATGCCAGAGGGGTAGCTAAGGAGATTGATCACATCCTCGTAAGCACTCGTTGGAGGATCCTTCAGAACTGCAGGGTTTATATTTAACCCATGTACTACAGGCTGAGTCACCTTCCCTCAGATGTCATTTTGACACTTTTCATGACTTAAACCTATGTTTTTAGCATTTCTGACATAATGGGAGAAAAAATGATGGGGTTAAAGACATTTATAAACATAAATCTCTTGAGTTTAGCTTTCATTAAACTGATGTTCTACTTTACCATCTAGCATCCAAATATGGCTCAGCACCTTAATTATTATTACATTTTGCCAAATGTGGTCATGCCCTCTTTTTGCTCACAGGATGTGTGCATTTCACGTTAAGTTGCTTTCAATAATGGAAAAAAATGGAGAAATCACATCCCTGATACAAAAATACTATACAACAAAATAAAGTGACAGAATCAACAGATTATATGTGTCAAGAAAATGTTACACTGCTTAAGGGGGAATTTCGGCAATATTCTTGAAAAAAACTTTAATGAACCTGTCACAGTAGAGGTGATTGGATAGAGGGCATAAAATGAAATGGCTGGATCTTTAAATGTATACGCCCGCTTTGTTTTCCTTGTATTTTGAATTTTTCTGAGAAACGACAGTGTGGGCTTCACTGCGGGGCTCGTGGCCAGCTGCCTTAGTACTGTTGAAAGTTATCTCGGACCTGTTGCTTCCATCAGCTGGTTCTTACGCTATAGTGACCATGGCACCTCCAAGTAAAAAAAGAAAGCGCTCAGGAAGCAAACATCAAGAAAGCACTGAAGAGATGGAGGGCCAACCTGAGGTCCCTACCCATCTCAAGCTCATCTTTGTTGAGCTCACCACATGGCTCTGTCTAGTGCAGCCTATTGCCTCAGGAGGTGAGGGAGACACACGAAGTCAGTGACGACGGTGTAGTGATACTGATATCTGTGGCGAGGCTCAAAGCATTGACAAATCTAGTTAGGTGTGATTGAAGATGTTCACAAAGAAATAACTTTGTCAATACTTGACCGATCTGAAAAATTCCAAAATGAATATCTCACTCATCTTGACAATCATGGGCAAGATCATGCATTAATTCCCTCAAATAAATTTATGGGAGACTTATATAACTCAGAAAAAAAAATGTGACACTTTGAGGTTTACTGAAATTGTTGTAATTAAGCTACGTGTACGAAAATGCTGCAAAAGTTACTTTTCTATGTCTAGTATCTGTAATCAAGAGGAAATTGCCATCTTAGTTATAGTTTTGAAGTATAGTTGTGATTTTGAATGTCTTTTGTCATTGTACTACAAAGAAACTATTGCAGATTTTTAAAAAACGTTTCAGGTGTAGATGTATTGCATATAAATACATAATGTGTAGAAATAATAATTACCTGAGTTAATAAATAAAGGTAGGAGGACCCAACAACCGATATCGGTGCCAAGCGGCCGAAATTTCCCCTTAATGAGATTAAAATGGGAAGCAAACACACAATATCGTCTCAGAAAATAGAGGCCAGAACATGTTCCATCACTGATGCAACAGAATCATGAGTAGTTACTAGTGGTACACTGCAAAATATTGAACTACAGCCAATAATATTTACAGGGTCTCTTGAGACATTCAGGGTGAATGGTCAGCACAGATAAAAGGCTTTTCCTGTTTCAATGACTCCACAGAAGGAATCTCCTCAAAGTAGACAAGACATTGTCTATAGAAACAATGGACAGTCCTGTTACTGAGAAATACAAAAAATGCATTCCTCTCGACTTAAAGCAGCCTACACAACACATATTAATTGTGTAATATTGTTTAAAGATGTAAAGGCAATTTAGTGAAAGGAATTCCCATGATACAAACTGTTGTAAATGATTTTCAAGAAGAAAATCAGATATTGGCTTCTACATCTTATTTATATAATCTTACCCTTGTGAAGTTTGCTCACCAAAGACTGCACAAGCTGTTTGTCAAACTGATGTGCAGGATTCCAGCCAGTGACTATGTCATAAGTTATGACACAGCCAAGAGAATGCGCCACCATGGATACCTTGCCCCGATTGGCCTCGAAGTAGGGATTTCTCTGGGTAAACATCGTGTACAGGCGGTTCATTTCGTTGGTCAACCCACCGATGATCTGAAAAACAATTGTGATACATCTGTAGTCCATGACTTCACAAACCACAAGCTCATTTTGAAAATCTCACTAACTGAATATCATGAGAACTTATTTTGCAAAATGTGTACATTTCATCCTCATACTTCGACAACTTGTCATTTGTGATTCTCCTAGTTTTCAACTTCTATTGGGAAATACATCAATCAAAATGCATTTTGAAATAAACAGATCCCTAGAGTTGCATGTGTTATATGAAGAGACTGAATGTAAAATAGAAAAGGAGAGAAGTGTTAGAAATATTCAGGAAAGGAGAGCTAGACATGTTGAGTGTTGGTGAAACACACCTGAAAGGATGTGGTTTGTGGAAGTGATGATTGAGAGGGTTTAGGGAAGGCTTAGGAGTGGTTTGGGCGGGGAGTATAAATGAAAGAGAATGATCTGCTCAACATCCCCTCCTTCAGTCCCAACCTGATATACTCTCTTCACAGTCATTTTCATTCCTTCTTCTCAAGTGTCCAAACCATGCTACACCCACTCAACCACTCCATAGTTCACATTCTTTGCTGTTACACCCATTGCATATCTCTCAAGTATGCTTTTATTGCCCTCTACATTTCATCCTGACACATCATATGTACCTCTTATAAAGCTCATCTCTACAGTGCATACGTGTGACAAATGTGCTATATTTCAAGTCTACATCTCTAATGCATGACTGTGTTGTGACGATAACACTTTCTTAGACCCCTTTACCCCAATGCTCACCCTTTTTCCTCCCATAACTCTACAAAGCACCTATTACCTGTCTGCTCTTTACTGCTCTCTCCCTCATGCTTCCACAGAACTGAACCTATATTCTAACTTAATTACTTCCTTCATCTTCGCTTCTCCCAAACAGATCTCACACTGTCGTGCTCTCTGCTTGAACTTTGTATGACTTGCAAACTGCTGTCTAGCCTCTCAAATATCATGACCTTACCCTTGCGAACATTTACTTTCAACTTTCTCCTCATATCCACCCTGTAAAATTCATCCACAATCATCTGTAGCTTCCTTGTTTTCTGCCAACAACACTGTACCATCTGCAAAAAGGCCTGCCACCAAAAACTAATTCATACCTCTCACTTTTAGCCTTGAACCTAACTCCCCTACTTTAGCCTAAACCCCTGTGGAAGAGATCACATCCAATAACATGGCCATATGGGCAACAGTTTCCCTCATCAGCAATGATGTCTGGACCTCTGATGAACCTAAGGTGAAATCTTGTTTCAGTCCTTGTAGCTTTATCTCTCACAATGATTTCCATAGATAGTAAAAAGGGAGGGCAATTATGACAGCAACACACACACACACACACACACACGATAAGGCAACATCAAGGGCTATAGAGCGAGCGAAAGCTGAGGGAGACACTGCCACACGCTTGCTAAGTTAACTGTATAAACACTGATCTTGGCGCCGGCAGCGCCACGGCACACGCGCCCGTTTCGCGTCTCCAAGGGCTCGGACAACTCTTCAAATGACTCGGATGATGTAAGAGTTATCAGGGGTATTTTAGCCAGTATATAAGCCGAATGGCTTAAAATTACTCAATCAAAGGGCAAAAAATGCCTACTGGTGCGCTCGGGATAGAACGTAGAAAAAAATTTAAAAAATAAATAAAAATAAATAAAATAAAAATAAATAAGATAAATAAATAAATAAATAAATAGATAAATAAATAAAAAAAGATCCTGAAAGTGTTCGACTTATCCGATATCCAGCTTATTCGAGTCCAACTTCAGCGGGGTTAACTATATATATATATATATATATATATATATATATATATATATATATATATATATATATATATATATATATATATATATATATATATATATATATATATATATATATATATATATATATATATATATATATATATATATATATATATATATATATATATATATATATATATATATATATATATATATATATATATATATATATATATATATATATAAATACACACACACACACATATGTGTGTGTGTGCAAAACTGCAATTTTTGGCACATGGAATCATGGCCCCCAGTTTGGGAGCCACTACTTTAAGGTGGCTTTTACTTGCCTTACTGGCAGGGGTCACTTTATCCACTTATTTTTATGGAATTCTATTCAAATCTTAGAACAATAGCTAAGAGAAATGGCTGGCAAGGGCACAGTCATATTAACTAAATTTGAAAAAAAAAAAAAAAATAAATAAATAAATAAATAAATTGTGATAAAGCTAGTGGAGATTAAATTTTACTACCATATTATTCTAATGTGTTGTTCGTGCTATTGGTAACTGATGATGTATAATACACATTTTACATAATATGTAGTTTTTATCTGAATATTCATAAATGTGTGCTCTATTCTCAATGGGTCTTACATATCAGTAAAACTCTGGCTATATGACAATCCATGGTACAGTGTCATGCTGCATAGTTGTCATCTCATGCACACACTATACCCCTGTATCAACATGCACATCCATAGATATAATGTGAAACATCCTACCTCATCCCTGTACAATGGACTGTTGTAGTACATTATGTCCATGAATGAGGCATTGAGCATCTGTCGAATATTAAGAATCTTCTGAGGAGTGATGGCGTCTATAACGCCAGCATCTAGGACGAGTGAGGACCTCCACTCCACTGGGAAGAACTCCACTGTGTGGCTGCTCTTGCTTATGCCAGGGAAGTACTTCTGCTTCAAGTAATTCACGTTCTCCCTTAAACTGATAAATACTATACATGTCATTCTTTCCTCATTGATGAACGACTATAATCATAATACAAATAAGCATGCCTATTCTGCACATATATTTGACTTCCATTATAAATACTTACAATGTTATAATTTCAATGCCATCACAAAATCCATTGTATTTACCTTATAACATACTAAACACATATCTAAAGGACCAGGTGTACTTGAATTAAAGTATGCTACATGAAATTTAGCTGTAAACATTCATTGTGAGGTTAGCATTCAATATAAAAGAATATAATATTTTTAATTTCATCCGTTGTTTTACCCTTGGTAAATGGGCATCTTAGATGGAGATGTAACAATGTCATGATATATGTATTATTTATCACTAATTGGATTTATAATTCTAAGAATCTTTTTAAAATATTCATGAAACCTCCATATTTATTATTTTTAACTAATGGACAAAAAAAATACTTAAACCTGGAACCTCAAGCACTCAAAACATGTTTTGACTTTTGCCTGCCAAGGACATTCTGAAAAGTCCTTAACTGAGTTGGAGTAAACTGTAAAAAGCCACTCCAAAGATTTTGAAACATTTTTTTTCTATAAACTATTACAGTGGGGCCCTGCGATTATTGTTGCTGTAACTAGTGATTTCAAGTAACGATACGATAGAAAGTCCTGGGTTTCATAACTAATGATCAAAGCTGCAAAACTAGTGAAAATATTACCACTGCTGTATACAAAAACTACAAACTTTCTTGCTTTACGAACCTGTGACGAACTTTTTTATCACATAAAGTACTTGTACTTAACCCTTAGATTATAGCGATTGTATATGTAAGTGCGCTACCACATGCCCCACCCGTACGGGGATCATATATATAATCATCACACTCTATGCTACCTACGTTTCAAATATACCGCCAGTTCTTGACTCAGAGGAATGGTGGAGGCATATGGCATCCGTACACACTCTCGTTCGTCTCCAGTGCGCGGCCTACCGAAGGTCACAGATCATTTTCCACTTTTGTTCGGAATACATCTGTTATGTCTCGTGACGCGTCAAGCAGTTCCTCTGCTCCGGGCGGAAGTAGAGCGCGGGCAAGTCAAAGTGATAGTGACTCTGATGACTGCTATGGTAGTGACATTGACAGTGATATTAGTGACAGTGACCGGCTATCCGATTTTGGAGACATTAGTCAACGAAGCAGTGATAGTGATGTATATACACCGCCTGCCTCGCAGCCTCTCCCTACCCCTGCCCCGAGTACTTCAAGAAGGAGGCGTGGCCGTGTTTCTTCATGATTTAGGATTACTGCAACAAGAGGGCGTGCAAGAGCTAGTGCTGCTGCTTGTGACAGAAACTTTCAGTGGACCAGTGGTGATTTTTTTATACCAAGTGTGCCTCAGTTTGAAGATGTTCAGGTGGGAATCACAGATAATTTCCCAGAAGTGCAACAAGAATGTGACTATTTTCTTGCATGTATGGATAATGATTTACTGGATCTAATTGTCAAGGAAACAAACAGAAACTTTGTACAGCGTGGCAAGCACGTGGGCTTGCATGAGAGCGAATGGGGTGCTTCCACGCGAAGTGTCATGGCCACGAGAAAATGCACAATATTTTCGGCTGTCATAACTTTTTTATTATTATTAGGAGAGAAGTTTTATTACACCACCATATATACTAGATGAATATACAATTATTGCAAAGAAGAAAGACACCGTTTCCACCTCTTTTAAATGTCTAAATTTTCCCCGTGCACAGCATCCAGAGAAATATATCGCCACCGGTACTCTAAGGGTTAAGTACAATAACATGTACTTGGACTTAAGTACACAGCAAAGTGATTGTACTTGTACTTGAAAAATATCCAGGTACTTGGACTTAAGTATAGACACTTGTACTTGGACCCAACCCTGTATATATATATATATATATATATATAAATATATATATATATATATATATATATATAAATATATAAATATATATATATATATATATATATTTATATATTTTTATATATATATATATATATATATATATATATATATATATATATATATATATATATATATATATATATATATATATATATATTAAAAATATTAATAAAAGACAAAGGTACAAAAAACTTATAGTATGTACAAAACAACAGTTTAGGTCACTTATAACTTTGTCACGCCACTATGTCTTTAGTACCAGCTGACGGTTAGTTGCCAATTCATCTACTTGGTGATAGGAGTCAAAAAATCATATTAACTAACAAAATAAAGCTCTGTTTATCGTCAGTGTAGCCATGAATCATGGGAGCAATTCATTAGTCATTCATCAGCTGAATTTCTTTTATGAATTACAATGGGTACTCATGGTAACAAAGAGGTTAAGTGTGCTTCCAAGCTGGTAGTGTCAAACCTTTCTGTGTCCATATAATACCATATACAGTGGATTACCCTAGAACAAATGTTAGTGGTTTCATAATGTTATTTGTTACAATTTTTTTTGTTTCAGCATGTAAATTACAGTAATAGTCCAATAATCCAGAGTCCTATAATCTGGAAATTCTGATGGTTAAGAATTTTTAACCAAGGGCCAATTTTAGCTTTTTTGGGTAAGATTGAGAAAAATCAAAGGAAAAAAAATCCAAAAATGTTGAAAAATAGATGAAATCAGTACAGTGTCAAATTCAGCACCCACACTGACAATTGTGAGTCACCCAGCTCACAGCGTGTTTACCCAGCTGGCAGTCTGTCACACTGTTGTCTTCTGAATTTACTTGGTTTTATCTGTATTATACCACCATGAGGGCTCCTACTATACCATCTTCTATGGGGAGCACAGCGAGGCATATTACAATCACCACTGCCAAGAAGAAAATGGTGAATGCAACATCACCTCACCGACACATCATGTGTTTGCTTATGTGTGTCAACTGAGCAACATCAGCTGCTGCTGTTTGTAGTTATATACTTATGATCATTCTTATTGCCCACTTCATAATTTTAGTACCTGATTTTTATAGAAGCATTCATTAATAAATAGCTTGTATTGTATGATATGTTTAAGCCCCTTCAGTCAAAAAAGAAAATGGCAGACACATTGAGACTGCCGCCAATGAAGTGTACTTTGTTTACAAGTAATGCAAGTTGCAAGTAATAATTAATATCTTTGATATGATGCTTAAATGTGCCATGCAAAGTGTGGTCAAAGTCTAGGACAGGTACTGAATATTAGTGATTGCCAGAACAGGTGTGATAAATGTCTAGGAATGGTATTTTTAATATTTGAGGTCCCCTCCTGGAAATCTGGAAAATCCTCTTATCCGGAAGGTCTGTGAACCCTTGCATTCTGGATTAAAGGACTATTACTGTACACTGTAACTCATGTATTTATGGGTAATATATTGTAAGCCCACAGCAAAGACCAAAGCTAGCACATAGCTTATTTTTACAAATTTGTCTTTATCTTGTTTCCTATCTTCTGAACTATGTACTCATTTGCTGTCATATTATGTTTTCTACTAACCATGAAACGTCTTGAAAAAATGTGGGAAACCAGCGTAAAGATAAAAATAAACGTAAAAATTGCAATGTAATGTGAAATCCCATGCAGCTTCTGGCAGAAATGTAGCCCACAGCATTCCACAATTCACTATCAATAAAATTCAAAAGGAGAGTTCACTCTTTATGTTAAGGGGCTTTGCCTAGAGCTCATATGTGATGACTAATATGTTGTGAGTGGGTAAATTTAAAGTACAACTTTAGTTATATTTCAGTTTACAGTAGACCCAACTATTTAACATAATACCAAAGAAATTTGCATTTAATGTAATTTGTGCTAAATGGAGGTATTATTCCAGTGGGATTTATCAATTTGGGACAGATGGGACTCTTTTATTTTCTTGTGTGTGTTATACATTAGGCATTTATGGCAAAAGGTTCATTGATTAATCTCAGCTCAAGGAGTCAGACAGGAGGTGGTTTAAAATCATTATTACTTATTTTCTACAGAAAAGA
>NC_066540.1:11914299-11959299 GCF_024679095.1 Eriocheir sinensis | reverse complement strand
GTTTCTTTCCCACAGATCGCATGAGGCGGGAAGGGGTAGCATCTGAAGTCAGGTACACTTCAGAGGCGCTGAACCACTCGACATCCCCTTCAGGCAATCCCAAACTGTGGACAGCTGGGGGAACATTGCATTTGTGTTGACAAAAGTGGTAATTAAAAACATTTGCAGTGTATAAACATTATGTGGTGCAATTTTCTATAGTTACATGCATTATGTCCTGGTAAAACAGATGGAGAGAGAGAGAGAGAGAGAGAGAGAGAGAGAGAGAGAGAGAGAGAGAGAGAGAGAGAGTATATTTCTATATTAATACGCAGTCAATATATATGGCTACTGTTAGCTAGATATAGAATAATAATTTAATTAATCAATAAACTAATTAATAAAAAAATCATACCAACCCTTTTACTTACTGATGACAGCTTTGGATGTCATCAGAAGAAATATTTGAAAGAAAAAAAAAAGCTTAAGGGACCCCATGAGTTGGATGACAGGGTGATGGTAGCGAGCGATGATGTGGGACACAGCCCAGCCAGTGGGCGGAGCTTAGCTAGCCATAGATTATGCATAGCTGTCTACCCATGCCAGTCTTGTGTTTGGTTGCTCCGGTGACCTTGTGCATAAAGTGCCTCATATCTTCACATACATGTGGTGGGAGACTGTGAGCAAACGTTGAGGGAAAAGGTGTAGTGGACACGCCCGATACAGAAAGCATCCTTAAATGATTATTTAAACTGAGAAGGCTAAAATTCCACTTGTAATGTTTCATACTGGTGATGTAATGAGATAATTTTTGTATTTTTTTATATATTCTTAATTTTCAATCTTTTAATGTTTAGTCCCTTGATCTTTCCCTTTTGACATTCATATCTTACCTTAACCCTAGAATAACAACGTTGTACCAAATCCTGCCACAAGACCAATTTCAAAGTGCTGCGTAGGCTGTTGTGTGCACCCTTCCCTGGGTTTCATGAAGTGTTCAGTGTGAGTTGTGTTCTAGTGGACTGCAGTGGGTTCAGGTCATTCCGACGTCTACTTTTCGAGTTATTCCTAAATGTACCGAATTCGGTACCTTGTTGGTGAACTAGGGTGTACAACACGTCTTACTACACTCAGGTAATATTTTATTGTATTTTTGCAGGTTATAACATCGATGTTTTCAGGATACTATAGACAGTGTTCTGACCTGCATGGTGGCCCAGGGTAGGCCTAGGTACCTGGATACCAGTAGCCTGGCAGATGAGTCAGATGTCCCTGCAGCCACCCTTGGTAGCCCCACCTTTTAAGTATTGAGTGCCTACTCTGATGCCCTAGCTGATTGTCGAATTTTGTTCTGTTGCTGCTGTTTTTAGTACATGCTGCAGGTAGTTCTGGTCGTTTCTTAAATACTACCACCAGGGCCACCAGATGGCAGGTAGAGTTCAGTGAAGGACCCAATAGCGAGGATGTTCTTTGCTTGTTTGTGGACTACGTCACCCCTGGCTGCTTGAGGCGCAATTACTGGCATGTTTTTCCTTCGCCTCTTCACTGACCAAGGAGAGTGTACCCATGCCCCATATCTTTAAGGGGGATATGGCAGACACTCCCGGGAACATAATCATTGACCGTAAAAGGCAAGTGAGTAGCTCAAAAAAACGTAGATGTAATTAAAAAAAAGTCATGTGACGTGAGAAACCTATATGTGTACCCTACGATAGGAGGCAGCCAAATGCTGGGCTGGGGCTATAGGCGAGGTCATGAGGACACAGTCGGGTTTACGGGGGGGTGGGGTGGGGTGGGGAGGGGGGGGGGGCATGTATAGGTCATTTTTTCCTTAGGAATGTCCGAATCGTCCGACAGTGAATGTTTGGGGTGGTGCCGGGAAAATTCCTTTTGGGACAACTATGTTCGGTCTGGGGAAATCTATGAATGTACAAATCCATGAACAGTGAACCTGCTAATACAGGAGAATGGGTATATATATATATATATATATATATATATATATATATATATATATATATATATATATATATATATATATATATATATATATATATATACAGTACCCTCTCGAGTTTCGCGCTATCCGAGTTTCATGGTTAGTCCCAAATTCTTACCATCCCGACTTTCGCGCTGCTTTGACACGTATGGGTCACGTCTACTTACCATCGGCGTCACGCACGCTACCTTAAAAGGTAGTATCACATTGGACGTTTTCCTCCAAACATTGTGGCTGTGGCAAGAGAGAGAGAGAGAGAGAGAGAGAGAGAGAGAGAGAGAGAGAGAGAGAGAGAGAGAGAGAGAGAGAGAGAGAGAGAGAGAGAGAGACTTATTAATCACGTTAATCGCGTTTGAAGTTTGAACTTCCCGCCGCCTCCTCCCTGTCGCGTTTGGTTCAACTCGGCACAGCCTCAATACCACACGAGCCCCCGGCTCGAGAGGAGGTGAAAGGTGAGATAGAGAGGATGAAAACAAGGAGAAAAGAGAATAGTGTGGGGAGGGAAGGTCAGAAAGGAGAGTCAGGTCAGGGCTTTGGTCAGGACCTGACCTGACCAGAGTCAGGTCATGTCCATACCTATCACACACACACAGGTGAAATGAGAAGGATGTGAGGAGGATGGGGCAGAAAGGAGAGTCAGATCAGAGCTTTGGTCAAAACTTCTCTCTCTCTCTCTCTCTCTCTCTCTCTCTCTCTCTCTCTCTCTCTCTCACACACACACACAGAAGGGGAATGAGAATGGTGTGTGGAGGGAGGGGCAGAAAGGAAAGTCAGATCAGGGCTTGGTCAGGATATGACCTGACTCAGGTCAAGACATGACCTGACTCTCCCTTACATTTATATATATATATATATATATATATATATATATATATATATATATATATATATATATATATATATATATATATATATATATTGGAAAATATGCAGGAAATCCACCTAAATCAAGGCGAGTTACTTGCTAAACTCCCTAATTCCTACCTCTGACTAAAGACATGTAGAATTGGCCAATACTATTCATGCACTTAGCTTCGAGTTCCGGAATGTAGGGGGGTGGAGGGGGGAGGGCAATCTAAGTTTGCTTTCGGCCTTTTCTTTAAAATATGCTTTTCAAGATGAGAATAACAAAGTTGGAAGGACTGAAGGTGTGTTCTCAGAACTGTCTAGTCTCAGAAGAAGGTGGCTGGCGATTTTCAACTCAACAAGTTCAGAGTTGCAACATCATTGATTCACAAGATGTTCAAAATCTCTTCACTGTGCTTCTAATCATACTGTGATATTGAATTACCACTTGTTCCCTAGTTCCAATTGAACATCACCAAATAAATAATAATAGTAATAATAATTAATAATATATACAAACTGGAATAATTTCTACACACACAGAGGTATGTAGGTATCAATCTCTCTCTCTCTATGTGTGTATATGTGTGTGTTTGTGTGTGTGTGTGTATATATATATATATATATATATATATATATATATATATATATATATATATATATATATATATATATATATATATATATATATATATATATTATATCCATTCATTTATAGAATCTAATTCTTTAGATAGATCCAGAAGAAAGAAAATGGTAATGATCCTCTCATGTAAACTCAAAACATAAATTGTGATGAAAATGATCTTAACTGGAGGAAGACCATGTAATTAACCGAACAATTGTAAGACTACCTCAAAATTACTTGCAGAGCAACAGTACAACAGTAAAATACTGGTCTCTATCTTTTCTCTGGTCACATGGCTGGGAGTCAATATTCAGCCAAGGAAAGTTGAAAGGTTTACTTCTCTCCATGGCTAGATCAATTTATCATCTCTTGAAGTCAATCCCCATTACACTGGCATACCCTCTTTGGTGCTGTCATCTAGCCTCTGTGAAGATAGTAGGTGACCCCTGAAGTTGGTTAGGTGCTCAACCTCTATACGGTTAGCCATCAGTTCCTCCAATGGTCCCCAAGTGTCATAAAACCAAGTGCCTCGAGTAATCACAAAAATTTCCCCTGCAAAATGAGGAAAAAGGTTTTAGTTCATAGTAATATTCATCTTCAGTGAATCTATATATAATTTTATTGACAAATATTTACTCATCTGTTGTACAAAAATATTGTACATAGCTATGCCTTAACTACTTAGAAAGTTAAGGATTAGTAATTGATGCCCACCTTGCCAGTAGATACTCTCACACTTGAGCAGCTTCACATCCACCTCGTACAGCCCTCCACGCACCACTATCTTGTCAACATCCTGCGGGGAGCCCTCTTGTTTTTCTTTCGGAGAGAGTTTTCCAGACCACTTCTGTTCACCTGCAGGACTCTCATTACCTTCTGCTCTGACATCTTGTAGCAAATCACGGTATTTCCATTCAATACGTAATGAGTCATAGCCAATGAATGGTGTCCATTTCTTGTCTGCTTCCACTTTATAAAACCATCGCACCTCTTCTGGCCCAAGATCATCCACAGTTTCATCTCCATAAGGTGTGGTTGATCGTGCTGCAGATACAGTGAGCTGGTTGGGGTCCAAGAAGTTTTCTCCAAGGCTACAATAGTTGTCACCATACTGGTAGTCGCCATAGTAATAATCTTGGTACATGCTTTGAGGGTCAGTGTTGTCAACATAATCAATGTTGAACTGATAATTCCCTGAGTTTTGAGGAAAAGACTGAAGCTGACCAAAGTTATGGTATTGCTGCTGTTGTGCACTAGAGTAGTCCATATTGCTGTACTGTATGTGAGAAGGTGATGACTGGAAGTTCTGCTGTAGGTGCATGCTGTGATTTATCTGGCCATTGACAAATGACTGAGCTGTATACTGATTAACCTGCATCATTGAGAGGTTGTTAGGTGGATGCTGTGCTGCCTGTGTGCTTCCTACATGTTGTGAGTAGCCATTGCCAGGCACAGAATGCCATGAGAGTCCTAAGCCACCAGCCTGTGGAGGCAGCTGGGTAGAGGAACATGGGCCAGCTGGTGACAGCTGCTGAGATGGAAGGGCAGGTCCCAGCTGTGAGGGCAGTGTGGAGGCCTGCTGCTGTGAGGATAGACTTGGGAGCAGCTGTGATGGCAAAGTGGAGACTAGCTGGGAGGGTAGAGATGATGCCAGCTGTGAAGGATGAGTTGAGGACAATTGGGAAGGATATGAAATTGGCAGCTTTGAAGATACAGCAGATGGCTGCTGTGTGGAAAGGTTGGTGGTCAGCTGTACACCATCAAGCCTTTGCCTCAGTGCATGGTTGTTGACACTCATACAATCTAAGTCCAATTCATGCCTGAGACCGTGGGATGATGAATAAGTGTTTCCCAAATTAGACCTCATAGGTGAAGTGGAGAGGGAGAGTGTGTGAGTGGTGCCCCTGGCCGAAGAAACACCTAATGAGGCGAGACACTTTGGGGTATACTCTTGCGGAACGGGTGAAGGCGGCTGGCGAGGGGTGGCATGAACATGACTGTCAATTGTCAGGCTGGGGGGGTTGCGACTCAAGATGTCTTGACTCTGTGGCTGATATTGTCCTTGTTGGTGATGATTGAAGTGTTGTGCGTGGGGCTCGAGGGGGCGGTGCGAGGGGGGGTAACCGGCTAAGAGGCCGCGACCCCCATACACCCCCCCACCTCGACCCTCCTCATGGCCGTGCTCTGTTGGCCCCATCCGCTGCTCCACGCGGGAGAGGGAGAGCTGGTCGAACTGGTCTGGGAGTGCGGTGTGGGTGTAGCCGAGGTGCTGGTCGCCCCTCCTGTTGTAATCCATGCTGGGCTAGTCATCACAGCCGCCACACAGAGCCAGGCGAACACTCCTCCACTCGGCTCGTCTTCACGTCGATGCCTGATCTGCCTCGTTGTGCGAAAATCTTTGTCTTCATCACTTTAGGTCTTAACGCAGGTATCTCACATCGTGGGAAATATGCACCGCTTGCCACTACCAGTTCCAGAGGGGCCGGGCAGGACGCTCACCAGGTATGCGAGTGCTGAAGATCGCCGCGACCACCTCAGCCGCATGACTCCATTGATTGGAAAGTTTGTACTGCCGTTGCGCCGAGAAATACCTCCTTGCAAAATAAGTCACTCTTCTGTCCAACACGCGTGCGCCCTGGCGAATACACAGCAGGAAAACCTATTAATTTGCCTGGAATGGAGTGATAGGAATAATAGTTAGGCCTCGGAGTAGAAATCTTAGGAGAGGGTAAATCTCCCCCTTCCCTCCGCCTCCTCTTCCATTCTCTCCCCTCCCAGCATTTGCCATTTTCTACTGTCATTACTTTTTGCATTTTCCCTGATTTCCCGCTCTCATTCTACTTTTGTCCACTTGTGATCTTTGTAATGGTTGATATTGCTTACAAGAAAACAACACACCAGACCAAACAAGCAGGAACGGAGTGAACGTCAACGTGGGGTAATCTTCATTAAATCTGCCCTATTCATTTGTTATAAAGCCTTCTACTGAGTAAAAGTGTTGCTCTGATGTCTGTACCATGTATTGGAGCCGAGACAGGACAAGTAAACGATAGCGGTGAGTGAAATATAGAAAAGTAAGCAAGTTGAACTTCTCTCTGCGAGCTATTTTGCGCTGCGAGCTGATTCCTACAACACAGTGTCGTGTACAGCCTCCCTCTGTGAAAACGAAAAGTGTACTACTTCAGCTCAATAAATAACGAATGACCATGCTCTATTACACCGAATTACGACACCAGGGTTTCCTTCACACCGATTTTGATACACTATCGAATGTAGGGATGCTAATAATTGCAGGCAGTCACACATACAGTATGGAATTTAACCTTAATGGATTGATATTTCAGATGGCTATACTCTTTTCTGTTTTCTAAGCTATTGCATCCAGCTTAATATGTAAAGATCTTAAGTAAATAAATATATGCCAGGTCCCTTTCACAGCCAGCCGGGCGTTCAAACCAAGGAGACCACATATTGCATAATAGTCTCCTTGGTTCAAACAGCAGACCTGCGCCCTCCTCAGGAAGACGGGGCAGCTGACGCGCCTGTGAGGCCCTCACAGGACGACACCCAGGGCTCATGTGAGTGACTAGATCGCCGCGGCCCAGGACAACACCACTCGCGGCGTGATATTTTGTGGTATAGCACGACACCGCCGCACCAGCCAGCCCACCAGTGACCGACTACAGCAGTGAGGACCTCCAGCAGTGACCGCCTCCAGCAGGCCCCACCACCACCACCACCGCGGCGAGGAGGTTGTCAGGCCACCACCGCCACCAGCGGCATGGCGGCTGCAGGGAAGGGGGTGAGTCCTCAGTCAGAACATTCTTTTGTTCTCCATATATGTAGTGCGGCGACGGCCTGATGAACGAGCCTCCCATAACCCACTTAGCCAGTGGGGTACCTCTTTGGCCGACTCGGTAAGGAGTGGCTCTCCCGTCACGCTGGTCGCGGGTTCAACCCCAGGCAGCCGGGGAATACCCTCACTTTGTCTTGATTAATTTCTCGTGTTATTTCGATACACGCAGAGGCCGTGTTGAGAAATAGGAAAGATTTAGAAAATAAGCTCGTCGGGGCATTACAGTGGTGGCATAGCGGTGGGCATCCTCTCCTGCAGTTCTGTTGAGTTTCCCCGAAGGGGTAACAGGTAGGATGGCCCATGCTCCGAGGGTAATAGAAAATGGGAGAGTTGGAGGTATGTCTTAAAGGGACATTGTGGAGTTATGTCTCAAAGGGACATTGTCAACACACAGAAATAAATCTACATAGGGGGGAAAGCCGTGTAGTGCGGCGACGGCCTGATGAACGAGCCTCCCATAACCCACTTAGCCAGTGGGGTACCTCTTTGGCCGACTCGGTAAGGAGCGGCTCTCCCGTCACGCTGGTCGCGGGTTCAGTCCCAGGCAGCCGGGGAATACCCTCACTTTGTCTTGATTAATTTCTCGTGTTATTTCGATACACGCAGAGGCCGTGTTGAGAAATAGGAAGGATGAAAAATAAGCTCGTCGGGGCATTACATATATATATATATATATATATATATAAATATATATATATATATCTATATATATATATATATCTATATATATATATATAGCTATATATATATATATATATATATATATATATATATATATATATATATATATATATATATATATATATATATATATATATATATATATATATATATATATATATATATATATATATATATATATATATATTGTGCGCATTGAAAATACCAAGGTTAGAGACATATTATTTTAGGTTATCATGTCTTGGCAGCGGGTCATAGGTCAAGTTGGGTTAGGTTAAGATTCGTTTTAGGTCCGTGCCAGTATCTCATTACCTACCTTATGAAACATCAGTATCTCTTCATATATCTTTTCTACAAACCTTCAACAGTCATGGAAACGCTTTGAAAATCCAATTCAAGGACTTTTTTTTTACTCTTGAAAATAGGGGATAATGTTTACGAAAGCGCATCACCTCCTCTGGCGACGGTGCAGCCAGTGTTGCGAGAAATACCTCCTTGCTGAAATAAGTCACATTTACATGTGGGGGGTGTCCAGGGGGGGTGTAGTTAGAAAGGGGGGCCCAGGGGGGCGCAGCCCCCCTGTTAGTAGGTCGTAAAGTTCAGTTGGAGTAGTTTAAATATGCTCCCCAACCCTAAACCCTCTGCGAGCTATTTTACGGCTGTGGCGGCTGCAGTGTCGTCGCGGCCGCCGCCAGAGGAGGCGACGCGCTTCTGTAAACATTATCCCCTATTTTCAAGAGTAAAAAAAAAGTCCTTGAATTGGATTTTCAAAGCGTTTCCATGACTGTTGAAGGTTTGTAGAAAAGATATATGAAGAGATACTGATGTTTCATAAAGTAGATTATGAGATACTGGCACGGACCTAATACGAATCTTTACCTTAGGTTATATTTCAGTTAGGTCATGTCAGGTTAGGTTAGGTTAGATTTAGTTTAGTTAGGTAATGTCAGGTTAGGTTAGATTTAGTTTAGTTAGGTCAGGTTAGGTTAGGTCAGGTCAGGTTAGGTTAGATTTAGTTAAGTTAGGTCAAGTTAGGTTAGGTATAATAGTAATAATAATAATAAGAAGAATCGTAATAAATGGTTTATTCATTTGTTGGCAGCCATAAGGCTGAAAATACACAAAATACAATGAGATTTATGTGATGCATAATGGGGGGAAGTGAGGAAAGGTGTGTGGTGTGTGTGTGTGTGTGTGTATTTACCTAGTTGTGACATACGGGAAAAGAGCTACGCTCGCGCTGTCCCGTCTCCATATCCTCTCTTATCCAACTTTTCCTTAAAATCATGAATGTTTCTTGCACAAACCACCTCCTCCTCCCGTCTATTCCATGGCTCAATGCTTCTGTTTGGGAAGCTAAACTTTTTTACATCTCCCCTGCACGTGGTCACCTTCAACTTCTTTCTATGTCCTCTCGTTTCTCTCTCGTTCCACACACACAGGTCCGCTCTGTCCTCATTCTCCACCCCGTTCGTCACCCTGTACACCGCTACCAGGTCTCCTCTCTCTCTTCTCTCCAGGGTTGTGAGCCCCATGCTATTTAGTCTCTCCTCATACACCCGATCCCTAAGTTCCGGTACCATCTTAGTTGCCATTCTCTGTACTCTTCCCAGCTTTCTTCTGTTCTTCTTTTTGTGAGGAGAACAGACCACTGCTGCATACTCCAACCTTGGCCTTATCATTGTAACTATTATTTTCTTCATCATCTCCTCGTCCAAATACACAAATGCCGTCCTTTTGTTCCTCTGCAAATTCATAGTTTGTCCCGCTATCCTGTTGATGTGTTTGTCCGGTGACATGTTCACCGTGTGTGTGTGTGTGTGTGTGTTGGGGTGGAGGGGTTATGTGATCATGGAGTTAGTTATTGCCTTTACAAGTGTCAGTAATGTGCTAAGCCGGTATCTGTCCGCGTGAGCTCTGACCAGGACGAGAATATTGTTGTGTCTTGTGGGTCTTGTGGGGGGGGAGGGCAGATGGGAGCAGGTCTCTGTGGCAGGAGTTGTGGAGGGGGGGACTCGCCGAATTTGGTAGGGGATAGCCACCTGTGCAAAGTTAATACTTACAACATGGATTCTTCATTAGACCCTGAATGCAGTGCAGCAACAAGTGACTTCTGGAAAATAGAAGGGGGTCGAGGGGGGCGAAGCCTCACCTGTATTATTCTAGAACGTCATCCGCCTCACAACAAAGAGCACCTTGGTGCTATATGAAGTATTTTGTGTCCATACAACACACTGCCATATTGCTTTTCCTTCTCAAATGGAAGAGGGGTCGAAGGGGGCGAAGCCCCCCTGTTACGTAGGTTATGTAAAGATAGGTTTGGTTTGTTTAAATTTAGGTATTAGATATTCTAGTGTTTACCCATACTCACCCCTCTCAACCAAAATTGGCTCGTGGGCCTTTGGGACTGTGGGGAATGCGGTGGTAATCATGAAATGCGTCGCAAACACATGGTTTTTAAGTTATGGGGGGTTGAAAAATATCATAGATGTAGGGAAATTCCATACATTCAGGGATATTTTACCACATACGGAAACCACGCAATTTCACTCAGTCTCTAGCAGAGGGAGGGTTGAGGGGGGCAAAGCCCCCCATTAGAAGGTTATGTAAAGTTAGGTTGGAGTAGTTTAAATATATTCGATAGTTTTTGTCACGTACGGAAACCACACAAGGGGGGCCCCCATCAGAAGGTTATTTAAAGTTAGGTTGGAGTAGTTTAAATATATTCGAGTAGTGGGGGAATCCAGGGAAGCCCGCCCGTTAGAGGTTAGATTATGTAAAGTTCGGTTGGAGTAGTTTAAATATACTTCCTCAAGCAAAACCCCAGATTTCCCATGGGTCCCCCAAGATTGTTAGAGGAAGGGGATTAGGCTTATTTCATTACTTTTAAGTACTTGCGCCTTCATATTATGGTTGAAGAACATGTATCTCGTCCCTTAACTATAATATGGAGGTATAATATCGTATTTTGGAGGCACATAGTGACTCCATAATTACCTTCAAGGGATTTTTTTACCACGTAGGGAAACCATGCAATTTTACTCTGTCTCCTTAGCAGGGAGTGGGGGTTTTCCAGGGCGAAGCTACAGGGCTCAAATTAGAGTCGATGAACTATAGGAGAAAGTTGAAAAAATTCTATCCTTTCTTGACCTGACTCAACCTAACTCTAAATAACAAATTGTCTAAGTCAGTTCTATTAATTAGGTTGTGTTAGGTTAGGTTTGCTGGATACTATGGGTTAAGCTTGATTAGGTTAGGCTGGCTTCTTTTCCCAGGTAAAAGATATTTCCTATTGTATATATTAGGTACCTACTTTTTATTTATTTTTCTCTGTATATACTGTACTTTGTGAAATAAGTGGACAGTGCTAGGCTTGATTTTTACTACATATCTATTACGTGTATCATCAATAAACGTACCTGTTATAATTGGTCTGTGCAGCAGTTTGAGGGTTCAGGTATGGGGTTGGGAGCCACTGCTTGCAGGGATGGCCACTGTCCCCAAGAAGGTAGGAGGGTCTTCTTTTGAAAGAAGTTGAATAATGTAGTCATCAGCATACGAGTGGATAGGACAGTTTGTTGTGGAAAGATCACTGATGAATAACAGGAAGAGAATGGGAGATAGGACAGAGCCCTGCGGGACACCACTGTTGATAGGTTTAGGGGAAGAACAGTGACCGTCTACCACAGCAGAGATAGAACGTCCGGAAAGGAAACTAGAGATAAAGGTACAGAGAGAGGGACAGAATCCGTAGGAGTGTAGTTTAGAAAGCAGACTTGTGCCAGACTCTCACTTGGCCCATGCTGCCCCCTTGGTGCTCCTCTTGACAAAAGTCACTGGAGTTAGGGTTGATTGAAGATCTGGGCAGCATGTGGGTAATATTCCGCCACTCGGCGATGGTTGAAAATTGTCAGCATGCATTGGTGGGACTCAAAACCTAGGTCCCCAGACTCATCACACCTGAATGCTGACCACTCGGCCACTGCTCCCTATTCAATTGTCAGGTTCTCAAGCTGTCCTAATTTTGTCCTTATCATCAACTAGGGAAGTGTTTCTTTTTACCTTAAGAAAATTGCATTGCTGCACACAACTTGGTCTTGTTTAGGTAAATTAGGAACAGTAAATACCAAGTCTTTACTACTGTATTCTAAAATATGTGCTTAGTGTTGCAGTCAGCCTGAAAAATTTGTTCTTCCCGAGTGGTTAATTTCTTCAAATGTTTAGGATAATTGTCTCATTACAATCAGACAGAAGGCTCAAGATGTGAATAAAATCACTGATAGGTACAGAAAGAATGGGTTACATCAACAAAATTAAAAGGGAAAATTTTCTTTATTTGCGGTAGATTCGGTTTACATAGTTCCTTGTTTTACAGCTTCCATATTTATACATAAAAATTATACCATCAGTACAAATGGTCCAAATTAAAATAGCAAACATTCATTCCTGCCTGGGTTTGAGTATTGTAAAATGGGTGAGTTGGTACCAAATATCAATACATGATGCATGGAAACTGGAACAATGAACTTATCAGTGGGGAGGTGTCATGGTTGGGGTAAAATATCATGGATGGGAGCAGAGCAGCTCAGTCATCATGTGCTCAGCTGTTGCATATGAGAACAAAATTGCATCTCAGCTACAGGGAATGAGGTAGGATGTGAGAGATGCATAACTTGAGAGGGGAATACGCCATGCTATAACATTTAACTGAATGATATGAATCAGATCAAAATAGGAGGTTGGAAGGACTGGTGTAAATGGTATTGTTCAACAGATTATTTACAGATAATAGGAAAACATGTGGAGACAGTAACTTTAAAATATGAGGAGTGGGAGATGTAGTTCATGATGTGTAGTTCATGATGTGTTGGAGACATTCAAGGGAATAGATCAGCCAATTTTACAAGTGTGGCTGATTGTATGAAGAGCAGAGACATGAAGAAACTAGCCATAATTCAGATGCATTTCATCAAATTAAAAAAATAAATGGGAAACTTGTGAGTGAGTGTAGTAATATTTTGTTATCTTTAGTTTGATATTGTAACAAGCTAATGGGCTGCTTTATAGAATTTAAGTGAGCAGTTGCATGAATGCCTGTCAGTTAGTCATATTCCAGTCCTTTAAAGCTCCCTTTCTAGGTCATTAGGCACTCAATTTGACAAAGATTCAGATCTGGGCCACTGACTACTTTAGTTACCCCTCATGAATATATCTATGAAGACTATACTGAATCTCAAACAGTTTAGGGAGATTCCCTCAATTCTTGAAATATGGCAAACATCCACTTTTATCCCGCTGAACCTGGGTTATAAGTGCACATTGCTACCCTCCAATCTTGGGCATTTTTAACACTTTTTTTTTTCCTAAAATGGTCAGAAATGCACTAAAAACATGAAAAATGGTATAAAAGCCCTTACTGTCAATGTAACATTCACCAGAAAACACCCCATCATCATTTGAAGGTCCCATGGTGTATCTGTCTGGTGTATCAAACTTGGCGCATGTGGGCTGTCAGTGGTGGGCTGCCACCTGTTACCACATCATGTGGTGGCTTGTCTGGGTGTAGATGCGACAAGATGACAAACAACAGTCGGACATGTTTATGGGTTCACAGAAATGCGATAGCTGTGAGGTGTGGGGTGCATGTGCGTACGTGCGGTGTGGGTCTAACAAGTTGCCTGTCTGGGATATTGTTCCCACATACTGCCTACATGTCCACTCCAAAAATCCGCCTCCTAGGCTGCTCCATTAAGGCGCCACAATACTCTATGGTAGGTGACGCATCACGTGCATCGCTGTTCCCTTGATTACTTTTTTATCGACGCATCAAATGCGTTGCTGGGGTCCAGTGGGTTAACAGAATAATGCAAAATACATCAGATATTGTGCAGTTTTGAGCTAAAAACTTGTAATTCCTAAAGGTCCACATTTTATACAGACCAAAACCAAATGAATCCTACTTCTCTCTCATCTTTCCACTCTTTAAATTTCTCTTAAAGTTTCACAAGATTAGTTGTGCTGGCTATATTTAATGGAATAATGATACTGTAGGTATGTTAGCCTTGAAAACCAGGGCCATATTTTTGTTCTTAAGAGGGGCATTCAGCTCTTGCACAAGTACATACAGCCATACCTCGGTTTACGAGTTTAATTCGTCCCGGAATTTTGCTCCCAAATCAAAATGCAGTGGTACCTCGTGATTCAAACGCCTTTCAATTCGAACAATTCCCAATTCGAACACATTTATCAAACAAATTTTGTCCTCCAATTTGAATGTACGTCGCAATTCAAATGCAAACAAACGGCTGCAGACAAAGTCACCAGTGTAGCCAGGTTGGTGAATGTGATACTGCGGACTCCAGCTTCAAAAAATGCCAACCCACGACTGCCATTTTTCCCCACACACTCCCTTGAAAAAAAAGCCCAAATTGCGTGGGAAAAACATGGACCTGGCAACGCTGGAAGCCACTCTTGTCAGTCACGCTTGCGCTCCCCTGCTTTGAACGCCACACACACACACAAGGCGCATTTTGTGATAATTATCACACCTCTGGCAACACTGCACCGTGGGCATTTTCCTCCTACCGTTGGAGCTAAGAGAAACCGCGGTTACCCGTACACCAACTGGGAGCGAGTTGTTGGTTTGGGTAAACACTCCTGTCCTCCCGTCTTTGAAGCCAAACTATGATCATACCCACAACCGCTTCTTCCTTCCATTTAACTGTAGCAACAAGTCCATAATTTAAGTAACAGCAGCACAAGCCACAGCAGCCCTTACTTTTGCAAACGGTGCCATGTGGATACAGGATGACTTGTTTGTTTACGTTGCATATACAGGCAACCGACCTTGGTCATGTGTGACGCACACCCAGAAAAGTTGGAGTTGCCGGTTGCGACTACAGTCACCATGGTTGGAGAAAAAAGGCCCAGTGTGACACCAGCTTGAGACCTCATTCCCATTGTTTTCCGCTCTGAGCACCCTCGTCTCAAGATGAACACAGGGAACTCATGTTTGCATCTTCGACTTGTACAAACAGGATGCTTGTACACCAAGTCACTGCTCGTAAACCAAGGCATTTTTAGTGATTTTCTTTTGCTCATAAATCAAAATGCTCATAAACTAAGGCACTTGTAAACTGAGAATCTACTGTACTAGCAGAATGTTCATGGGGGCTTTGGTGAGGAAAGGAGCTGTGAGAGGTAGAGTTGGACATTGAGATGACAGAGGACATTGAAGACTAAAGTGGATATTATCAATGTTTGAGAATAATTTTTTATTCACTGAAAGGAGTGAGTTTTATTCACTGAAAGGAGTGAGTTTTAGAATGGATTGGAGAGGGAGGGCAGGAAGGGGATAGAAAATGAGTATGCGAGAAATGTATGTTTAACCCGTGGGCTTTGGCTATGGGAAAGCCAAGAAGTGGCCGAGAATCGACAAAATTACACTGCATTTTGAGACTAAGAAAACAGCATGGAACATACATCAGAGCACTAATCTCATAACCATAAAGCCGTTAAAAATATTTACTTTTACTCAAACTCCATTCTTTTTGGGTGGTGTTTGTTATAAAATAAACAGTCTCGTGACGCTTGGCATCAAGCCGAGAGTCGCTTGTTGTCTACTATAGAGAATTTGACAAGTGATTACTGTATGGATAGCTAATTCAGTATGCTATGACCTTACAGCACCACCTATGACAAAAAAGCCCACCTCAATATCACTTACCCACCACAATGACCTAGGGCATTCATGGTGGATTGCGCTATGCCACCACTGCCTACAATTAGCTTGAATTAGGGGTTTTATGCAAGCCCTTTTTAGGGTCCACTGTACCACAGCCACGACTTGTGAAAGCCCTGAAAAGGGTCTGCCGACGTTCTCGGGTTAAGAAAACCGGGCAATCCCCTTGAATTTTAGAGTAATGAGCATCAATATATACTATATAGATGGATATGTTCACATTCACCTTCTACAGACAGAAGGGAATACATGACAAAAGAAGGTGTTTTTTTCAAATTTAAAATTAAGACCCATTATATTTTCTGATTATAATCATATCAATCTCTGAACTGATCACATACACATTCACACAGACTTTCACATTGCACACAGACACTTAGCAAAATCTGCCTGCCAAGACTATCTGGGCCCTGGACAATCATAGTATCATGTTCTAATAATTGTCAACCTACTTTATGGTAAGAGAAGAGGATTAAAGACTTTGTGTCTATTACCTGATGTCTCTCCCATAAAAAAAAGTAAAAATCAATATATAATCTCAATAAATGCTTTTGACTATTTAGTGACTCACTAATGTCATTATTTATATGTACTAAATGTTACCTAAAAGTCAATAAATATATAAAATCTAGTTTTAAAAAACATAAATAAAACTTCTTGCCACTAAGTGCTAATAACACAGATTAAAAACCGGGATTAAGTGATACAAGATGACTCAGTAAAAAGATTAATGCTACATTTCTGTAAAATTTTATAATAACCAAAACTGTCGCTGGTATTGGTACCAGTCTTTGGCTCGGTCTAATGGAGTCTTTGTTTGGGTTAAGGCCTGTGCTGCCTCTTGGATCTTTGGTTCATTCTTGCGTAAATATAGGCTTGTGTCCTCCATCATCACTGCCAAACGACTCTCTTCTATTTCATCTAAGCCAAATTCATCACTGAGGTATGGGTTGAAGCGATAATACACACTGCCTGGCAGAAGGTCGTGCATTGTTGTGTGCACACCTGTTGAAGAGAAGAAACGGTATAGTCCAATAGTATACAAAGCTTCATGATGGCAACATGAAACAGAAAATACAAAATATCACACACACACACACACAAAGAACTCAGATATTGTGAGAGCATGTGAATGTTTATAAGAGCGTGGGAGAATCTGAACAATAGGGGCAGAGAGATAAAACACTTGGGTTGTGTTTTCAATACCTCGAGTTTCGCGATCCTCGAGTTTAGCGCTGAAAGCACCCCAAAAGCATTTGAGATAGGTGTTGACCTTGCAGAATTCAGATTTAGGAGAAGTTGCGTTTTGGGATGAGTTACGTTACAGTAGGGAAAGCATACCACGAGAATGAGAGCAGTGTTCACTGTATCTATGATCTTGATCTTGGTCTTGATGTCGCAGGTGGCCTGGGATTTCTCCCTTGGTCTTGGTCTTGGCTCAGGAGGTAGTTGTCCCTTTCGGTCCCAATTACAGCCTTTGAAACGGCTTACTTCCTCAGGGCCAACACCCTGATAATCATGGTGTAAAAGAAATTCTTGCTGGGCCGCCATATTTGCTGATGACGTCATCACAGCATGAAGGCGCTCCACCTCTCAAAGCCAGAAGCCAGCAGACGTGCCGAGTTGGCAACTCGTGCTGCCTTGTCACGTGTTTGAAAGCACTTGGGATGTTCTGAGAGCCCCGATTCCCTCTCTCAAACACAGCCCAGGAGTGTTTCTAAGGGGGGCACTAATTTTATATGGATTTTCAAATAGTACGGGAATCCTGGGTCCCTAACCCCCATACTATTTGAGGGACGACTGTATATATATATATATATATATATATATATATATATATATATATATATATATATATATATATATATATATATATATATCAAAATTATCAAATAATTAGTTTCATTATGTGCCATTTAATTTTGCATGTTTTTATATATAATACATGATGATTATGTTGAGATTATGGCTGAAAACTTGTTAAACTTGTTATAATCAGAAGCGACGTTTGAAATTTGGCGCGTGTGGCCAGCCCAGATACGGGGCAGGGCGCCGTTTTCGCCCGGCTGTAGTGAAGGGGTTAAGAATGTATTACTAATATTATTGGCCTGATGTGGTAATATGTAGTAACTCAAGGACTACCTGTATTCATTAACATATTCCTGGAGGCAACTCCACTCCTAGACCTTGGATGTTCTCAAATGCACTCCTCTGCAGCCTAGAGTTTTGAGTTTAAAGGTATTTCACAACTCTTCAGGGTCCTTCAGAGTACCAAGCACCAGTGTGGAGTGAGAGTTGCCTACTTTGGGAAGGAGTTGGACTCAGTAAAAATTGGCAAGGAAATATGACATTGCTTCAGTTCTGTACAAATAATTTTAAGTAAGAACTAAGAGTGAGAAGTGTATGCATGCACACAGACACACACATACAAACACACCTTCAGTATCAGTGGCACTGTTCACGATTGTTCTGAGTCGCGTGGCCCAACTTATAGAGGCTTCATTGGTGGTGGCAATGGGCTCATGTCGTCCTGTTCCTACAGAGAGGACACACTGCAACTCTGCATCAGGCCATAACTGCTTAGCTTCATGCAGAGCAATAGCTGTAGGATTGTTGACAAACAGACCACCATCCTGCAATAGTTTAAGAGTCTAAGGCATTTCTATATTCTGGCGCTGGTAATGTGGACAAATTATACTTCCTAACTGCTCTTCTTTAATTAACACTATAGGATATCAGAGACCTGCTTGGTTTTCAATGCAACTGCAATGAGGATCCCACAAGACAATGCATTTTTCTCCAACCTTTATAGTAAGCACTAGTGAAAAGAAGTGAAAGCAGCTCTAAAAAGTGCAACTTGATAAATCAAATCTTATTTTGTGAAAGGTTTGAGTATGCAAAGTATTCCAAAACTCAGGACAGTCTTCCTGATTTACTCTTGGTGGTTACTAATCCTACTGCCACAAGTTGTGTCTAATTTAGTCTGACAGTACAGTAAAGGAATTTCAGTAAAATGTTTGCATCACTCACCAATAAAATCATGTCTCCTATTCTAAATTCTGAGAAGTACCCAGGAGCAGCGGCAGAGGCTCGTACTGCTTCCCAGAGGCGTGGTAGTGAAGTACCCTGGTAGTGGCTTGTCACTCGGTAAGGTAGATTGTAGTTGCGGAATAGGTATGCTTGAACCCTATTTGTGTTCGTCGTTGTGGCAACTAGACAAACCTGTAGAGAGTACAAGTCACATGGCACATAAACAAAATGGCATGCAAAGACATTTTTAATTTCATTCTCTTGCATTGATCAAATTCTTTTAAAGCATATATAAATGTCATAACACATACCTTTGGGGTATTTGGGTCCCGAGCAGTCTCAATAATATTGGTTTCTCCCATGTTCTCTTTCAAGATTTGAGTCCATGAATCAGAATCATAGTAAGAGTTCTTCATAAATAAGCTTGTGGCCCCTTTGAAAGTTGTTTGAGTGAAGATCCGAGTGCTTAAATCTTTATATAGTTTTTCACAGTCGTCCAGAGGCATTTTGTGTATTCCTGAAAATGTAATTATTTATTATTATATTATATATATATATATATATATATATATATATATATATATATATATATATATATATATATATATATATATATATATATATATATATATATATATATATATATATATATATATATATATATATATATATATATATATATATATATATATATATATATATATATATATATACAGTAAAACCCGATTATCCTAAATGGAAGGGGAAGCCTCTTCGGATAAGCGATTTTTCGATAATCCGGATTTATGGCCGCCATTTTGATCGCCGCCAGTTTGATCGTCGGCATTGTGTCTTGCTTTCTCGTTTGGATGAATATCACTTTGATCTTGCACCTTGGTTCTTATTTTCTCATTAGAACACATGTAGCTAGTATGGACGGACATGCGACTGCCCAGTGTGAAGTGTGTGACGCGACTGCCGCCGACTGACGATGTAAACAATGAAACCAAACAAACACACGCTACGCTAAACAAAGTAGTACGTTTAAAACATGTGATGTAAATGTTTTATTGTATGTTTGTCTGTGTGTCTCCTTGTCTGGACCAGTGTATGTTGATACTTGTGAGCTTTGCAGATCTGAATTGTGAATGTTGCAGAGTGCGATTGTGAATGGTTGTGCAAGCTTGCAAGTGTGACCTTGATGCATCGTGCAGGTGGAGACACAGTATGATGACTCATATTATCGCGCAACTCGTATGTTGGAAGGGGAATGTGGCATGGAGTGGAGAGGGGAGTCGTGTTTGTGTCGTTGTCTTTATATATACACACACACACAACGAGAAATATCTAAAGTTTCGGGCTCAATGAGAAGAGATATTTTTCACACTAAAATCATTATTTCAGGTCGTTTTGAAGCCGCACTTGAAGGAGGCTGCCTTATGGTTGGCTGACAGGTCTGAAAAAATGCTTGTAATTCGCTGGGAGTCCAATGATGTCATCGCCGGCACTCACCCAATCAGCGGCCTCACTGCCGTAAGGCGGTGTCACACTGGCCATTTTCCTCCAACTGTTGGGGCTATGGGCAACGCCTGTACGCCCAACCAGGAGTGAGTTGTCGGCTGTCCGTTAGCTGGTGTCACACCGGGCCTTTTTCCTCCCACCGTGTTGGCGGCAGGGGCAATCGGTAACTCCAACTTTTCTGGGTGTGCATCACACACGGCCAAGGTCGGTTGCCCATATCCACATCCACAACGTAAACAAAGCACTTGTCCTGTATCGACATGGTGTCGTCTGCTAAAGTAAGGGCTGTCGTGGCTTGTGCTGCCATTACCCAAGTTTTGGACTTGTTGCTGCAGTTAAATGGAATGATGAAGTGGTTGTGGGTGTGGCGTGCCTTTGGTTCCTCCATACCAGAATTTCTCATTGCCACCACTGTGCGTGCGCGGCCAACCCACCCATCTAGACTCCGACCACATAAACACGTGGATCGAGTAACAACACACACACACACACATACGCATGCACACATCACTCATCATGAACCATGGCAGATGTGTCTGACAAACAGAAACGATTTCACCATTTTCTAGTGTTAGAACTTATTTGGTGAGCGATTTTTGCAAACCAAACATACCCAATGGCAGTGTTAAAGATGACTGCTCTCTTCTTGCCATGAGTTAGGTTTTGTTCATGTGAGCAACTCACCATATGCGTTCTAACACTCAAAGAAGTGGTGAAATCATTTCTGTTTATCAGAAACATCTGCCATGGTTTCTAATGTCTGGTGTGTGATTGCTTGTGTGTCTTTGTTGTCACTTGGTCCATGTGTTCATGTGGTCGGAGTCTAGATGGGTGGATTGGCTGCACACACACAGTGGTGACAATGAGAACTTCTGGCACGGAGGAACCACAGGCACGCCACACCCATAACCACTTCTTCCTTCCATTTAACTGCAGCAATAGGTTCATAACTTGGGTAATGGCAGCACAAGCAGCGACAACCCTTATTTTAGCAGATGACGCCATGTCGATACAAACCAAGTGCATTGTTTATGTTGTGGATGTGGATATGGGGAACTGATCTTGGCCGTATGTGACGCACACCCGGAAAAGTTGGAGTTACCGATTGCCCCCGCCGCCAACGCGGTGGGAGGAAAAAGGTGACACCAGCTTACAGACGGCCGACAACTTGCTCCTGGTTGGCTGTAGAGTGTTGCCCGTAGACCCAACAGTTGGAGGAAAACAGCCAGTGTGACACCGCCTTACGGCAGTGAGGCCGCTGATTGGGTGAGCGCCGGCGATGACATCATCGGACTACCAGCGAATCACAAGCATGTTTTCATAACTGTCAACTAATCGCAAGGCAGCCACCTTCAAATGCGGCTTCAAAACGACGCGTTCTCTCTTCCCATTTTCTTCCTTTTTCCAAGGTACGTATTCAGAGACACTACTTGGAGAGGAGTTCCTCACATCCCCCACTCCCACTCTCCCCAACTCCCGCCTTTGTTGTTTAATATCTCTCTCTCTCTCTCTCGCCCATAGCCCTAATGTTTGGAGGAAAATGGCCAGTGTGACACTACCTTTTAAGGCAGCGCGCATGACGCCGATGGCAAATAGATGTAACCCGTACATGTCAAAGAAGCGAAACTCGGGGCAATAATGTGCGAAGGTCGGGATGGTAAGAATTTAGGACTAAGCGCAAAACTCGAGAGAGTACTGTACCTGTTTATCACAACTAATATAGGAAATACAATTCAGCAGATACACATCATCTAAACATAACGCAAATTTCTCTGTATACTTATGCATACATCTCAAAATTATCAATTAATTTTTATTTCTTTATGTGCATCATTTAATTTTGCACATTTTTATACATAATACATGATGATTATGTTGAGTTTGAAATTTGGCGCACGAGGCCAGACCGGATACGGGGCGGGGCGCTGTTTTCCCCCTGCCGTAGTGAAATGGTTAATTTAGTAACAATGATATACCAAGTTAAATGGCACATGATTTTTCATTGTAAATACAAAATTAAGATGTTTATATGCCAAATATCCACTTCTTACCTATTAATACACTTATGATGGCTCCTGTAGACACACCACAAATATAATCGAAGAGTTCGTGAATAGGTTGACCTGCTTTGTCCTCCAGTTTTTTCAACACTTCCAAAGCAACTAAGCCTCTGAAAAATTGGCATGAATGTTTCATTAAAGGGGACTGATGGCTTTATTTATATACAGATTTTTAATCAGCACATATTCTGAGGTTATTCGGGATGAATAATATAAAATGCATACATTTTAAGGTTTGGTTAAAAACTGACAATGCAGTTTCATATAACAAATAAAGTCAGTATTTCAAGTGAGGTATCAGAAATTTAATATTACTTTGGTATATGTTAAAGAGAATCTTTTGAGTGTGCTTACCTGACTCCTCCTCCATCAATTGTTAACAGTCTTATCCCACGAGCTTTGACAGGTTGCGTGTAGCCAAGCAGAGCAAGAGCTTCGCGGGCCTCACATTCTACTGAGTTGTTAGGTGTCTCCTCAAGTATTTTCAAAATAAGTTGAATACCCCTACTCTGAAATACATAAAATATAAATAACAAAAGTTATACACTTTCCATTTTGTTAAAGTTTCCTGTTTTCACTTTAAAACTACTGACAAATCTATAACCAAGTCCAATGAACTTGAAGAATATCCATATCTCTTTCTATCTTCTATCGATATCTTTATGGTAACTGCTGTTCTGAACTTATTAACTGCATGCTTTCATTCCTTATGCATTCTTTTATCCATTCCACTGGTTAACTCTGGAACAGCCTTCCTTCATCTGTATTTTTTCCTGCCTACAACTTGCTCATTTAAGAGAGTATCCACCTGAAATTGATCTCTTCTGGCCTTTTGTTTTCTTTTCTTTTGTTGGAGCAGTGTCTAGTGGGTGTTTTTGTTCCTGTTTTTTGCCCCTGAGCTGCCTCCATTGCTGTAAAAAAATCATGCAAAAATATATAAAAACAAATATAGCAACCAGGCATCGTGCTCACTGCTGCTGCCATACCTGAAGATGACCTATATGATTTTCAATTTTTCATTCGTGCACTTCACTGATTTTGCATCTAATAATAGGACTGATATTGAAAATTTTAATCAAACCTGTATAGTGAAACCATATTAACACGATAGTTTCTGCATTGGTTCCCATGGGTCCTTTCCTCCCCGCTGCTCTGCTACTCAGTCCCAAAACCTATCTTTTCCGCTCATATGTTAGCTATAGGTAACATATGAGAGCAAGAAATAGGTGTTGGGATTGTGTGGCAGAGCGGCTTGGAGGAAAAGACCCGCGGAAGCCACCACAAAAACAATCGTGCCAGTCTGGTTTCACTAGTTTCATCAAAGCTGACAGTCTGTTTATTATAGGTCAAGTGCCAAACTGTAAATTTTGGGTTGGGTTGAGTACATTTGTTGGGACATTTTTGACAAGATGGAGAAGAGAGAAAGTAAACATTAAGGTGAGAGTATTCTTGACTTGTTTCACTGAAGGCCCCTGAAGAAGCTTTCAGTAAAATTATTCAGGAATACGTTTTCCTCATTTCACTCGTGTTTCTCCTCCCTTTTAGTGAGGGAATAAGAAAATACAACTAAAATTAACAAAATATTTGATAAAATTCTCACGTGCTCATGAACCCTTTGACCTGCCTGTGATGGAGTTTGAGAGGAAAATTCTCATAAGTAGTTATGATAACTTTTCCCCACCCATCTTAAATCATTGACCCATCATGCTTTGCAGTGTCGTGCACTCCTATAAATTAAGTAAGCTAGACTTGTTTTCATGAAATGCTGAAATACTCTCATGTGGTGTGCGCTGGCAAATATAGATTAACTGGTAATGTTTGGGGCCCATGAGAATGGGCATAACATAACTTCAGCAGTGGGGCAAACTTGACGTACTTATTTGGCATACATCCAGACATCATATATTCCATCAGTATCCAAGAAAAGCATATTCCACACCCTCTCCTCATCACCTACAAACATTTTCTCACTTCCTCTTCCTACCACAGCAGTGTAGAAACAAACAAACATCAGTGCATTAGCGGTGAAGAGGGGAATGGGAGGGCATAACCACCCCTCCATTCTTCTGCATATAACTTGGCCCATGTGCTTATTTGTCTCACACCTCCTTTGCACTTATTCCCACACACTGCCATCCTCACCTCAACCAACCATTCCACGAATGACGTTGACACGCATGATTGACGTAGGTTTGAAGAGAAATAAGTAAACAATTGGAACATATGCTTGGGGAGGGGTGAAGTGATGTACCTTCTTGCTGATATCTCAGAATTCTGAATGTTTTTATCTTTTTTGATAATACTTTGTAGCCATTTTCCCAACACTAATGAGGCTTGTTTCAGTTGAAAGAAAAAAAGAAAATGTAATTTTCTGAATGTTGCAGATTATTACAGCAATATATTACCATTTCACTAGGCAAGAACAAATGAAAAATATTATTTCCACTTGATAAAATTCTGCAACATACATTCACTTATGTATTGTATAAAGTGCTTGTCTGGTATTTTATCATAAAAAAAAGTACCATGCATAAAAGATTTGTCACTTTTTCAATTTTGGCAATAATTTACATTGCAAATCACATGAAAGTTGATAGCATGCTATAAACTTGTGAAACTTGATCAACAATCAGCAAAGTTTAATTTTTCACAGACAATCCTCTCATGTCCTTTTGTTATGTATAACTTTAGTACCAATACAATAAAAAACTAGAAAATACCAATATTTCAACACCTCAGAGGTCCCTCTAACAGGTGACCATGGTAGAAGTCTCCTTTTTCTCCTGTCCATACACTATCCAGTTCTCTCCCACTCTATTAAATATTCTAAACTCATATTTTAGAGTTGTTTTATAATGCCCACCACATCCAACTTCTTTTCATATAAACCCTTTGCAATTATTGTGAGCAGACTTTGTTGGTCTGATACATATGATACGTATGATCATCTCCACCATTCCACATTTTACACCTAATCCCTAAAAAATAAACCTGTGGTCCTTTAACATTTCCTTTTCAGACAAAATATCAATGTTCATATTTCAAATGCATCTTTAATTGTTATCATAACTATATTTTATTTTCTTATCTCCCTACTATCCTTTCTTACATCATCCACTCCACTTTACTCTCAGATGATTACACAGCCGATGCCTCCCTCTGAAGAATTCGATGCCTCACCATCAAGGGGTGGTGAGAGTGAACTAAAACTTGGCAGATATCATCGCTAATCCTTATTATTTATGTACTATAAACTGTATTTTTAAAGTTCTTTTTCTTTCTAGATGATTCAATGGAAGCAAGTGTATGCTGTCCTGCAAAATGGATACAACTGGCAACCAAGCAGTGATCTGATACCTCCATGAAACAGCAAAAGTCCCGAAGATCTATGAGGATATGGGATCACTGTGGGGACAGATGCTCTATCCTGTGCCACAATAAAGAACTGGGTTGCTGAATTCAAACATGGCAACCTCAAGCTTGTAGAAGTGCCCTGCTCTGGACAACCGCACACTTAAACACCAATGAAATACTGGAAAAAGTACACACATGGTAATGGTAATATACCGATACTCCACTACAATAGCAAAGGAAAATAATATTTGAATGAGGCCATGGGACCAATATCCTCTTCACCCAGCCCACTCCACTTATCACCTCAACCCACATATGAGGGTGAGTTCACATCCTCAGTGAGATTCCCATCATAAATAAGGTGTTCTCATGCTGGGGCCTCAGATTGCTGTTCAGTGATCAGACATTCACAATTGCAATTCATATCAAAATTTGAAGCTTTAAGCAGATCCTGATACTTTTGCTGTGAGATTCATAACTATGGAAGCGTGAGGCAAGTTAATAGTTAGTGTATGAGGATCCCCAGGTGGCATTCCTTCTCAAAGCCTCACCTTGACAGCCACACCTTTGGCTTGGGGGTGCTGCCTCAGGTGGCTACATAAGTCCTGCAGCTTTTTTATACATCCTGTCTCGGTCAGCTGTTTGCCGAGACTTCTGGTTAAGTAGCGAGTTCGGGCATCAATACTTGGCTGGAATAAAAAGATGATTATTGATATTTTATCAACCTTAATTTTTCAAAGTACTTCGGCAGTTACAGTTTCTTAGAAAAATATGAGACATTTACAGTTAGATGCAGAGTGACATGTATAAGAATAAAAATTTTGCAATCATTTAATTAAAAAGAGAAATATATGTTACTTTATTTAGAGTCACTGGGGGTAAGAATAAACCACCACATTCTGCTGAACATAATGATATGTTAATAAAAGGAAAACAGGTTTGATACAGGAGGTTGAGGTTAATGATGTGTGGGTGTGTCACAATAAATGTACCAACTTTTGTAATTACTGCTTTTCTTGTTTTCCATTTTGGTACAGTTTTATCCATAACTTTTTGCTGTTCAGGTTTGGAGAAATTCAGACGAACTTGTGAGAAGTATGGTGGAATGTAGGTATTCACAGTTTTCAGTGCTTTCTTGAGATCAGAAATGTTTTCTTCACTGACACCTGAAAGAAAAACAAAAATACTGTTAAATAATACATTTTCAATGTTTCCACAAGAATAGCTCCAGTATTTATAATGATTTTCCATGACAAAATTTCTTCACAATTCAAGACCTAAATCTAAGTCATTCCCAGCTGCTAATTTAGCATTAAATCCATGGTCTTCATATCACTATTTCATTACTATGCAAGTCTTAAATCTGTATTAGGAAAATAAAATGCAGTCAAAGCATCCAATTTTCAAAGTACTCATTGCCAGATTAAAGAAACTGAACCATTCCTGTAAACCTTTGGATATGATGCCATAAAACTCATCCAAAAGCAGATTGTTTCAAGTTATTGATATGCTATATTTGTCTTTGTGCGCACACACACACACACACACACACACAATACAAATTTATAAATTATTGATTAAAATGGAAGTAGACAATGAGGAGTTACTACTAAGAGAAGGAAGAAACGTCAGCAATACATGAGGGCACAGTAAAAAGTTGAGGAAAGGAAGATGCTTGAGAGACAGAAATATAGCTTCCCGCAAAGAAACAGAGGTTTGGAATAGACTAAGTGAGGACGTAGTATCGGCGAAAAGTGTGCACAACTTTAAGGAAAAGCTGGACAAATACAGACATGGAGACGGGACCACACGAGCGTAAGCCCAGGCTCTGTAAAACTACAACTAGGTAAATACACACACCACACACACATTCTTTCCTGTTATAATCTAACCCAAGATTTCTATTTATAGGTTCCTCCATCCTTTCATGTCTGCAGAGAATTCTTGGGAGGTGGTGTATCTATTTTGTCTTTGTACAGTAGCAGAATCGTAACCAATGAGGCCAATTATTTTTTTGTGGCTAAAGGTTGAGACAATGTGCAAAGCTATGCATTGATTTGTTGGAACTTACTCCACCTTAGGGCTACCATACACATTGTTTATGATAGCCAAATCCTACCCTGCCTTCTGAAGGCTGCCTCATTAGTACACCACATTTTTTTCACAGTCACACTTGCTTGGTTCTTGTCACTACTGCTGCCAAACGAAATTTGTTTATCCTAAAATTCAAGGTCAATCGAGTATGTTTGCTTCATCTTATTTGTTGTTGTTGTCCAATAGTCACTGATTTAAAAAAAAAAATTATTTCATATATCTATAATATGTTATCATCTCTTTCTAAATACAATATTTTGGGTCTCAAGGTGCACATTGTATTGTGCTACTTGTTGCAGAAACCAATGTTGGCAACAGCAGGGTGATGACCCTATGCATAGGGTAATATCACACTTCATGGTCTTCTGGGCTGATAGGTAAGTTTCCAAAAACTGGAAAATGTTGGGTTATTCCTAATTATAGGTAAGTGATACTTATGTTGAAGTGACATTTTGGAATACCCTCCTGTTGGCAACATTGTTTTTTTAGTCATGCATCATCATGCAACTTGAGGCACAGCATGGACAAAACTTATGAAAGATACTAACCAATAGGCTTTCTTTCAGGAACAGCTTTGGGAGTTTCATGTTCAATCTTGTCTACTTTTGGATGTTCAATAACTTCTTTACTATTGTATATAGAATTGCTGATCTTCTTCACTAGGTCAGGCAGGTCCCTCTGAAAGACCAGTGAGGCAGGTGTGGCCTTGGCAAAATAATCACGCAACTGTGACAAAACACGCAAGTAGGTCAAGCTGCTACCCCCTGACGTCATTCTGGGCTGCAAAAAAGAAAGGGTAATGATATGATAGGAATTTTGAACAATTATGACAACAATATATTTCAATGAACACTACAACAAATAAATGGAGGAAGAAAAATAGAAAATATTAGGGGTCGAGGAATGTTCCATGATGCTTAACATTATCAATAAAGCAAATCATCTTAAGTAACAACTTCAATATACCTCTGAAAGTTACCAAATTAAAGGGAAAGGTAAGTTTAAATTTTGAAGGAATAGACTTCATCTGCACTTAATTACCAAGTTTACATCCACAGTCTCTCAGGTTCAGAGGTGTGTAAATGTCTTAGTTTACACCACAACACAGAGCACAAGGAGGAATAGCAGGACAAGTTTCTACAATTATTTTACAGTGAAAAAAAAAAAAAAATAATAATAAAAAAAAAAAAATACTGGCTTACGTGTGGTGTTAAGACTAACAGAAGAAGTATGCAATTATCCCTGATGAATTATGGGAAAGAGGAGACATTAAGTACTTTGCACCATCCTTCTATGCACTAAAGTACTGTACCATCTGGATATGGGAATATAAGACAGGAAGGAAAGTATGTTCATCTCTGTATGAGAAGCACATTCCATGCAACATGGAATAAAAAGTCCCAGGACAAAAAGGGGAATAATGAATTTCAGAAAACATATCTTAATAAAAACAAGTTTGACAAGTGACAAAATGCAATATCTTGCCTAGCTTTTTGGTGAATGGAAGGAATTTTTTTAAAGGAACATGTCTAAATGACTGGTAAAGGTACATATTTCTGAGGAAATGAGCATCCTTAGGTTTAATTTACTTCACAAATGGTAATTTGGTGATAGGAAAAAAGGTCATTGGGAATCATAAACACTTGTATCTTGGTATACAAATAAAGTTTTGACATGATTCCACCATAACAACCATGAGTGTATCATTACCCCCCTGAGTGATGCCTTGCTTCCCATCATGTGTATGTATCCCATCACACTAACACGATTACATCACTAAAAGACAACAATAACACATTAGTAACCAGCCCACGACACAAAGCACAAATAATCAATATACACTTCCTATCGGTATGCACACAAGCATACAACCTAACACCAAGCATGCCACACAGCCCCTTCCCCCTCATAGCCCCCCTTGACATTAGGACTAACGGATTACAGAAATTACTGGAAGGACTTGACACAATTAAATCTACTGGCCCTGACAACATTCCCGCCATCATCCTTAAATCCTTTGCCCCCATCCTTCAGGCCATATTCACCCAGTCCCTATCATCCACTTCATTACCCTCTGACTGGCTTTTGGCAAATATTAATCCTTTATTCAAGGCAGGTGACTGGACTGACCCAGCCAATTATCGCCCCATCTCACTAACATTGATTCCATGAAAAATTTTTGAACACATAATACACAAACACATAATGAATCACCTTAACACAAACATCATCCTTACTGAATCACAACATGGCTTTCGACCCAAACACTCATGTGAATCGCAACTCATAAGAACATAAGAACATAAGAACGCAGGAGTCTGCAAGAGGCCGGTAGGCCTGTACGAGGCAGCTCCTTTGACCCTAAGCTCCCGTGTATCTAACCCCACCTAATATCGCTGTCCATGAATTTATCTAGTCTATTTTTGAATGTGACAATTGTATTGGCACTCACCACATGACTGCTAAGCCTATTCCACTCATCCACCACCCTATTAGTAAACCAATTTTTGCCTATGTCCCTGTTGAATCTGAATTTATCCAGTTTAAACCCGTTACTTCGTGTCCTACCCGGTTCTCTTACCAACAAAACCTTATGAATGTCTCCCTTATTAAAGCCCTTCATCCATTGATAAACCTCGATCATGTCTCCACGCACCCTTCGCCTTTCTAGAGAATGCAAGTTTAACTGTTTGAGTCTTTCCTCGTATGGCAAGTTTCTCAACCCCTGAATCATCTTAGTCATCCTCCTCTGCACCGATTCTAACATTTTGATATCCATTCTATAGTAGGGTGACCAGAACTGAACTGCATAGTCAAGATGAGGTCTAACTAATGCTAAATATAGTTTGAGGAAGACTTCGGGGCTTCTGTTGCTTACGCTCCTTGAAATAAATCCCAGTACCCTATTAGCTCGATTTCTAGCTTGAATGCATTGTGCCCTTGGACGGAGATCAGAGCTCACTAAGACCCCTAAATCCCTCTCGCACCCAGACCTACTTATGAGTGTCATTTAAGCAATAGTTATGTGAGGGGTTGTTCCTACCTACACTCAGAATACTGCACTTCCCTACATTGAACTCCATCTGCCATTTATCCACCCAGTCATATAATCTGTTGAGTTCACCTTGGAGAATACTAGCGTCCTGATCCGACTCAATTACTCTATCGATCTTGGTATCATCTGCAAATTTACTAACATCACTACTAATTTCTGTGTCTAAGTCATTGATATAAATAATAAACAAAAGTGGACCATAATTGGTACATTTCACGACATTACGAGGCTACTTGACCGACGTGACATTAAACAAGTTGACACTATTGTTTTATATTTTGCCAAAGCCTTCGACAAAGTCCCGCACAAAAGACTGACATTAAAATTTAAATACTATGGTATATCAGGACCTATTCTACACTGGATCACTGCATTTCTTACTAACCGGACTCAACGTGTTCTTCTTGACGGATCTTCATCTGACACTGTCCCTGTTTCTTCAGGTGTCCCACAAGGCACCATCCTAGGCCCCCTTCTTTTCCTATTGTACATTAACGATCTAAGTTTGCTATTTAGAGCAGTAAAGACTACCGACGACTGAAGACTGCTACAAAAAGACTTGGACGCCCTCCAGCAGTGGGAGTGCACCTGGCAGATGCACTTCCGACCAGACAAATGCAAACTGTTCAGATTCACTAGAGCTCACAACCTCATCCATCACATTTACACTTTCCATAATTCAGAAATAGAATCAGTCCACACACACAAGTATCTTGGTGTCCACCTATCCACTAACCTTAAGTTCTACACCCACATAGACCACATCAGTGCCACAGGCAACCGAACTCTAGGGTTCCTAGGAGGAATTTACATAACTGCACACCTGATATTAAACACATACCTTATGAAACACTTGTGAGACCAACACTTGAATAATGCTCTATGGTGTGGGATCCTTACACACACAGAAACATTGAACGGTTAGAACAAATCAACACCAAGGCGGCTAGGTTCATTACAAACAATTACACTCGAATGCCTGGCATCACAACACGGATCAAACAGATAAACATGGAACCTCTTCACTTATGCAGACTAGCACACAGACTTACACTTATGTACAAGATCACAAACACTCACATTGACATTGCCCCACATACATACACAACGCAAACAGTCAACGTACTCGTAACACACACATCCATAAATACCAAACATATCACACTATTACTGACGCATACAAGCACTTATACTTTCCACGCACCATACGTGACTGGAACAGCCTCCCTCATCAGATTTTAGACTGCAGTACAACAGACTCATTCAGAAAACAAATACACACTCTCTTGTCACCACAACACACCAACACTAACAATTACGTACACTTGATTCACTTCCCTCCCCTGCACACTCGGCTCCACCGTCCCCCCAACAGCCAACACAAATATGCGTGTTATGCACCTGAAAGGAGCCCTGCGCATCATACATCCAGATCCAGATCCAGACCACCTTGTCCCATCCTGCGCTGTATATTTCCGCAGAGTCCACACAGCATGACGAATAAATTTAGACTAACCTAACCAAACTTTACCTACCTAACAGGGGGCTTTGCCCCCTCACCTCCCTTATTGGGAGGGCTTTGGTCCACTCGACCCTCCTATTTTCCAGAAGTCATTTGTTACTGCATGGCATTCAGGGACCAAAATATAATCAATATTGGGTTAATATGCTGGAAGAGTAGGCATGGTCTGTGAAGCACAAAGGACATATATTCTATATTGTTTATACCTCAGTGTATTCGGGTTAATCTAGTGAGCATCGGAAATGATAAAAAAAATACGTTCAAGTTGAAATAATAACATACGTAATTGATGCGCAATCAATTGCACCCCCCCCGCCTCACGGCTCGTCACATTTTTAACTCAATATTGTAGGTATTAATTTTGCAAGAGATGGCTACCATCTTGTCAATATAACCCAATAAGCCTATCCCTGCATGAAAAAACCAGATTTTATAAACAAATAAATAGCCAATGTCTCAAATATGGATCACCCATCAAAGCTAAATAACCTTCCGTCAAATCAAAAAGCCTACTTTCTCTTGGGGTCAAGGTGAGTGAGTGGCACATGACATTTGTAAAATTAAGGAAGAATAAGCGAGTGTTACATTGCCTCGTCCCTGTTTGTGTTCTGCCACCTCACCCTCACGGCAGGGCAGGGCAGGGACACGCGGGGGCCAGGGGCGGCAGGACTCACCAGGACGTATGGATGGTAGGGGCAGGAAGTAAGGTCCTCCTCGGCGGGCACCTTTAAGCTCCTCTCCTTACTGTCGTGGCTCAGGGGATGCGGCCTCACCTTCACTCACGCACACCTGTTCACTCGCACCAGCCTGCACACCTTTGTCAACGGAGGCTGCGAGACCTTTAAATAGCACGTCGCTCTCTCCCTCACCTCGCCACACTCCTGTTGTTTACAAATAGTGGCCGCCTCAGACACGGAACAGGAACGTCATCGCCCCACGGCCCGCCAGCCAACCAGCGCCGCGCCCCGCCACGCACCCCGTCCGCTGATTGGCCGCACCGAGCCGTGGCCTTGTACGTCATTGTCGCGCAGGAGCCAAATCCTTTATGTAATACCTCCAGCCTGTGGGTGACAAACAACACACAAAAAAACACGAATGGCATGCACATTCCAGACATGGAGGTGTTTACAAGGATGCTGCAGCACATCCAAACACTGCTCTCCGCGATCATGCATGGCCCGCGCCAATAAATACCTACAAATGCGTACAGCCTACCCAAATATACCAATACGTATAGTACCTATGTATAGGCTATGTGTACTGCGCAGGATATCTCAACCTACGGTACGTGTCGAAAAAATGCATAGTGTGCTAAAGTCAGCTACGCATCTCATAGCACACGTGGGCCCAGCATCAAGCAGGAGTAGGCTGAAGGATATGGAACCAGCAACAGAGGGCAATGATCGAATGGTTGTTATTACACCTTCGGCAGACATTCACCCTGGCATGCGTTCGATTGGCTTCAGATGATCCTTTGTGAGAATTAGGTCAATGTAATTGAAAGAAATACATATCGTACGTGTATGGTTAGCACGCCTAAATAGTAATCTGTGGACCCATGTTCGACCCCGGTATGAACAGTCGGCACCAAGCTGTTCATCCTCCCATTCGGATTGGTCGAGAAATGGATATCTAGGGAGGATATACTGTGGTAACCCAGATGTCGCAATTGCCCTGTGTCCTGAATAATGTGTTACTCACCACAGGCTCAATGACTATATATATATATATATATATATATATATATATATATATATATATATATATATATATATATATATATATATATATATCTATATATAATGTGACGGAGAGCAGCACCGAGGCCACGCGCAGATTAGCATACGTAATAACCCTCGATTGACTCTGTAACTTACGTGATAACATAATCTACCCATAATTTGAGAAACAACATTTTTTATTTCGTGATAATAGTGATTGGCCAACACCACGATCCATCCGCGTGGTTTATACGTGTAGACACACAGACTATACTGCATGGGGAACTATGCGAAGAGAGTCGATCTATGAGAGTATATGACTGCATATTAACTGCTGGAAGGGCTGGTAATCTCAGATCCTCCTTTATATACCTATAACTACTTACGCATCGTTGGAAAAAGATATCCGCATTGCATGGAAATTCATTTGACCCCATTGAAACTATATGGTTATCTATATAGATCTGTCTGTCTATCTATATATCTATTCATCTATCTATCTATTTATCTAGCCCATCTATCTATCTTTATCTACTTATCAATCTGACTATCGTCTCTCTCTCTCTCTCTCTCTCTCTCTCTCTCTCTCTCTCTGTATCTATCTATCTATCTATCTATCTATCTATCTATGTCTACAGCTACCAATCTACCTCCTTATATCTATATCTATCAGTCTATCTAATTAACTATCAATCTATCTACTGTGTGTTATCATTGGTAAACTAAACACATGCACAGATTCCCATACAACAAAAAACACGATCAAGTCAAATCAACCTTTTTATCACAACCACGTAGGTACAGGGCTAGGGCTGTTTGGGTGCCTCACGCGGCCCTGCACGCGGGACTGGCTACGCACCGGGCCCCCGCATCCCGGCTGTCCTTCCTGATACCGTATAAATAGTCATCCTGGCCTTGGTGAACCACGGGCGGACTGCGTATAACTTCTCACACAGTTACGCAATCCGGCCAGGGCGACGACTGCCAAAACAAGACTGGTGTAATCTCGTTGCATGGCTGCCACGACACCGCTGGTTCATGCACGATCGATATGACTGCCTTATTGGATATTATGTGTGGAAGTGAAAGTAGAATAGTGGCGGCTTCCTTAAAGTGGCACGACTGAGTTTACATCCATCTTAGAAATGCGTGTTCATAGTGGATCGGTAGGTCTGTTCATGTTAAGTATCCTACGAGGGTAAGGCAATGCATCCAAATGATTCCATATACGTAATGGAATTTCTATTGTAATGCCAGATTTTTGTAAGGACATAAGTAAGTGTTAAGTGAGGGCGCTGTGACCGTTTATTTTCCCACGCTAAGGCTACGGTAGACTTAGCGTGGGAAAATAAATGGTCACAGCGGCCTCACTTAACACTTACTTATGTCCTTACAAAAATCTGGCATTACACTATTTGTTGACTATATCAAAAGGTATTTGCAGATCAAGACAGGGTTAGTATACCCATAATGACAATACACAAACTATATAGTAGACGCATCACAGACTTTCGGGACCCGTTTTTCACAGTCAGGAACAGTTAATCCAATCATAAGCAGAATCATTGAAACATCCAACAATATGTACAGGAAATACGAGCTTACCCAATATGATTATGTAACCAATGGAGTTGTTCTAGTGATAATGATATACTGTACGTGTGATCCCTGAGATAAGCAATCACAAATACTTTCACCGCTGGCTCGCGCCCCCCACCTGCCAAAATGAAGGGATTAAATCCGTACCGAGGCAACTGACACCGTGACCTCTGCCTTTTAATTAATGCTGCCCATGTACACTAGCTCTCTTCTTTCTGTCCTTCATGGAATCATCACTATCTTCAGCTATAACTAACATTCCAGAAGAACAAAGGCTTGCCACAACGATCTCCATCTCTCTGATGCTGGTGTACTGCTTCCTGCTCCAGCAAATGTTCAACTTCAACCCTCTAACTGATCCTCTGTCTACCTCTCTACAACTTCAATCAAACAGAGAGAGGAGGAATTAAAGCATTATCCTGCAGCGGACTAGAATCGGCTTAAAATGATGAATCATTGCTTCTCTGAGTTATAACCCCCCAAATTTTCTTCATTCCGCTTTGTGAGCTTCTCAGCTTTTTTACATCTTTTGTGAGGTGCTAAGTTTCTGAACCGTGTGTTAGGAGTGCCAGGATACATTAAGGTAAAGGTATAGTTGGTGGCATACGCTGTAGCAGCGCGTGGCCTCGGTGCTTATCTCCGCAACATTGGCCCTTGAGCCTGTGGTGGGAGGGAACCCATTACCCCGGGACACAGGGCCAGTGTGACATCCGGGTTACCACAGTTTACCTTCCCCAGGTTTCCCCAGGTACCCATTTATCGACCAGCCCGAAAGGGAGGATGAAGAGCTGGGTGAGCTGCACGCCCACTGCCCGGCCCGGATCCGAACCCGGGCCCGCGGAGTAGTAGCCAGGCGCGCTGACCACTAGAACACGGAGGCGTATAATATACATTATACAAAATTGCTCTATAGGGAGAGTGGGAAGCTGATATTCATGATATTAATCTGTTTACCAACAGCACTCCATGCCACCCCTATTCTCTTCCTGATTTATTTTTCGAAGACTGGCTTTACACTAACAGTTCGGCGCATATATATATATATATATATATATATATATATATATATATATATATATATATATATATATATATATATATATATATATATATATATATATATATATATATATATATATATATATATATATATATATATATATGCGCTGAACTGAATATCAGCTTCCCACTCTCCCTATAGAGCAATTTTGTATAATCAATGTTTATTATACGCCTCCGTGGTCTAGTGGTCAGCGCTCCTGGCTACTACTTCGCGGGCCCGGGTTCGGATCCCGGGGGCCCGGGCAGTCGGCGTGCAGCTCACCCAGCTCCGGGAGGTTGAAATGAGGTAAAAGAAAATACTGTTGTCATAACAACGTCAATCAATTAATATAGTGACAAGTTTTTTTTGTCTCAGTTCAGTTTAACATCAGTATTTCTTTTCCAATATGAGTAATAATTAGAATGTTGGGTATTAATTTAAGAAGTAGGCTACCCCACAAATCCTGCTTTCTCCCTGGTCGACGGTATTAACGCAGCAAACAACACACTTGTTCTCAAACTCTTGCTTTGTTCCCTACATGAACAGCGTCACAGGGAACAAAATCAGCTGACTCATTCGAACTCGACGTGCAACAACCCTTGGCTGACACCCCACACACATGACGTGAGTGTGTGTGTGTGTGTGTGTGTGTGTGTGTGTAAGATAGAGATGTAATAAAACTTTTGCTACTCTAAAGGGCCTCGGCAGATGAGTGTGTGGAGGAAGAACAGGGCACGTGCAGGCGGGGTCGATGCTTAGCAAATAGACAGAACCAGCGATTCCTTTGGCTTGTGCCGGCATTCCTTGCAACGTAAAACAGTCCAATTTATTCCTTACGTTTCATGTTTTGCTGACATCACCGTTAACCAAACTTCTTGACTACCATGAATTCTTACTGGAAAATTATGATTGAATTACGTGAAATAAGCTTGGTGCGACCTCATCAGTAAAACAGCCCTCGCTAAGACGAGAGCTACTGTACTATATTACACGCTGGCCATGAGGTATAGCGTTCGGGTGTAAAGTATCATGCCTTACTGGTCCTCTGAAAATATTTGTCATGGTGCTTACCCAGTCACTTTCCCGTTTCTTCTTTCTTGTCTTGGTGTTTGTCTGTTTAATTTTAAGGCGATATTTTAGAAATGATGGGGTTGATGTGATACGAGGAGTATAGTTAGGTATGTGTGTATTTCACTACGGCCTGATCACGATTTGGACTCGCAATCGCCAATAAGTAGCCTACCCTCCTGATTAGAGCAAGGCTCATTATAGTCGATCTCTGGGTACTGGCGTACTGCCAGGACCTTACACACCACAACCCCCATCCCCCTTGTTCAGGGGGGGACAATAACCTATAGACAGCGGAAAACCCCCGGCATGAGCGGGGCTCGAACCTTTGCCCGTCACTCCGCGAAGCCTGGCAGCGCAGCGCTTTAACCAACTGAGCTATCGGTGTGTGTGTGTGTGTGTGTGTGTGTGTGTGTGTGCTGAGAACCAGACGTGGGCACAAGTTGAAGGATGGTGGGGAGTAGTGAAGACGGTCAAAGAGCAGGACAAGAGGCGAGGCAGACTGTGACTCATGAGTGATATTCAAATTCAATACTGGACGTGAAGAATTGAGCACTGGCACACAGACACATCTTTGAAACATGAGTAGCTACTTGGAGCCCCAGTTACTAGAGCACCCTCTGTCTCCCTGGCTTCAAGCAGAATCGTGCTGGAGATATATAGCATACATAAAAGATATATCTTTTTGAACGAAGCTACTTGTGTGCAAATAATATATATTGGTTGAAAAAATTACATTTCTGGGTGAAATTTCCTGCTGTTTATTCAGCTATAAATAGGCAATTTATGGAATAAGAATGAGAAGAAAAAATCACATTATCCTACCAAGAGTTATATTTAACATGAACATAAAATGGAAATCTTCAGCTCTCCCAGAAATGAAACAGAAACGTCCAAGTTTTTTGTCTTTGTCTCAGAAAATGGAACTTTTAGTAGATATTGGGGGTCGTCCGATCCACGGCTCCCCCTGGGTACGGCCCTAAATAAATAAAGTAAAACCGATCGCATGGTGAATAAAATATGCAAAGCACATCCTCATGGTGGAAATTTGCTAGTTACCGCTAGCACTCACAACTCTCATTGCTGTTTTGCCACCAAAGAAAACGAGCATATGTGGGAATCTGCAGCATCCCTAACGTTGGCTACAAGGTAAAGCTGGTACGCTATAGCTGCGCGTGGACGCGGCGGTGCTTATCTCCGTCGCATTGGCCCTTAAGCCTGTGGTGGACGAGAGTATCTATTCACCGAGACACAGGGCAAGTGCAACATTCGGTTTACCAGAGTTTACCTTCTTCAAGTTGATCTCCCTCATGTAGACCTATGTATCGACTAGCAGCCCAAAAGGGAGGATGAAAAGCTGGATGCAGGGCCGGTTCTAGCCATTTTGGCGCCCTAGGCGAGATCATAATTTGGCGCCCCCTCTCCCCGCTCCCTCCCCCCAACACACACATACATGCATTATGCATACGCACGCAAACATACAACCCAAACCGCCACGGTCCACCATATTACGTGATTACCCTGTTATTACTGACTCATCACCATCTATACCATCATAATGACTCACATGACTCACATACCTATTATTCTACAATATTACAGTAATGCATGGAACAAAATTCAAACACCTCAATGGTACATCTATTTTTAATTAAAGAAATATCGAAAATATATTTTCCATGTAATACATAATATTGATAACATTTAATGAACGGAAATGGGGCATGTATTGTGTTCAATAGTTTGTGTTAATATTTCAAGTATTTGGTTCACTTGAATTCTGAAAAAAATGAACAGAAAAGTATTGGTTAATTTGGTTCCATTGAACCTTGATATAAAAAAAAAAAAAAAAATATATATATATATATATATATATATATATATATATATATATATATATATATATATATATATATATATATATATAGAACAGCATGCACAAACAGTACAATTTCCAAGTCTTTGAATAATTAAGGTTGGCCGTACATCATCATGAACCTGGGATGGGGTTGGTGTATTGGGCTCAGTTACTTGCCAGGAGTTAACTGTAAAGCACATAGAAAACACACATGATTATTAAGCCATAATTTAGATGTAAAACCTACCACTATTACACCATCCTTGTGCCTCTGTCACATCCTGTAATTTACTTTATATTGACTATCAAAATGCACACCAACCTGGTCCCAAGTTCATGATACTATATGGATAATGGCCATCTGACATTAACATTATTCTTAAAATGTGACACGTCTGGACTTTCTCGCTGCAAAGGCATCTATGATTTCATCAAAAGATACCTGCCTAGATTCTTCACGAAATATGCTTATTATTGCTAGTCCATTCAGACGATCTTGACACATTGTAGACCTAAGGTAGGTTTTCAGTAACTTCAACCTAGAGAAGTTCCTCTCAGCAGTAGCAACTGCCACTGGGATGGTGGCAGCTATTCTGAGAGCCACCGACATATTTGGATAAATTTCCTTTAGTCTTTTCTTTTGAAAGATAGTAAGAAGTTCCGGGGTGGTCATGTTAGTTTCTGGCAAAGAGGGAAAACTCTGCATCTTTATGACCAATTCCCTCCCATCCAAATCCGTCTGTTTTGCCTGTAGCCTGCACGCTGGGGCGGCGCGCGAATGAAACGGTAACTTATTCCCCGTTCCCCGCTTTCATAATTCCATTACACTGGGGACTTATTGCAAATGCAGGGGAGGATTGTATGTTGCAAGGAAGAGCATAATGGGTGCAACCGTGCAAAATGCCTAATTAAACATATGAGAAGAAGATATCCAAATATACATGTAACTTATTCATACTTCATATCACTTTTCACTCCCTTACTATAATTTTGTTTATAGTGGGCAATATATAAATAGATTATACTTTTTAGATAGAAGATAGATAGATCATGAGATGTAATCTGTATTCTAATACTATATATAATTATAAATTTATAATATATCTTATATAAGCTTGATCGAGTTGATAGTGGCGAACTAACGTCACCTCATTGCAGAAAATGAAGTTGAATTTTGATTGGCGCCCTACGGAAATCTTTTTATTTATTTATTTATTTATTAATACACATTCGTGAATTTCGTGTTATTAGTCATTTTTTGCCTTTATAGTCGCTGTCGCGCCCCCCTCCAGATGGTGGCGCCCTAGGCGACCGCCTATATGGCCTATGTCATATAGGCCAGTACCCTTCCCGAACGAGCTTCGAGCTCACGGGACGGATCCTTAGGTACGGCTGGAGCCTCACGTCACACCCAAGATCTTGGTCACACCCACATCCACCCGGGAGGCGGGGCTCACTCCAGACTAACACCCGGTACCCATTCACTGCATACTGGGTGGACAGGGGGCATGCGTATTATTTATTAAGGCTGACCATCCGTCTCTACTCCGTCCGTGAATCGAATCTGGGATCTCTTGATTGTCATCCGAGCACGCTAACCACTATGCACTACATAGCTCCATGTGTGTGTGTGTGTGTGTGTGTGTGTGTGTGTGTGTGTGTGTGTGTGAGTTCCGGGAGGGGAGGGGGGGCCGGCGCAGCGCAGGGACGGGAGTGGCCGAGTAATTGGTAATCACGTGTGACTGTGATGCGGACGTCGGCGGCGGCTGTCGGTCCCGTCTATGTTAATGAGACGCGGAGCCGCTTTCTCATCCCTGCACCTCTGCGGGGAACAGAAGTGGCAGAACGTTGGGTTACCATAGGGTGATAAAATTATTTATGGATGCAGATGGCGGAGAGGAAAAACTGAGATAATGATGAGGGATGGCGCTGATTACAGGACGGCAGGTGAGGCTAGGTGAGATTTAAGACACCTCGGCCCGCCACGGTTGGCTTAAGTCGCGCCCACAGCTGCTCATTCTGCCTCAACGAACCACTGTAATTATTTTGGCCAGATTACCTCCTTTTAATATATCATTACTTTCGTCAAGCTTATGATATAAATTTAAGAGGGAGGCTTCGCCAGATTGTCTGGTATCACTGCAACTCCCCTTCTGCCTGCCTCCGCTTCCTCCTCCCCGCGTCCCTCCTCCTTCTTTTGTCCTGAAACAATACAATTTGCACAGCTAAAGTCCTCCTTCATTGTCTATGCCGAAGTTATTGGTGGGCATGAAATTCCCATCTTCTATTCATACTGAGAAATTTCCCATTTTCTGCCACACATCTTGGCGAACAAAGAAAACGCGGAGACCCGAGGTAATGCGGACACAATGGCCTCCCGGGACCGTGGAAATTCAGGCACCGCGACCGTCAGACTGCAACCTCGGCGGAGCGGTGGACTCGTGCACACACCGGCAACAGCGGCGAGGCGAGAGAGGAGGTGGTGGCGGCGTGCTGGACTAGACCGCACCTAATTGATTGTAATTAGTCTAGATGGGCGCGGCGGGCTTTGATGTGGAGGAGGAGCGGGAGGAGGGACCTGGGTGGGCTTGCTTTGGGGGAGGAGTTCGCCTCTCGCCTCTCTGTGTTCCGATGCTTTCCATCAGAATTCGAATGTGGCTTTCTTCGACTGCGCCACCAAAGGCCTCATCTCGACGTGGCTACTCGGTGTTGCAAGTTCCGCGAGGGTTTAAATGTTTTCCCTCTGCTTCCAATGAGACTGATGATCACTGGGTATTAGTGACTGCAATACCATATCTCACAAATGGCAAGAGAGCGTAGACACAACGAAGGAATATCTTGCTCAGTTAATCTTTCTCGTAAGGCTGCGTGCGATCCAAGGAAAAGATGATCAAGAGGAGTAAACATCAACAGTATCAGAACACGAGGAGATAACACTGACGCCCCGGGAACGAACGAACGAACGAACGCTAAATGAACGCGAGGAGAGCGGTCGTAAAGGGTAATTGAATAAAAAAATAGGTGTTGTTCTGGCTGGCGTGAGAGTTATGAATGTTAACAAGAATGTGGGGATGATATACGCCAGACTTTTAGGGCGAACAGGCAACGGACGCCGAGATTACGCGGCCGCCCACCTCGATGCCGTGGTGGTGGTGGTGGCGGTGGTGGTGGTGGTGGTGAGCAGGTAACTATAGTCCACTTACTTATGATGATGGAGGTCGAAGGTGTGCACGCAGGAGGTAAAACTCGGTAGAAACTGATTGAAGGGAATGCTGTGTGTGTGTGTGTGTGTGTGTGTGTGTGTGTGTGTGTGTGTGTGTGTGTGTGTGTGTGTGTGTGTGTGTGTTCAAATAACGATTATCAACCTTTTCTTGAGTCAATTAGTAACCATTCAGACAGCAAGGCAAACCATTCAATCCACTTACGCCTCCAAACACACCCGGTATATTCACTTACATTATATCATCATTATTAACGTGGTATAACAATAAACGCACTCCCTAAAAAAAAAAAAAAAAAAAAAAAAAAACACCATTGACCCCCACAAAAATACACAGATACACATAGGTTTTTCAGACTACACAGATCCTATGTAATGTCCCTACTAGACGGTCTGTTAAAAAACCTGAGTGAAACGACATTATAGGGCGACCGTGACGTTGCATCTCTGCCCTACCGATTATCAAGTTGGAGAAAGTTGGGGTCGTATTGTTTTGAAATCATTTAGTCGTGTTACATGGAAGCACTGAAGATGGGAGCATGGTCCATTCTCGTATAACGGTGGGGGGAGAAATAATGGCACAATCTGAATGTATTTGTTCACATTAAGTTTTTCGCCATAATTTCTCATTTAAGGCGTGTCATTCCCGTGAGTGAAGACAAAGGTGAACGATCCAGTTTGATGATGATGATGATAATGATGATGATGATGATGATAATACTGATGATTTTGAGGATGTGTTAACTATGATAAACGATTAGGATTCATAAACATTCATAAAGCCATATGTTAATCTAAATACGGGCAGTTTCCCAATGAAACATGTCACCTTTTCCTCATAAGATATATTACGCAAGAATAGATCATCTTGGTTGCACTATGTTGAACACTTTCTAATTAATTTAACCTCTATTCAGGAGCAGTAATTAGCGGGCCTTTTTTTGTATTTTTTTCTTTACGCCCTTGAACTGTCTCCTTAACGGTAAAAAAAAGAAAAAGAAATGTCCTATGCATGGGGGGAAGGCCAAAACGATATGCGTACTATAAGTGAAGATCTCTTAGCCCATTATAACGGTATATAGTAATGCATTTTTATTTTTGAGTGATAAGTTTGTGATAATGAAGTCCAGGATTATAATGGCTTTATTCGTTGCTTAAGTGCATGTTGGGAGGACTTAAGGTAGACGAAGCTGTGACGCCAACCTCTTTAACACACACTATGCTATCGAGGTTTGCCCCATGCAATACCATAGTTTTAGTTCCCACTTTAATCTGACATTCATTTACGTCTAAATACATCTCTCATTTAGCAGACTATGGGGAACTTCTACACAAATCCTGCAGCCTTAACCTGTCTTGATCTGGGAGGATCGATAAAGCAAATTGAATTATTGAGTACAACATCGATGCCATTGATATACATTATGAACACTACAGGCCGGAGAACACAGCTTTGAGGGACACGACTATAGTGATTGGGTCCCACTCTGAGGCGTCTCCATTAATGATGACTCTTTGCTGTCTGTTGCTCAATAAGCTTGTGATTCGCATATGTTTGTGTGTGTGTGTGTGTGTGTGTGTGTGTGTGTGTGTGTGTGTGTGTGTGTGTTCGCAGGTGTCCCTACATACCTTGGCGTAGCGTTTCCCAAGATTTTAATTCATTTATCAATCTGAACTGTATAGCAAAACTGCCTCTTTCTTACCCCCTGCCTACACACACACACACACACACACACACACACACACACACACACACACACACACACACACGCTCGCCACAACCCACAGGTCCAGGGTTTGATTTCCGCGCGAAGTGGAGACGTATGATCAGTGTCCTTTAATACGTGTCAGCTGTGGGTTTTGTACCGCCTCGTGTGTGGGTGTAGGTGTGCTGTGTTGTTCCGGCTGTACCCAAAGATCCGTCACCTGATGTCTAAGTTCATTCGGGGAGGGTACTGGCTGGCCATGGCGAGTCCAGTTGGTGATCAGTCCATGGTGAGTGAGACGTGCAATCATTTCGTGTTTAATTCTGTGTGTGTGTGCGTGTGCGTGGCCATTTGCTCACCACATCTTACGTCGGCTCATTACCTATATATAAGTTCGGTGCTTACCTTTATGCGGGAAGGAGTGACGATACAGCGCAACAT
>NC_066540.1:11904299-11909299 GCF_024679095.1 Eriocheir sinensis | reverse complement strand
TCACCTTCCAAGTGTGTTTTTGGTTTGAAGAACTTGCAAGAGTAGGCGCTAAATATCTTTTGTCTGTGCTTCCCTTGTAAAAGTGAATAGAGTGAAAAAGAGTGGATTTCAAGGGTACAGGGATATGTATTAGTACTATAAATTATTGTCTATTACATCACACATACCCCCCCCCCACACACACACACACCGACCCCCCCCAACACCCACACGTACGCACGCACAGGAACATTTCAACCCTATCATAACGCTCCGAGCAGCATGACTCTCCCACTCTGGTTTCACTACTCAACTGCATCTCTTCCTTCTCCTTCCTCCACCTTCTGGTTTTCTGCTTCTTGTTGCTACTGCTGCTGCTATTGTTGTTGTTGCTGCTGCTGTTTCTGCTTCTGCTGCTACTGCTCCTCCTCCTCCTCCTCCTCGTCATTCTCCTCGCAACCTCCAAGTTCACAACGTAACGTGTGGGCGTAAGAACGAACACACACACACACACACACACACACACACACGAGTGAGCGCGCGCCAATAAACTAATGCTGTGGACTCCGCCGAACCCTCCCTCATCATCCTTTCTTCTCGTTAACCACCGCGGGCTCGAGGAGGACAATCGTTAACCTCCCCCCGCTGTCGTTAGCACCCCGGCAGCGGCCCGCCAAGCGTCGAGGGGCCCCGGACCACCCCGCCCCTCCCCCCCCCTGATCCCCCCCCCTCCCCGTACTGTCACCCCGGACGGCGGAAAATCGCTGGTGTTTGGGATCCCCACAGGGTCACGGCGGGGGCGCGTCAGGCCTTGTTAAAAGAATATTTGTCAATGCAGCCACAGGAACCCTGATACTTGTGTGGCGAGCTGGTGCTGGCGAGGGTGTTGGGTGGTGGTGGTGGTGGGTAGGAGAGGTGGTGGTGAAGGTGGTGCGGGTGGTTGTGGTGAGGGTGGTGGTGAGTGAGGATAGTGGTGGGTGGGAGAATTGGTGGTGGTGGCAGTGGGGAGCGTGCCGGGGATGGTGGATAGGAGAGGTGGTGGTGAAGGTGGTGCGGGTGGTTGTGGTGAGGGTGGTAGTGGATGGGAGAGCCGGTGCTGGTGATGATGAAGGTAGTTGTGGTGGTGGTGAAGGTGGTGAGATGATGGTGTGCTGTGATGGTGAAGGCAAGGGTGGTGGTGATAAAGGTATAGTGGTATTGAATCCGGTGCTGGAGGTTATACTAGCGATGATGGTTGTGGTAGTGGTAGTGGTGGTGATTGTTATAGTAGTGGGAGTGGACGTGGTGATAGTGATCGAGGTGGTAGTGATGAGCGTAGAGGTGACGGTGGTGAAGTTAGTGGTGCAGGAAGGTAGGTGGTTCAGAGAGAGAAGAAATGGAAATGGTAATGAAATGGAGAGTGAAAAGGCTGTATGGTTAAGGATGGTTGAGGGGGTAGATATGGGTGTGAGAAAGTGAGAGTGGGAGAGGGAAACAGAGGTGGTGGTGGTGGTGGTGATGATGCTGGTGGTGGTGGTGGTGGTGGACGTGCGTGGGGGTGGGTAGTGGTAGTGGTGGTGGAGGTGGTGGTGGAGATGGTGTTGGTGTTTTCGTAGCTGTCAGAGGTAATGAAGCTGTCGGTGTGGCGGGGGCGGAGTGTGTGGCAGTGGCGGCGGCGGCGGCGGTGGCGGTGGCGGCGGGTCCGAGATTGCAGATGAAGCTGGAGGAAAAAGAAAAAAAGAAAAAAAAAGAAGAAGACAAAAGAAGAAGCGCCGAGCAGGGAATATCGATGAAGAGCGAGAGAGAGAGAGAGAGAGAGAGAGAGAGAGAGAGAGAGAAAAAACAGACCAACAATTAACATCTCTCAGCTTTTTCGTATCTTTCCTTTTTTTCATGAAGTTGCAGTTGGTAGTATTACTTTTTATGATTTTATTTTGCCGTTAGATTGTCTTTTGTACCCCCCCTAAAAAGAAAAAAAGAATACACAACCACACAAGAACTGACAAAAGATGAACTACAAAACAGAGGCCATATTAAAATCTCTCTCCAAACCCTCAATGAACCAAACGGGAGAACACGCACCAAGGTATATTAATTTTCGTCCCCTACTCCGCCTGCTGCTGCTCCCCCTCCCCCTCCTTCTCCTCCCTCGCGCTGGTCGTCACGGAGTCAATGCTATCTAGTCATCCATCAGCCCTTCAATCAAGCTTCGAGTACGAGCGGCGTTAATATATCATCCTGTGCGCATGGTCCTCCCGCTCCACAGCCATACTTATGCCAGAGAGGAAAAGGAAAACATAAAGAAATAGACGGGTCACACGAGCTCGGTTTTCCCATCTCCTTCGTCAACAGTGGAAAAATGTATTCTCTAATGTAGGGATATGTAACGTAATAAAACTAATGTAACAGGTTGAATCGTTACAATCTTCAGGCGGTATTAGCGAAGTGCAAGGTCTAAGCACTGCTCCCACTCTGTCTCATTCCCGATAAACTAGCGGCATGTCATTGTCTGCTTACATTCCAGTGTTTGAAACCATTCGTAACACAAGAGCAAATGGCGACCTTACTTACAGTGATGGACTTTACATGTGTTGAGCAAGACGACAGTGACAGTTATGTAAAAATCCCTTTCACTATTCTGCAATGAAGTTTATTTACTTAAGAATAAACAGGTGAAGTCGCCGAGCTGCATTACCAAATTTTATTCGATGTCTTCTGCACGAGAGCGAAGTGTCGGGTTATTTGTAAACGCCGCTTTCATACTTTTGTGCAGCTTTGTGTCGGACTTTCTTTTAGCGTGTCTCATTCTTTCCTTTAGGTAAGCACTTGTGCCTAAACTTGTCATAAAAGTTATGCCCTTGTCTCGTCCGTCTCAGCGTGTTTACACGCTTGCCTCGTCTATTCTTTCATACTTGCCCTGGCTGGCCTTTCTTTCCTCCCCAGCCGTCCTGGCCCCCTCTGTCCCTTGCACCTGTCCTTGCCGCCCCTGTCTCCTTATGCCGGCTCCTCCCCTCTCCCGTCATCCCTTACACCTGCCTCGTGTCCCCTCCACCCATGTCCTTCCCCAGCACTTCCCTTGCCGCCCCTGCACCCATGTCCAGGCTCCTCCCCCATCCGTTACACCTGTCCTTTGCTCTCTTCCACCCCTGTCCTGGCTGCTCCGTCGTCTCACACGTGTGCTGGTCTCTTCCCTGCTCCCTTGCACCTCCCCGGATGACCCTCAGCTCCTACAACCCCTACTGTGCCACCCTCCACCCCTCCATTTTCAACCCTACCTTTGTAACCTTCCACATCTCCCTCTTTCAACCCTGCCTTCGCCACCCTCCATTCCCCTACATTCAACCCTAACCCCCTGCCTTTGCCACCCTCCTCTCTTTAACACATAACGCGTACCCTTGCCGCTCCTCCATTCTTTCACAGATGTCCTTGTAGCTTAACACTAGGATACGAGGAGTCTGCAAGGGGCCAGTCGGCATACATGAGGCAGTTCCTTAATACCTCGTCCTTAACACGTCATCGCTGTTGATACATATACATAATATTACTTTGAAACTATCCCTCGTAATTGCGCTAACCGCGGGGCCCCGATTCAGCCACTACACCATGAAGTAATTCTTGCCTATTTTTTTTTCACACTAAGGGCAGCAGCTCAAGGGTGAAAAAAAAGAAACAAAAGAACTTACGGGACCTAACTTTGTCAATATCGGCTTTTAAAATCTAATTTACCAACATCAACCCACAACAAGCCACCACGCACCCTACGGCTCTCTAATTAGTGCCAAATAAAAAAATAAAGAAATTAGCCTTTCACAGTTTGGCTATTCTAGAGTTCAGAATAATTTGTCGTTTTTCCCTGCAGTACCCAATGGAAGAGTCTAAGGGATGGCCAACTATTACCAAATACAGCCTTCTTCTGTTTCTATATACGCCTCCACAAACAAAACCTTATTCAGTCTTTCCATTCCACGTGTATCCTGGCCTCCCCCCTTCCCCCTCCCCCCCACGTGCTCGGCCAGCCCTCCACACCTCTCTCCTGCTCGTGTGCACTGGCACCTGTAATGGCCGTCATACGTCGACAGTGTTGTCAGCGTTGGAGATAGCCCGCCAGTGTCACCAACACCCGCTGTAACACTTAATCGCTTCAGTGTTGCCAAACATGTGTCGACGTCCTTCTCCTCTAGCAGGGTTGCAAACATCACCTGTATCGTTCCTCCTCCTCCTCCTCATCTCTTCTTCCTCCTCCTCCTCCTACTCCTCCTCCTCCTCCTATTCCTCTTCCTCCTTCTCCTCCTCCTCCTTCTCATCCTCCACCTCCTCCTAACACCCTGCCACCCTCCGGTCCACCATCGTTTGTCCAGTACGGCGCTGCTCAAGGCATGTCTTCGTCTTAGCGGGGACATGTCCACTCTGCTGGACACTCACCGAGGCAGCGCCGCAACAGACAAAGGTGCTGGCTTGAAAACAAGGAGAAACGTATGTGGCAAAGAGGGAAAACGGTGAAGAAATAATAAATGTTACCTACATAGGGTTTTACGCATTGATGGTGTAATGCTTAAAATGTCGCTACGAATTCGCGGGCTTTTATTTAATCCTGTCAGGGGCAGACAGCGAGCACCTCACCCAACTGTTCATCTTCCTGTTCAGGCTAGTCAATAAATAGGTACCTTGGGAAAGCTGGAGAAGGTAGAGTGGTAACTTAGGTGTTAAAATGACTCTGTGTCCGAGAGCAATTTTTTTTACCATCAACAGGCTCAAAGGCTGAGTGACGGAGATGACCGGAGATGGAACGTGTAGCTGAACTCTCCACGGGGATTGTCTCTGATGTCTGTCAGAATAACAAAATAGAAGGAATACAATTGAGAGATAACTTATAAAATGACTGATTGTAATTAAATGATATCTAGGACACTGAAAAGGGAGAGCACATTATACATTATATCTTTCGGGGAGACACAGACACAGCGGGACACGGGGACACAGCGGGACACACAGACACAGCGGAACACACAGACACAGCGGGAGACAGACACACAGCGGGAGCC
>NC_066540.1:11844299-11899299 GCF_024679095.1 Eriocheir sinensis | reverse complement strand
TTGTTCTTATTTTGTTCTTTTATTTTATCACTATCTCCACAATCATCATCATCATCTTGTTCTTATTCGACTTCTTCAACTTTTTCTTATATATTCCAATCATCATTATCCTCCTCCACCTCCTTAGCTTTATCAATATCTTTCTACTACGCTTTTTTTCTATTTTGCTTCTTTTCTTTCTCTTCTTTTCCATCTCCTCTTCTTCCCATTCTTCATTATCACCATCTTCTTCAACTTCATCAATATCTTTCTACTACTTTTTTTTCTATTTTGCTTCTTTTCTTTCTCTTCTTTTCCATCTCCTCTTCTTACCATTCTTCATTATCACCATCTTCTTCAACTTCATCAATATCTTTCCACTACTTTTTTTCTATTTTGCTTCTTTTCTTTCTCTTCTTTTCCATCTCCTCTTCTTCCTATTCTTCATTATCACCATCTTCTTCAACTTCATCAATATCTTTCCACTACTTTTTTTTTACTGTTTTGCTTCTTTTCTTTCTCTTCTTTTCCATCTCCTCCTCTTCTTCCCATTCTTCATTATCACCATCTTCTTCAACTTCATCAATATCTTTCTACTACTTTTTTATACTGTTTTGTTTCTTTTCTTTTTCTTCTTTTCCATTTCTTCTTCCTATTCTCCATTATCATCATCTTCTTCAACTCACCACCACCAACACCACTAACACCACAACCCCGTACAGCAGAAGGAGGAGGAGGAGGCGGAGAAGAAGCAAGAGGGGCACTGAATGGCCTAAGCTGGTGGTGCCCTTCATGCCCCCGTCCCTCTTGCATTCATCGGCCACGACATCGCGTCCCCCGTGGCCCCGAGGCGCTGGGACCACGGGGCGGACCACAGGTATGCACGAGGACACCAAACATGCCCCGCTGCTATGCCTGCGACCCTCCCCACAACCATTTACATTATCATAAAATCTGTGAACACGAATACTCAAGATTTCTGTGTCCAATGTGGGTGCGTGGTTGGTCTTTAATGGCAGTAATTATTTAGGCTGTCGGTGCGTGGACCTCTGGGGGGAACGGGGGAGGGAGGGAAGGGTAGGAGGAGGGAGGGCAGGAGAGGAGAAGGGAGGGAAGGAGTGGAGGAGGAAAGGGAGGGAGGGAGGGAGGGAGGAGGAGGAGGGTGACCATGACGACGGGGGGCTGAGAGTGTGTGTGGGTAAAGAGGAGGAGGAGGAGGAGGAGGAGGAGGAGGAGGAGGAGAAACACACAATATATCCAATGACTCGCTTCTTTCAACGACAGGAAACGACTTAAAGAAATGTGTATACAGTTTCTCTCTCTCTCTCTCTCTCTCTCTCTCTCTCTCTCTCTCTCTCTCTCTCTCTCTCTCTCTCTCTCTCTCTAACATGGTAGTTTACTGGTTCAATCGCTCGTAACAGATGCAGTATTTAGAGTAGTCAGCAATATTTCATAAAGTAGTTAGTTATTACTGCTGTTATTAAGATCACCATTGTTATTATTATTATTATTATTATTATTATTATTATTATTATTATTATTATCATCATCATTATCATTATTCTTCAGTCACTTTTTACCGGGATTTTTTCCAAACGTATGAATAATCCCTTGTGAATTTGGCTGCTATGTCAATCTGTTTTTTGTATATTTTGATACGTTAAAATAGATAAACAAACAGACACAGGCATTGATGAAAACAGTATCGCCCTCCTTGTAAGCTAGGCGTGGAGACAGCCAGGGGACTTTATGGAGGAGTTGTTGCCAGTCCTGGGGTGTGGACGGGAAATGATTCAACGGCACGAACAAGAAAGATCATGAGTGAAAACAGTAGAAATAATAATGTCAAGGCACCTAAAATTAGATAAGGAAAAAGAAAACGAATAAAGGAAAGGCCGCTGAGGTAGTAAGGTCATTAGAAGGATGGAGGGAAGTGTTGCACGAGTGTGGCTGAAACAGTCGACTAGAGCAGTTGGGTAGCGTGAGGACGACACAGAAGGTGCCCCGACCACCGTTGCCAGATTATCGTACTCAGAGCATAATATTTACCGGTTTCTGACGCCTAACTATTCCAAGAAACATCAGGAATTAACTATTTTAACGATAAATATAAATGAATCTCGTTATTGGGGGCCAGGAGATAGATTTGTGGTCGGAAGTCGGTAAATTTAAGAGGCTGAGTACGACAATCTGGCACCGTTGGGCCCGACATGGTGAAAGAGTGTGTGTGAGTGTGGTTTAGAGATCAAGGAGGCGAGGGAGCTGACAACTGATAGGCTGGGATGGGAGAGCCTCGCAAAACAAAGTGAATGGCAGAATGATGAATCGGGAAAGCACGCCCTTTTTAGCTCGAAAGTCGGATTTTGTCTCCGTTCTTGACAGAGAGTAAGACATCATATTGCGTTAGCGACAGCTGTTTGCGACCATCATGTCTTTTCTGAGGAACTGGACCGCGTTGTTACTCATTGCGATGCCCAATGTCTCCTCCGGCTCAGCTATTTTCCCTCTCTTTCTCTCTCCTAATAAAGTTCCTTCAACTAATTCCAATATTCATTGTAAAATATGCCCGCCACATAAACGTTTGGCAATTCAATTTCCTTAATCAAGGCAAATAAGCTCGTGTAAGATAATATATACACTAAAGCTAAATTTGGTAAGTGGGCGCAAGGAAAACACTAAGGTGAAAATTGAAAGGCATTATTATTATTATTATTATTATTATTATTATTATTATTATTATTATTATTATTATTATTATTATTAGTAGTAGTAGTAGTAGTAGTAGTAGTGGTAGTAGTAGTAGTAGTAGTAGTATAGTAGTAATGGAAGTAGTAGTAGTAGTAGTAGTAGTAGTAGTTAGCGTTATTGCTGTTGTTGGTGCTGCAGTAATAGTTGTTATTGTCGTTAATCTTTCTATAATAGCCGTATTTGTAAACGTAATTGAAATAGTAATAATGGTGGCATCTTTAGCATTTTTTCTCCTTCAAGTAAGACACAAAATTATACATGGGAGTGAAAATATGCAACAATATATTTGAAGTGCATAGAGAGGAAAACAAAGAAACAATATTCGAAATACATAAGAAAAAATAAAACTACAACAAATTCAAATCCTAAAAAAATAAAAAAATAAATAAACCTTGAGAGAAAGAAGTCCAACATAGCAAGTCCAACCGATGACGATACAAACACAAAAAAACAACTAAGTCTTGAGAAAAAGAAAAAAAAAAAAGAGGGCTGAGAAATCAATAAATACCTAAAGAAGATATAAAGTTTAAGTAGCGACGATTACCTTGAACCAAAACACAGGGACAAAAAAATGAAGAGAGAGAGAGAGAGAGAGAGAGAGAGAGAGAGAGAGAGAGAGAGAGAGAATGAACAAAAAAAAATGTATGTGTGTGTGTGTGTGTGTGTGTGTGTGTGTGTGTGTGTGTGTAGCCTCAGCCTCGCCCTCCAAGGCTCTGCGGAGTTAGAGGAATGCGATAGACGCGTAATGACAGTATTTAACTTCTTGGGAAAAACTGGTCTGAATATTTACTGGTCATAAGCGCATCCTCTATTACCGTCACACCCTGCCGTGCCACATCCCACAACACCCCCCACCCCTTGCCTCCCTGTCCCTCTGCCTGCTTGCCTGCTTGTCTGCCTGCTTCTGTCTCTCTGCGTTTGTTTCTTTTCTTCTGCTACCTCCTTCTCTGTTTCTTTCTCTGTCTACCTCCCTGTTTCTTTGCCTGCCTGCCTTCTGTTTCTCTCCGTGTGTTCCTCTTCTTTCCCTGTGTTCTTCCTCCTCTACCTCCCTCCTCTGTCACCCAGCCCTCCCTGTCACTCTACTTCTGTCTCTCTGCTTTTGTTTCTTTTCTTCTACTACCTCCCTGTTTCTCTGCCTGCCTGCCTTCTCCTGTTTCTCTCCGTTTGTTGCTCTTCTTTCCCCGCTTTCGTCCTTCTCTACCTCCCTCCTCCTCTGTCACCCTGCCCTCCCTGTCACTCTACATACTTGTCTGCTTGCTTCTCTCTTGGTCTCCGTCTGTTTCTCTTCTTTCCTCTCTGCTTTTTCGTCTCCTTGCCTTATTGTCTGCCTGGTTCTGTCTCTCTGGTCCTTTCCTTTCCCTACCTCAATCCCTGCCTTCTTCTTTCTCTGTATGCGTCTCTGTCCCTACCTGCTTTTTCGTCTCTTTGCCTTATTCTGAGCCTGTTTCTGTCTATCTGTTTTTTTCCTTTTTTTTCCATACCTCCTTTCCTGCCTATACCATCTCTGCCTCCGTCCCTGTCCCTCCCTGCTTTCCCGTCTCTCTCCCTCATTCCCTGTCTGTTTTTGTCTATCTGCTTCTTTTCCTTTCCCTACCTTCCTCTTCGACTGCTTTCTTTTGTGCCTATCTTCTCTTGCATCCTTTTTTGCTTGCCTGATGTCCTCGTCTGCTAATGTCTGCCTGATCCTTTTCTTTCCCCACTTCCTTCCCTTTCTGCCTTCCTCCATCTGTGTCGCCGTTTCTTCTCTTCCCTGCCTCCTTGTTTCCTTGTCTCATTAGTGCCTGCTTTTGTCTTTTGGTTAATTTTTCTTTCCCTACCTTCCTCTACGACTGTCTCCTTCGTGACTATCCTACCTTATTCCCTCGCCTAATTTCCTGTCCGTGTTTTAATCTGTCTGTCTCTGTCCCTTCTGTCTATGTTCTTGCCTCCCTTTCTGCCTGTTTCTGTCATTCCCTGTCACTTGTCTCTTGTCTCTGCGTCTCCTTGCCTGTCTGCTACTCTGTTTCTGTTCCTTTCCTTCCCTGCCTCACTGCCTCCCTCTCTTATTGCGTTTCTCCCTGCCTCCGCTCTCTCCCTGCATGTTGGCTTCCTTGCTTCAAGCTGTGTTGGTTATTGGGTTGCTGACTCCCAGTAACAGGCTCCCGACGTGTCCTTTACATTCTCTCTCTCTCTCTCTCTCTCTCTCTCTCTCTCTCTCTCTCTCTCTCTCTCTCTCTCTCTCTCTCTCTCTCTCTCTCTCTCTCTCTCTCTCTCTCTCTCTCTCTCTCTCTCTCTCTCTCTCTCTCTCTCTCTCTCTCTCTTTAACACACACACACACACACACACACACACAAAGAAATATGTCAAGAAATCAGTTCAATCAGAATCAGAAATAGTTCAAAAATTTGTTACTCAATAAACCGTTCCATCAGCAAGCAGCGTTTCCGAGGCCACTTTCGTGAAGACTCAAATTATTGATGAAAAATATTTGTTTACGGAAGATGCTAACGATCAAGACAGTTTTAACAGCTCTTCGGAAACACTGAGACTGATAACACCTCCTGCGCCTCCTCCTCCTCCCCTCTCCTCCAGCTCTCATTCAGTTCCTCCTTCTGCTTCTCCTCCTTCTCCTTCATTGCATCTACGTTCAAGGAAAAAACACACACACACAAAAAAAGAAATAGTAAACAGCACGACAAATGACACAAATATACAAAGGAACTTGAACGAGGCTAGTCGACCTACACATGTCAGCTCCTGTAAACCGATCACCGTCTCTGCCCCTGTTCTCTAATTTATTTGTCTTTCTTCCGTAAGTTTCAGTCTTATATAAAATAATCACATGTTTGCTGAGTCACACTCCTCTCTGTCTGGGAGCCAGCTCTTGGGTATGTCTTTATCATATTTAGATTGACCTAGTAAAACCATGGCCTTTGTTGTAATCTTCTTTCACTATGAGAACCTCGTCGATATCACATTGGTATAATCCATTTTTTAACTTTACAATCCAAACTATGACAGAGCGTTTTTGAGGGCCTGTACGTTTTTAATTTTGCCTTGTCTTCATATGGTGCATTCATTAACCTTTGCAGTACTTTTGTCATTAATCTATACATAAAAAAAATGAGGGTTCGGTGGTGTTAAGCATGGCGCGGGACCATCAGTGCTTATATTACGTGTGTTTCTTCATACCGTATTTGCAGTGTTCTAGTAAAAGAATATCATCTTGGGCAGAGGTGAGGGCGTGGCGGGGCTGTGTTCTTGCTTGGTGGACTGTCATTTATTGAGCAACTTCAAAATGGGTTGCTAAATTACTTAAGGAATGTTTACGTTAATGATGTTACGCTGACTGATGTTAAATTGCATCCGCCACAGTCTGAAAATGTTGTAATGAGCCGTTTCCTTTGCAACACTCTGGTTTCCTGTTCTTTGTGACATTTACAGACCTGTTAACACCGTTGCTTATCCCGCAATCTTGACCGTTGATAAACAGTGACTGGCCCAGCACGGCAGACGGAGGGAAGAGAACGAGAAGAAGGATAAAGAATAATATTTAGTAAAGATGGCAGAGAATAACGTGTAGGAGGGTGGGGGTGTGGGGTAGGGGAGATGAGGAAGGATAAGAAGATTCATCTGTCTGTCTGTCTGTCTGTCTATCAAAACCTATCAAGAAATAACAGTTGCTTCATATTCAAAACTGAAGCTAACGAAATATGAGTTTGCAGTGCTGCCAAGTCCAACCAACCACCCTTCTCCAATACGTGACCCACCCGACCCCAAACACTGTTCTGCATACACTGTGTCGCTATAAGGCTGATGATGACAATGGTGGCAGTGTTGTCTTTTTTTTCTTCCTCTTTCGTTTCCTTCTTTTTGCAGTGGCTTATTTCCTTTTCTTCATCTTCCGTGCTCTCTTCATTTTGACACATTCATTCAGATTTTGTTTCTCTTCTTCCTCCTCTGTCTCTTCTCTTCTGTCTTTTCAAACTTTCATTCAGTTTCTACTCCACCGCCATCTCCACTTTTCTTCTTCTTCTTCTTCTTCTTCTTCTTCTTCTTCTTCTTCTTCTTCTTCTTCTTCTTCTTCTCCTTCTTCTTCTTTCTCTTCTTTTTCCTCTTCTTTTTCATCTTTTTCATCTTTTTTTTTCTTCTTCTTCTTCTTATTCTGTCTTCGTTTTTCCTCTTCTAGTCTTTTTCCTCGTTCTCCTTCTCCTTCTCTTCCTCTCCCATCTCGAACCATTCTCCAATGACTTCTTCTCTACTCCTTCATCCTCCTCTCTCACCTCTTTCATCTCCGCCACCGTTATTTCCTCCTCTTCCTCCTCCGCTTCTCCTTTCAACCCTTTTCTCCCTTCTCTGATATATATTCTTCTTTCTTCTCTTCGTTTTCCTTCTCCGGCACGTTCATTCAATTTCTCCCATTATTTCCTCCTCTACTATGATTCTCCTTTCTCCTCTTATCCTCCTCCTCTGATACATTTCTCCTCTTTCTACTGTTTTTTCTTTCAATTCACCGTCATTCCACTCCTTCACCACATTGTTTCTTCCTTCTCTCTTCCTCTTTATTCCCCCTTTCCCTTTCTCCTGATCTAACACTTTCTCCTCTTCTCCATCTTCATTCCTCTTCTCCATCTTCATTCAGTTCTTCTTCCTCCACAACTGACTCCTTTTCCTCCTTTTCCTTTTTCCACTCTTTTGCCTCATCTAATACTTTCTCCTCTTCCATTTTTTCGTTTTCCTTCTCCTTCAAATTCATTCCATTTATCTACCACCGCTGACCCCTCTTCCTCCTGCTATTTTTCCCATTTCCCTCTTCTTCTTCTTCCTACTCTAATACTTTTCCTCTTTCTTTTCTTCGTTTTCTTTCTTCTACGCCTTCATTCAATACCTCCATCACCACTAACTCCTCTTCCTCCTGCTATTTTTCCCATCTCCCTCTTCTTCTTTTCTTCGTTTTCTTTCTTCTACGCCTTCATTCAATACCTCCATCACCACTAACTCCTCTTCCTCCTGCTATTTTTCCCATCTCCCTCTTCTTCTTCTTCCTATTCTGATGCTTTTCCTCTTTCTTTTCTTCGTTTTCCTTCTTCTACGCCTTCATTCATTACCTCCATCACCACTAACTCCTCTTCCTCCTGCTAGTTTCTTCTTCTTCTCTTCTCTTCCTATTTTGATTCTTTTTCTTTCCTTTTCTTTCCTCGTTTTCCTTCTTCTTAACTCCTCTTCCTCCTGCTACTTTTCCCCTTTCCTTTTTCCTATTCCTCCTCATCTGATACTTTCTGCTCTTGCTCCTCTCCGTTTCCCTTCTTCTTCATATTTATCACTGACTCCTCCTCCTCCTCCTCCTACACAGCCACCACCACCACTACCACCAGGAGGAGGAAGAGGAGGGAGGAGCAGGGCAGGGCGAGGCGTGGCGTGCGAGGCTGGGATGACAACGCGACGTAAGGTGAGTCCCCGGAGATCCAATCCCGATACCTGGCCTCCACTACTTGATTAGCCGCCTGACGAATGAAACACCATTACGCCCGGGAACAAGAGAAACGCGCCAGCAGGAGGAGCAGGAGGAGGAGGAGTAGCAGAAGAAGAGGTGGATAAGCGAAAGAGGCATTGAGAAGAGGCAAGAAGGAGAAGGGAAGAAAGAGGGAAAGAGGTACAAATAATGAAGAGGAAGAAGAGGTAAAAGAAGAGGAGGAGGAGGAAGAGGAGGAGGAGGAGGAGAAGCGACAGAGGCATGAAGAGGAAGAAAAGAAAGAGGGGGAGAGGCACGAAGAGGAAGAGGAAGCAGAGATTTAAGAGGAGATGAAGAGACAGAATGAGGAGGAGAAGGAGGAGGAGAAACACACGGAGGAGAAACTGGAGGAGGAGGAGGAGGGAGAAAATGCGGAGATGAGGAGGAGCAAGAGAGGAATGGAGACAATGGGAGGAGGAGGAGGAGGAGGAGGAGAGTGGAGAGATAAGAGAGAGAAGGGAGAGGTAAAGAGAGAAAAGATTAGGAGGGGAGGAGAAAAAAGGGAGTAAGGGGAAGATAAGGAAAAGGAGGGGGAGAAAAAACAGGAGAAAAGAGAGAAGGGAGACAGAGAAAGAGAAGCAGAAGAAAATAAGTTATAAGAGGAGGAGAGTAGAGAGAAAAGGGAGAGAAAAAAAAGAGAGTAAAGGAGGAGAGAAGATAACTGAGTAAGAGAAGGAGGAGGAGGAACAGAGTAGAAAAGAGATAGGGGAGAAAGAAAGAGACAAAAAAGAGGAGGTTAGAAGGGAGAAAAGTAGATAAAAGGAGGAGGAGGTGGGAGCAAAGGAGGAAATGAGAGAGAGGGGAAGAGAGAGAAAATGAAGAAAAGAGGAAGAAGGGAGAAAAACTGAATAAGAGGAAGAGGAGGAAGACGAGCAAGACGACGAGGAGGAGAAGGGAGCAGAGGAGGAATTGAGAGAGGGGAACAGAGAGAAAATGAAGAAAAGAGGAAGAAGGGAGAAAAACTGAATAAGAGGAAGAGGAGGAAGACGAGCAAGACGAGGAGGAGGAGAAGGGAGCAGAGGAGGAATTGAGAGAGGGGAACAGAGAGAAAATGAAGAAAAGAGGAAGAAGGGAGAAAAACTGAATAAGAGGAAGAGGAGGAAGACGAGCAAGACGAGGAGGAGGAGGAGGAGCAGAGGAGGAACTGAGAGAGGGGAACAGAGAGAAAATGAAGAAAAGAGGAAGAAGGGAGAAAAACTGAATAAGAGGAAGAGGAGGAAGACGAGCAAGACGACGAGGAGTAAGAGGAGGAGAAGCGAGCAGAGGAGGAATTGAGAGAGGGGAAGAATATGAAGAAAAGAAGAAGAAGGGAGGAAAACTGAATGAGAGGAAGAGGAGGAAGACGAGCAAGACGACGAGGAGTAAGAGGAGGAGAAGCGAGCAGAGGAGGAATTGAGAGAGGGGAAGAATATGAAGAAAAGAAGAAGGGAGGAAAACTGAATAAGAGGAAGAGGAGGAAGACGAGCAAGACGAGGAGGAGTAAGAGGAAGAAGAGGAGGGGGCGTTAAGGCGCGTGGCTGCCTGGTGGTGGCGGCGGTGGGCAAGGAACACAAAAATCTATCATGGCTCTCCGTCCAGCTTGTTTACACTCCCTGACTAATTGCGTCCGTCACCACCAGATGTCCCCGCCGTAGCGCAGGGAACATACGGCCGCCCATCCCCTTGGCGTGTCCCCGTAAGACGATACTTAGATTTTGGAATAATAAACAGCGAGGCTTTATTGGCCGAACCGGTGCGTCCCGCCTCGAGAGGGAGTTATGGGCGAGGTGTTGCGTTACGACGAGCCCGGGAGGGAGGGAGGGAAGGCGGAGGAAGGGGGAGGGGGAAGGAGGTAGCCGAGGGAGGGAAGGAAGGAAGGAGGAAGGAAGGAAGAGTGGGGGAGGGGAGGGATGAGTCTGGAAGTGATTGTGGTGGAGGTAGTGGTTGAGGGAAGATGAAGTAATGGTGGATGTTGTTTGCAAAGTGGATTCTGGTAGTGCATGGTGGTAGAAGTAGTAGTAGTAGTAGTAGTAGTAGTAGTAGTAGTAGTAGCAGCAGCAGTAGTAGTAGTAGTAGTAGTAGTAGTAGTAGTAGTAGTAGTAGTAGTAGTAGTAGTAGTAGTAGTAGTAGTAGTAGTAGTAGTAGTAGTAGTAGTAGTAGTAGTAGTAGTAGTAGTAGTAGTAGTAGTAGTAGCAGTAGCAGTAGTAGTAGTAGTAGTAGTAGCCTAGTTGTAGTAGTCGCATTGGTCCTTGACCCTGGGGTGTGTAAAAACTCATCACCTCGGGACACAGGGTCAGTGTGACACCCGAGTTACCACAGTTTACTTTCCCTAGATTTCTCCAGGTACCCATTTATCGCCCAGCCCGAAAGGGAGGATGAAAAGCTGGGTGAGCTGCCGCCGGCTGTTCAAGTCGGGATTTGATTGCGTCCCCTCCGATTCGTAGCCAGACACACTAACCACTGCATCACGGAGGAGTGGTGGTAGTAATTAGACAAACTAGTAATTGTGGTGCGGATGTGGTGGTAATGAGCATATAATTTCTGATGGTAGTTGGGAAGCAAAGGTTGAGGCGACAGTGGTGGCGGTGCCAGTCAACAGGACGGCTGGTGGGGCGGTGAGAGCTGATGCAGAACACCTATTAAAAACTTTACACGGCAAACGATTAGGACGGAAAACAAGGTGCAGTGAAGAAGTCGAAAAGAAGAGCATGAAATGAGAATTTTTTCTCATCATCACTAACACCGTACACTGCAGGGTATTTACGATGCTGACAAAACTGTAAAGAAAACGATCAACGTGTTGGAAAGAAAAAGTAGATTGAAATTTCTGATTCTAGAAACTACTCTTTCTTCATTATGTGCATTTTCTACAAGCCTTAGAGTATCAGTATCAGGACATCTCTCCTCCCGTATTTGATCTTGCTTTCGGCCACCTCTTTTGTTTCTTTTTTAGGAGCAGCGAGTAGTGGGCTTTTTTTATATTATTGTTTTCTTTTTTGTGTGCCCTTGAGCTGCCTCCTTTGTTGTAAAAAAAAAAAATGTATTTTATTTTCCTGTGAAAATTGAGTCAGGCACAAATCAAACTGGAGAGAAACTAGAATTGCACATGAACAATAGATAAAAAGACACCAATTGATTTAGTCATAGATATATTATTTATGCGTAAATTAAATTACCTATTATGTTCACTAATGTATAGAGAGTTTAAATGAAAAATAAAACATAAAAGAACAGAACTAAAAAGAAAATCATAGTTCCCTTTTGCCTCATAAAATTCATAAAAGCTCCACACGAGGCGACCCGAGGAAAAAAAGAGGACAGGCCGCCACGCACTGAGGTAATCAATCACCAACATTCTCACCCGATTAACCTGAACTAAAAATTTACCTCACCAACACGTGACCTCTTTGCAGGCTTCGTCAAATTTCCTCAATGTAAACGACAAAGCAGAGAGATAACAGGCAGGACCTGGCTTGTCGCGCCCCGACGGTGATGCATCGACGAGGCGCACCAGAATTTCCTCATTCCGAGAGTCGCCAATAATCCGCCGGGGCCACCGAGAGCAGGTGTGTGTGTGTGTGTGTGTGTGTGTGTGTGTGTGTGTGTGTGTGCAGTCAGGCGTACAGGGAGGCTGGGTGGAAGGGTCACACTATATAGCTCCTATCGACACACACACACACACCCCACACACACACACACACACACACACACACTAACTACCCCTCTCCCCCCCACACACACACACACTAACTACCCCTCTCCCTCCCCCCCACACACACTAACTAACCCCCCCCCCACACACACACGCAGATAAACATTCATAATCAAAGTGAGTGTGTCTTATTTGCATCATTACCTCCTGGATGTCGGACTTGTCGGATGCAAACTATAGCGTCCACACACTTAACCTCAATCCCAACCCACTCCTGCCCTAGTCCGACCCAACACTCTCGTAGCGGCAACCCACTTAAACCGACCCACAAACACCTGCGCGTCACCTCGGATGCAAACAAGACATTACCAGCAAGATCACACAGTAACCTCTGATATTTTACCTCTCGGGGGAAGGGGAGACAAAAAAGAAGCGAGAACCGAGAGCCACCATCAAGATACAAGCCGACCACTGACACTTCTGACGGAAAAAAGGTAACATTCTCGGCAAGATACAAACCTAAGCCGGAGGTATCAATGATAAAACACGACATTACCAGTAGTATATAAGCCCACACCTCCTATTACCCTAATGAAAAAATAACATGACTGCGAAGATAAAAACTTGAATTTCAGATACTTTACGCTGGAATGAAAGGTCAGAGTCGGGCAGGATGGAGGAGGAGGAGGGGCGGGAGGGGAGAGAGAGAGGAAGGGATGGAGATGGAGGTAAGGAGAGGAGGAAGGGAGAGAAGGAGGAGGGAGGAAAGGAAGGAGGGTGAGGCGCATTCCAACAGCAGCAGCAGCAGCAGCAACTATCCGGGGACACACACACACACACACACACACACACACACACACACACACACACACACATGGCAGGTAAAAGCAAGGTCGTGAAGAGTGATAAAACGGATGAATCTGGCTCACCGTTCTCTGCGTGGTCTCGTTCTCTTGCTCTTGGTGATCACAGAGACTCCAGTGAGACTCCCGCAGCTCTCCTAGACAAACAGATACACAGATAGAAAGACAGACAGATGATTCACTACAGTATCGTAATTTCATGAACGCTAAAATAAAAGAGTGGCTTGAAGAAAATGTAACAACAAAATCATACGTAGGTTCCTGTCGACTGTGGTTCTGATAGTATGCTAATAAATGAGTCATGATGTATAATCTGAAAAAAAATCTATATACACTTTCACCGCCTCAAGAATACATTTGCGCACTTTTTTTTGTGGTGGTCGTCGATGAATCACAAATCAAAGACGACAAAGACGACAACGACAACCTGAACTGCATCTATAGAAGGTCGTGCTATTGAAAAAAATAAGTAAAAAAAAAATAAAAAAATAAAATAAAACAATAAAAAAAAAAACTTCATATTCCTCAATCCTTCCTGAACACTCACTAATTAACCTGATTCTACGGACAAGCTCGGAGCCTCCATATTCTCATGCGGCCTAATTTCAGACAAAGTATATCAATGGCACACTCATCTTCTGTTTAGTGTGTGTTTACGTTTGCTGTGCCGCCGTAGGGAACGTTAGTTAATTGATTCTCGCATCGGTTCATCCCACTTCTGAGCTGAACTAAAAAAGCCACCTAGATTTGGGTTTACGAGAGAGAAAAAAAATTGTGTGTGAGTGTGAGAGCGTGCGTGTGTGTGTTTGTGTTTGTGTGTGGCCTTACGTGCGTTTTTTTTTAGGGGGGGAGGGAGGGAAGAGGGTACATTTAGGCGCTTTGCAGAGAAGCAAAAAGATGAGAGAAGGCAAAAGTTTCTTAGAAGAGAGGAGATTGTGAGAGCAGGATGTGAGTGGGCGTGGGTGGAGGTGTGTGAGGAAGCTAATGGAAGGGTAGGGAAGGAAGCATGTGGAAGGAGAGGAGTGGAGAGTCGAGTAAAGGTGTTGGATGCTGTGAGGGGTGTGAGTGAGTCGATGTAGTGGGGGTGATTTAAGGAAGGTGAGTAGTTAGTGGGGAGGAGAGGAGGGTGGTGGGCGGGAGATTAGTGTATTGGTAGCATGAGTAATGAATGGAGAGGGGGATATATGGTAGGGGATAATAAGGGGTGATGGGAGAGAAGGTATAATGGGGGAGGGCAAGGGGAATGAGGCGTGAGGGAGAACAAGGTAGTGGGTTGAGTAAGTGTAGGGGGGGGGAGGATGGAGAGATGAGGATGGGAAGGTTGGTGGGTGAGGATATAATGTAGGAGTGGGTATGAGTGAGTATTGGGATGGGAGAGGAGATATGGAAGGGGGTGGTGCTGGAGGGGTAGTAACGGTGGGGGCGTGAGTCAGGGGGGTTGGGGTGGTGGCGTAATTGGTGGGTATGAGTGTGGTGGAAAGAGAAGGGAGTTGTGGAGGGGGTGGTGTTGAAGGGGAAGAAAAAGTGGTGGGGGCGTGAGTAAGGGAAAGGGGATGGTAGAGGGCGTCTTGGGGAATGAGAGTGTTGGAAAGGGAGAGGAGTTGTGGAGGGGGTGGTGTTGTAGGGGAAGTAGAAGTGGTGGGGGCGTTAGTAAGGGGAAGGGGATGGTAGGGGGCGTCGTGGGGAATGAGAGTGCTGGAAAGGGAGAGGAGTTGTGGAGGGGGTCGTGTTGTAGGGGAAGTAGAAGTGGGGAAGGGGATGGTAGGGGGCGTCGTGGGGAATGAGTGTGCTGGAAAGGGAGAGGAGTTGTGGAGGGGGCGGTATAGAAAGGGTAGTAGAGGTGGTGGGGGCGTGAGTCAGGGAAAGGGGATGGTAGGGGGCGTCGTGGGAAATGAGAGAGTTGGAAGGGAGAGTTGTGGGTAGTCGTAGTGGTGGGGGCGTGAGTCAGGGGGTTCAGGAGGGGCAGGGGTCGTCCTTTCAGTGTCGTGTGTGTATCCCGTTAAGAGGCGAGATGGTATCGTGGCTCAGATGTGGTTTATCATCGTGGTTCTCCGTCACCCGCGGCCCAACAACGCATATGTTTCGAGCTGCATTACATCCTCTCCTTTCTCCCTCTCCTCCTCTCCTGTGCTCCTCCTCTGGTCTCTCCTTCTCTCCTCTGTCCCTCATTCCATATAGCTGCCACACAAACCACCCTAACCTTCAAGTAATTTCTCTTTACGTGCATATTTTTTTTCTTCTTCTCTCGCCCTCTCCTCAAGACTTCCTCCTCGGGTTCCTTTCCGACCTTCAGTAATGTGTTGGTTCATCATTCAGCTTCTTATGTCCTTCCCTCTCCTTTTTCTCATCCTCCTCAGCGTCCTCCTCCTCCTCTTTTTCTTCCTTTTCCTCCTCCTCGTCCTCCTACTTTTTCTTCCTTTTCTTCTTCCTCCTCCTCCTTCTTCTTGTTCTTTTCCTTTTTGTTTCTCTCTTCTTCCTTCTTGTTCTCTTATTCTTGTTTTTGCTCTTCTCTTCCTCCTCCTCGTTATTCTCGTCCTTCGTTTTCTTCTCCTCCTCCTCCTCCTCCTCTTCCTCCTCTTCGTCCCGTCTGAGTAGCATATAAGAGGATTTGCCCTAAGTCTCCCGCCCATTGAGTCGTCTTGGATTCTGTACATGCATAGTCTTGTAGGATCTGATCGCATGTCCGAGGGGTTTTGACAGAATCCCACGTGCCCTTCGCTCCTTCCCTCACCTTAAACCATAAACTGAGATGACTGGACTCTTCTGCCTGACGGGTTGACTGACAGAATGACGGACTGACTGACCTAAGGAATGGTGCTCTGTCTGCCTTCCTGCCTGTCTGTCTGTCTATCTGTCTGCTGTGTGTCTATCTGTCTACTTGCCTACTTGCCAGCTTGAGTGTCTGACTGCCTGACTGCATGACTAAATGGCTGACTGACTGACTGACTGACTGATATAGCTGACTGACCTACTGGCTGACTGACTGACCGTATTGCTGACTGACCCACCGGCTGTAAAGGAGAATCTACGCTTATTTATCTGTCTGTTTTTGTTGTTTGTTTATTTCTGTTGATAATTTTGCTCGTCTGTCAGTCTGTCTGTCTGTCTGTCTGCCTCTTCTCATCTCTTCTCTCTCTCTCTCTCTCTCTCTCTCTCTCTCTCTCTCTCTCTCTCTCTCTCTCTCTCTCTCTCTCTCTGTTCATAAATTTAGAGGCGCGGGATGATTATCTGTCAGCTTTGTCTTTGTTCAGTCCTGCAGCCACCACCACCACCACCACCACCACCACCACCACCACCATCACCACCACCACCACCACTACTACCAACCACCATCATGAAGACAGCAATACTCCTACTACTATCGCTGCTATTGTTACTACCACTACTACTACTACTACTACTACTACTACTATTACTACTACTATTACTACCACTACTCCAATTGCTGCTGATGATGGTGAGGGTGCTGATAGTGAGGTTGCTGGTGTTGCTATCATCACCACCACCACCATCCCCACCACCACCACCACTAAACAACGCCCATCACTCACCAATGTAATCTCGTCAGCCAAAAGCCGACAACCACCATTACCACCACCCTTCGCCTCCTTCTCTTCGCCTCTCTCCCTCAACAACCAAACCCTCCTCCTCCTCCTCCTCCTCCTCCTCCGCAGCCTCCTAGCCCTCCATCTAAGCACCATCACCACCGCCACTACCAGCGCCACCATCTCCACCACCATCGTCAGGCCCTGCACCCCGGGAAGAGAGCAGAGGAGAAGGAGGGAGAGTAGGGGAAGTGGGTGGATGTTGGAGGCAGGCAGGTAGGTAGGTAGGTGGTTAGGTAGGTGGGTAGGTGGGTGGGAGGGCAGGGGCAGGTAGGAGGCGGACCAGCACCAGCGCCATAGGTTCAGAACTTAAGATCCCCGACTCCCTAACACATCGCTGCGTGCGCTGGACCCCCTGGCGGGATGGGCCGTGTGACAAGTGACCATCAGATAGCGCAATGACGGCTCGCTCGTAGCTTGTTTGTCGTCAACGAAGCTTTGTTAGTGTCGCGCCTGAGTTAAGCCGAGACACTATCGCAATCAGCCACGCCTATGATGGATCGTGCTTTGTCTTCTGTCGCTGGATCTGGTGCTGAATGGAAAATTAAGGGCGACGTTGGGAACACTACTACTCCTACTACTCCCACAACTACTCCCACTACCTCAGCCAAACCACAACCAGCTCAACCACCTCCACCAACGTCACCACAAACTTCCTACTTCTTTTCCTTATACCGCCCTCCCAGTGTTGTTGTTCCACCACCTTCACCTCCTCCTCCTCCTCCTCGTCCTCCTCCCCTTCCTCTTTCTTCTCCTCTTTCTCTCTTGTTATTCCTCTTTTTCTTTCTCCACCAAGAAGGAAGAAGCAACAACTCCACTGCCCTCTCCTCCTAACTACTTTACCACAAGGAGGAGAAAAGCGAGACAAAGAGAAAGGACACAGAAAGAGTGACGTGGAGAAAACAGGAACCAATGGGGAAAAAATTTAATTCAAACTATACTTTTTAACGAGGAAGGTAAACTCAAGATAAGATAGGTATAAAAGCTGATACTACTACTACTACTACTACTACTACTACTACTACTACTACTACTACTGCTACTGCCACCTCCATCGCCCATACTACCCCTCCCCCCCTCCCACACACACACCCCAGCAAGGCATGTCGAGCGCAATCAGAGTGGAAGCAATAATCCCAATCAGAGACACACACGCACACACGGGAGAAGGATGACTAAAAGGACAGCTCGCTACCCTTGACAGATGCTCCACTGCGAAGGGCGTGAAGGAGCCCCGGACCCGCGCTGCCGAAGACATGTACACCTGCTTATAGGGCGTGGAGCAAAATACCTGTGTTGGTGACTAGTTGGGGCCGGCCGGCGGGGGGCAGGGGGTTGACACGGAGGCCTCAGAAGGGGACGGGGCGGGGCGGGGCGGGGCGGGACGGGGTGGAGGAGTGGGGGTTAAACATGGACGTAAAAATGTTGTTGGATGTGAGTGTGTGCGTGTGTGTTTGTGTGTGTGTGTGTTTGTGTGTGTATGTGTGTGTTGTGTGTGTGTTGTGTGTGTGTGTGTGTGTGTGTGTGTGTGTTTGAGAGAGAGAGAGAGAGAGAGAGAGAGAGAGACAATGAGAGTGTGATACTGAAAAAAAAACAAGGGAAGAGAAGCGAGCAAAAACAAAAGGGAAAAAAAATACCGTTACAAATAAACAAAACAAACAAACAAAAAAAAAAGAACACTAATACAATTCCCAAACTACTAAAAGATAACACGGAAGAGGAAGAGGAGGGGGAGGAGGAGGAAGAGAAGGAATAGGAGAAGGAAGAAAAGGAAGAGGAGCAGGAGGAAGAGAAATCGGAGGAGGAATAGGAGGAGGAGGAGGAGGAGGAGGAGGAGGCCATGCGAGGCGCCCCCTGATACCTGGGAGGAGGCTTGCCAGGACCGCTCGGCTAATTGATGGTGGCAGCCGAGACAAACTGCCCCTCCACTGTGTTAACATTAGTCTACACTTCGTGGACACTTTTTTTGTCTCTCTCTCTCTCTCTCTCTCTCTCTCTCTCTCTCTGATTTTATTTCTGTTTTCGTTTATTTCTGTTTCGGATTTGCTTTCTTTGGTGTATGTGTTTGTTTGTTTGTTTGTGATTATTTGTTTGTGTGATTGTGTTTGTGTTTGTATTGTGTGTGTGTGTGTGTGTGTGTGTGTGTGTGTGTGTGTGTGTGTGTGTGTGTGTGTGTGTGTGTGTGTGTGTGTGTGTGTGTGTGTGCTCTCTCTCTCTCTCTCTCTCTCTCTCTCTCAATTGTCTCAGATGCATCTTTGTCTGCGGACGAAATCGAGTACTAGTAGTAAACACACGCACACACACACATTCTCTCTCTCTCTCTCTCTCTCTCTCTCTCTCTCTCACTTTGTTGGATCGCTCACCTGTAAACAAATAACATTCCATTCCCGCGTCTTTTTACTCCTCGTTTTCTTTTCTACATTTTTCCTTCCTCTTTGTTCTCCTCCTCCTCCTCCTCCTCCTCCTCCTCCTCCTAATCCTACCACTACTTTTCCTCTTTTTTCTCCATTTTTTTTCGACTCCATCAGCCTCTCGCCACTCCGAGCTGCCCACCCCCCCAAAAAAAAACTGTTAATAAAAAACGTAGAAAACAGGTCTTTTACGCGAAGGACTTAATTGAACGGGAGGAACAGCAAAGACTCTGAACGCAACAACTATATAAGAACGAAAACACTGGTCTTGAACACGTAAGGAAGGTCAGTGGCCATATATTTGTTGCTTATTCCTGAAGACTAAGTCAGACGGTAGTGGTTTTGCATATTTTCTTTACGTACAAAAACATATGGCAACAATAACGACTACATTAAAATTGACGAGTTCTTTTGATTGGCTAAGAGAAGATGTCTTTTGCGCATGGAACCAAAACAAATGAGAAGCGATTAATAGACGCAACAACCAGTGCGACGCGACACACACACACACACACACACACACACACACACACACACACACACATTCATGGTTGCCTGGGAACGATACTACTATATCCTCCTTGTCCTTCCTCTGAGTCCTCGTTTTCATTCTCCTTCGCCTCCTTTCAACATATTTTCTTTCTCTATTTTCTTTTATTTTCTCCTTCTCAGTCTTCGTTTCAATCTCCGTCTCCGTCTTCTCCTCCTCCCTGCTCCTCCTACTCCTCCTCCTCCTCCTCCGTGGCGATTGACAAAAGAGGATCAGATAGCATTCTTGTGCCCACCTCGTGCCTCATTTGTTCGTACACGGCCACGTCGCCTCCTCCGCGCTCTCTCCTTTCCCTCCCTCATTCCTTTCCCGCCTCATTACGCTGTTTTTTTTTACATGTTTTGTCCCGGAATGTTTACAAACGGAGCTGATTATTACCTACTCATCATGATTTACAATTGTCTCTGGATTTTGGTGATTTATATAGGTACTGTTTAAAGGAGTCATGATATATAGAATCCTCCACTTACTCAGAACTAAAATGATTGATTAAAGTTAAACAGCCATCTTCCTTTTATCAATACTCCGTGGCTTCATTGTATATTTCTTTTTCATTAACCTGATCCGCGTTATCTCCGTGTGGCTCAGCGTCTCATCCATCACTCCTTAATTAAACATTTTTTTCGCTAATTAACTCTAATACTTCTAATCTCCGGCTACCTCTTGGCTTTTTATTTTCCGCTTTTCTCTCCCACCACAAGGCTATCTCCTCATCGCCAGCCCCGCCCCTTCCCCGCCTCCCCTGGACACAACACACCACACAGAACGAAGCTGGGGATGGGGGGAGGGGGGGGGATAGGTGAGGCAGGCAGGGATAGGTGAGGGAGGGTAGAGGGTAGGTGAAGGGAGCGAGAGATAGGGGGATGCAACGCCGTAAGATGACAAAGAATGAGAGAGATTGTGGCGGATAGACCTCGCTGGATTTTTCTTTAGTATTTTTATGAATGTAGTTAGCGTCGTGTGTGTGTGTGTGTGTGTGTGTGTGTGTGTGTGTGTGTGTGTGTGTGTGTGTGTGTGTGTGTGTGTGTGTGTGTGTGTGTGTGTGTGTGTGTGTGTGTGTGTGTGTGTCAGCCTGATGAGGACTGGCGGATGGGCTTGCATGACACACTAAGTTCAGGCACCGTCACTCCTTTGCAGCCAGCCACACCACCCATCCTCCCCCTCCCCCTCCACACTCTCGTTGGGCCACACACCACTACTACAGCCACACGCCATAGCACATACGCCACACCACTACCAGCGTTGCCAGATTGTTTTACTCACTACTCGGCTTTCTCTGTTTGAAGATTTCTTTTTCTATCGTTATTTTCTTTCTTTCCTTTTCTCTTTCTCTTTCCTTCTTCTTCTCCGTCTCCTCCTCCTCATTACTACTCTGTTTACTCTATTTGCAGATTTCTTTTTTATTGTTCTTTTCTTCCTTTCCTTTTTTTCGTTCTTTTCCTTCTTCTTTTCCTTCTGCTCCTCCTCTTCCTCCTCTGCAGTCACACCGATAACGATATTCATTCATAGTTAATGTTAAAAATCGTTAATTATTGATGTTTTCTTGCAAGTTATTTTTTTTAACAACAAAGGAGACAGCTCAGGGGCACAAATGAAAGAGAACAATAATAAAAAAAGCTGGAAAATACTGGAAAATACAATGTGGTGAGTACGATAGTCTATTAACGCTGAGTCCACTACACCACCACCACAATCACACACCAAAATCACCATACCACACCGTCACAGCATTCCACTCCATCATTATCACCACCGTCACACCATACACCACTACCACCACCACCACCACCTCTTCAGTTCTCCCGTCCTTCAGGCTACTGCAGGCTCTCACAACATCCAGAAAGTCAAGTCAGTCTTAGATATATATTGCAGCAAGGAGTTTAGCTTTTCATCACAAAGGACACTTCCCCCAAAACCATAATATGTTTCCTACCACCACTTTACATTTTCCATAATAATCCTTTATCTCTCATTTCAACTCACTAAATTTTTAAAGATCCTGCTATACCATTATGGAACGGAGATTAGCACCGAAGCCACGCGTAGGTTTAGCGTATGTCCCCAACTTCACCTCACTTCCTACAGGGTTAAGTACCACACTACTGCCAATCCAATGCCCATCATCCCACACCACTACCATACCACACACTACACCACACTACGACAACACCTTACCACATAATCACAACATTGCCATACCACACCCCTTACCACACCACCACCATACCATTCATCTTACAGCACTACCATATCATTAATTAACTAACCCTCACCTACTATACCATTTCCTCATAACTACTCACTCTTACGATAACCGGCTATGCTAACGCTTGTCTCTCTTTCCTTCTTTCTTCTGTTTTTTTCGTCTAACAAATTTCATGAGGGAAGGTGAACGACAGCGAGTAGTTTATAATAGGTCTCACCATACCATTGCCCAATCACTATTTCTTCTCCTCACAATCAACGCTTTCATCCACCTCCTTTCCCTCCCAATCAACGCGTTCATCCACCTCCTTTCCCTTCCAATCAACGCGTTCATCCACCTCCTTTCCCTCCCAATCAACGCTTTCATCCACCTCCTTTCCCTCCCAATCAATGCTTTCATCCATCTCCTTTCCCTCCCAATCAGCGCTTTCATCCACCTCCCTTCCCTCCCAATCAACGCTTTCATCCACCTCCTTTCCATCCCAATCAACGCTTTCATCCACCTCCTTTCCCTCCCAATCAACGCTTTCATCCACCTCCTCTCCCTCCCAATCAACGCTTTCATCCACCTCCTTTCCCTCCCAATCAACGCTTTCATCCACCTCCTTTCCCTCCCAATCAACGCTTTCATCCACCTCCTTTCCCTCCCAATCAACGCTTTCATCCACCTCCTTTCCCTCCCAATCAACGCTTTCATCCACCTCCTTACCCTCCCAATCAACGCTTTCAACCACCACCTTACCCACCCAATCAACGCTTTCATCCACCACCGTGCACTCCCAATCAACGCTTTCATCCACCTCCTTTCCCTCCCAATCAACGCTTTCATCCACCTCCTTTCCCTCCCAATCAACGCTTTCATCCACCTCCTTTCCCTCCCAATCAACGCTTTCATCCACCTCCTTTCCCTCCCAATCAACGCTTTCATCCACCTCCTCTCCCAATCAACGCTTTCATCCACCTCCTTTCCCTCCCAATCAACGCTTTCATCCACCTCCTTTCCCTCCCAATCAACGCTTTCATCCACCTCCTCTCCCTCCCAATCAACGCTTTCATCCACCTCCTTTCCCTCCCAATCAACGCTTTCATCCACCTCCTTTCCCTCCCAATCAACGCGTTCATCCACCTCCTTTCCCTCCCAATCAACGCTTTCATCCACCTCCTTTCCCTCCCAATCAACGCTTTCATCCACCTCCTTTCCCTCCCAATCAACGCTTTCATCCACCTCCTTTCCCTCCCAATCAACGCGTTCATCCACCTCCTTTCCCTCCCAATCAACGCGTTCATCCACCTCCTTTCCCTCCCAATCAACGCTATCATCCACCTCCTTTCCTCCCAATCAACGCTTTCATCCACCTCCTTTCCCTCCCAATCAATGCTTTCAACCACCTCCTTTCCTCCCAATCAACGCGTTCATCCACCTCCTTTCCCTCCCAATCAACGCTTTCATCCACCTCCTTTCCCTCCCAATCAACGCTTTCATCCACCTCCTTTCCCTCCCAATCAACGCTTTCATCCACCTCCTTTCCCTCCCAATCAACGCTTTCATCCACCTCCTTTCCCTCCCAATCAATGCTTTCAACCACCTCCTTTCCCTCCCAATCAACGCTTTCATCCACCTCCTTTCCCTCCCAATCAACGCTTTCATCCACCTCCTTTCCCTCCCAATCAACGCTTTCATCCACCTCCTTTCCTCCCAATCAACGCTTTCATCCACCTCCTTTCCCTCCCAATCAATGCTTTCAACCACCTCCTTTCCCTCCCAATCAACGCTTTCATTCACCTCCTTCCCTCCGAATCAACGCTTTCATCCACCTCCTTTCCCTCCCAATCAACGCTTTCATCCACCTCCTTTCCCTCCCAATCAACGCTTTCATCCACCTCCTTTCCCTCCCAATCAATGCTTTCAACCACCTCCTTTCCCTCCCAATCAACGCGTTCATCCACCTCCTTTCCCTCCCAATCAACGCTTTCATCCACCTCCTTTCCCTCCCAATCAACGCTTTCATCCACCTCCTTTCCCTCCCAATCAACGCTTTCATCCACCTCCTTTCCCTCCCAATCAACGCTTTCATCCACCTCCTTTCCCTCCCAATCAACGCTTTCATTCACCTCCTTTCCCTCCCAATCAACGCTTTCATCCACCTCCTTTCCCTCCCAATCAACGCTTTCATCCACCTCCTTTCCCTCCCAATCAACGCTTTCATCCACCTCCTTTCCCTCCCAATCAACGCTTTCATCCACCTCCTTTCCCTCCCAATCAACGCTTTCATCCACCTCCTTTCCCTCCCAATCAATGCTTTCATTCACCTCCTTTCCCTCCCAATCAACGCTTTCATCCACCTCCTTTCCCTCCCAATCAACGCTTTCATCCACCTCCTTTCCCTCCCAATCAACGCTTTCATCCACCTCCTTTCCCTCCCAATCAATGCTTTCATCCACCTCCTTTCCCTCCCAATCAACGCTTTCATCCACCTCCTTTCCCTCCCAATCAATGCTTTCATCCACCTCCTTTCCCTCCCAATCAACGCTTTCATCCACCTCCTTTCCCTCCCAATCAATGCTTTCATCCACCTCCTTTCCCTCCCAATCAATGCTTTCATCCACCTCCTTTCCCTCCCAATCAACGCTTTCATCCACCTCCTTTCCCTCCCAATCAACGCTTTCATCCATCTCCTTTCCCTCCCAATCAACGCTTTCATCCACCTCCTTTCCCTCCCAATCAACGCTTTCATCCACCTCCTTTCCCTCCTAATCAACGCTTTCATCCACCTCCTTTCCCTCCCAATCAACGCTTTCATCCACCTCCTTTCCCTCCCAATCAACGCTTTCAACCACCTCCTTTCCCTCCCAATCAACGCTTTCATCCACCTCCTTTCCCTCCCAATCAACGCTTTCATTCACCTCCTTTCCCTCCCAATCAACGCTTTCATCCACCTCCTTTCCCTCCCAATCAACGCTTTCATCCACCTCCTTTCCCTCCTTTTCCCTTCCTTACCATAGTATTTCCCCAAACAACTTCCTCTTCCCATAACTAACACTGTCCTCCTATTTTTCCTTCCACACCATACCATTTCTCTTTCACCACTTCCTCTCCCTACAACTAACACTTTCCTCTTCCTCCTTTCCCTCTGCCTCCCTCTCCTTTCAATCTCATAAGTTCCACGAAAGCTGAATTTCCAGATCTCCTACAACATTATTCCCTACAAGCGGACTCTGTAGACCCATATGCAAGAACCTTAACACTTTCTGCTTTCCCTATTCCTTCTTTCTCCCTTTTTGGCCAACACGTTCCATGAGGTGAGGTGGACGGCAGCGCTAAATTTCCAGGTCTTTTACAATATCATTCCTTCCATGCCCACTCTGTATACCCATAAGCACACAGCCTTAACTCCTTTTTCCCATCTTCTTCCTTCCTTTCTGGCCAACACGTTCCATGAGGTGAGGTGGACTGCAGCGCTGAACTTCCAGACCTCTTACAGTATCATTCCTTCCTCTGTACCCATAAGCAACCACCAATACTCTTTTCTTTCCTTTCGTCTTTCTCCCTTTCTGGCCAACACGTTCCATGAGGTATAAGGTGGACGGCAGCGCTAAATTTCCAGAGATTTTTATCAGCGGGCGTCATCTCCTGTGCTCGTCCGCCTCAGTCCATTTCTCTTATCGCGGCTCCTTATCGCGTCCTCCTCCTTACCCCATCACGAACCCATTTGGCGACAATGCTCCCAGAGATTTATGCAAATTAGGGAAATGTTTTTTGTACAGCGTTATCGGGGGTGCATCTAGGGGCTTCTCGCTGGGTGATGCTAGGGCAAGATTCCCTCCCCTTCTTCCTCCTCCTCCTCCTCCTCCTCCTCCTCCTCCCCCGCCAGCGCCTCCTTCACGTCGCTGCGAGGTGCGAACTGTCGTAAAGAGGAATTTTCTGTCGTGTTCTTTGTTGTTCCTCTTTAGTCTTTTGAATTCCGGGAGAAAATAAAAGAGAACGGACAAAGAGAAAGACGCGGATGGATGGACGGACGGACAAACGGACAAACGGACAAACAGACGGACGGACATACGGACAGACGGACAAACAGACGGACGGACATACGGACAGACGGACAAACAGACGGACGGACAGGCGGACAGACACAAGAAGAAACATAAAAACAGCAGTGCAAATCAGGCTGACTTGATGATCTGACGTAATAGAATCCAATTGTACAACACGTTAATACTAAAATCTCTCTCTCTCTCTCTCTCTCTCTCTCTCTCTCTCTCTCTCTTTCCGTTAACGCCACTCTTCCTTTCCTTCTTCTCCTCCCTCCCTGACGCACACAAACACACACGAGGCCAAAAAGAAACAAACTCACCGTGTCTTCCGTGGCAGCGACAGGGACAGAGGACGCGGTGGGCGGGGAAGAGGAGGGAGGACCGAGCCAGCCACAGCCTCAAGCAGAAGACCCTGAAATCAAACACGACTCGAGGTAAGAACACGCAGACAGGCACCGGTTCAACGCACATCATCACCAACACCATCTCACCAACAGCAGCATCCCTTCTTTAAAACACTATACCACCTGCACTGTACACTATATAAGCCCGTGTTCTTAAAGGTATCGGCATCACATCATCACCAACACCATCTCACCAGCAGCATCCCTTCTTTAAAACACTATACCTGCAACGTACACTATATAAGCCCGTGTTCTTAAATGTATCGGCATCTCCGTTCGCCTGTTGGAAAAGCCTCTAGTCGAAGTTGTCTGGGGTATTTGTGGGCCGTTTTGTGTGATCCTAGTGAAAGTTTTACCCGACTTCCGCACCATGAAAGCCACCCGGTTAGTCTTCTCTGTAGCCTTAGAAAATAGTCGTAATGGAGACCCGATACGAATAAGAACATGGACCAAAGTTTCTCCTCCCTCTAACGCTACTCTGCCATCGAAGGGTTAGTATACTCGTACTTCCGCTATATATCCAAAAATTAAAGGAGAGAAACGGTGGTAAATAGGTGCGAATGGGAGGGATGGAATGAGGAAGGAATGTAAGGCAAGGGAAGAGAGAAAGAGAAGGAAAAGAAGGGAAGGGCAGGGTTAAGAAGGGAAGAGTACAGAAAGCAAGGGTAGGGAATGGAAGGAGAGGGACGAGGAAGGGAGGACAAGAGAGGAAAGGCAAGAGAAGAGGAGGAAAGGGAAGGAAAAGAAACGGAAGTAATATAAAGGAAAAGGAAGGAAGGGAAGGGAAGGGAAAGGAAGGGAAGGGAAAAAAAAGGGAAGGGAAGGGAAGGGAAGGAATGGAAAGAATAGGGAAGGGAAGGGAAGGAATGGAAAGGAAAGGAAAGGGAAGGGAAGGGAAGGGAAGGGAAGGAAAGAAAAGGGAAGGGAAGGGAAGGAAAGAAAAGGGAAGGGAAGGGAAGGAATGGAAAGGAAAAGAAAGGGAAGGGAAGGGAAGGAAAGGAAAGAAAAGGGACAGGAAAGTAAAGGAAAGGAAAGGAAGAGAAGGTAAGGGAAGGGGTGAATCTAAGATGAAAGGTAAGGAAAGGGAAGAAAAAGTAGAGAAGGAAAGTGAAGGGAATAGAAAGGACAAAAAAAAAAGAAAGGATGAAAAGAGACAGGAAGAGAAGGTGAAAGGTATAAAGGAAGGGGAGACGAAAAGATCAGAAAAGAAAATCAAAGGGAAAAGATGGCAAGCGACAGAAAGGAAAGGGCAGGGAGAGGAAAGGGAGAGTCCAACAAGGCTAGTGAGGAGAGGCCATGGGGGGGGGGGGGGGATGAGGCCCTGCAGCGACACCTAACACAGATTTATCGTCGCTACACGCCCATAACGTTCCGGTCTCGATATTCACGAAGGAGTTCTCACGGGGGGACAGCTTCCTCCTCCTCTTTCACTGCCCGGCCCCCACGATGCTTGCTGATAAGGGTCTAGGGGAGGGAGGGAGGGAGGGAGAAAGGAGGAGAGAGGGAGGGGAAGGGGGTGGGAGATCTTTGGGGAGATGAGATAAGGAAACCAAGGGGTGTGAGGTAGGGAAGGGGTGTGAGGGAGGGAAGGGGTGTGAGGGAGGGAAGGGGTGTGAGGGAAGGAAGGGGTTTGAGGAAAGGAAGGACCCGGTGACAAGAGCCCAGGGGAGGGGAGAGCCATGGGAGAGAGAGAAAGGAGAAAGGAAGGGAGGGGAAGGGGGGAGATGAGATAAGGAAGCCAAAGGGTGTGAGGAGGTGAAAGGGGTGTGAGGTGGGGTGAAGGGGTGCGGGTGGTCGGTGGCGAGGCGTCCCCGGAACACCAACAACAGTGAACTACATGATGGGCTTCCGGTGGGGCCATTAATCTGTGCCCCGGCCTGACCTGACCCCCCGCCGCCCCCGCGCTGACTGATTGACTGACTGACTGATCCCTCGACCTCCCGCCGGCGCCCTAAACACGCAGGGGGTGATAACATCGGGGAGGGGAGGAGACGGAAGGGGAGAAAGGAAGGTCGGTTCACCCCTTCTGTTCGGCGAGGGAAAGCTATGTGTCAGTCGATTCTTCCTGTCGATTCGTATCAAGTGTTTTCCTTCCGACGTGCCCCCCATCCCCACCCCACCCCACCAGCGCCCCCTACCGCCAGCACCGCCACCCCCGCCACTGCTGCCGCCCCCTAACGCCACTATCGCCTCCGCCGCCGTCTCTGCCACCCCCGCCACTGCCATGCCTTGTCACGCGGCCTACAGCACGAGGACCTGCAACTGATGTTTCTTTGGCGACACCTGGTTGTGGTTTGCCTCTTCCCCCTTTTCCTCTTCTTTCTCCTCTTTCCCCTTCTCTTCCGTTTTTCTTTCTATCCTCTTTTTCTTCCTCTTCTTCTCTCTCCCTCCTCTTCCTCCTTTTCCTCATCTTTCTCCTCTTTCCCCTTCTCTTCCGTTTTTCTTTCTATCCTCTTCTTCCTCCTCTTCCTCCTTTTCCTCATCTTTCTCCTCTTTCCCCTTCTCTTCCGTTTTTCTTCCTATCCTCTTCTTCCTCCTCTTCTTCTCTCTACTTCCTCCTCCTCCTCCTCCTCCTTCTCCTCCTCCTCCTCCTCCTCTTGTGCCATTGATATATCAGCATACATATCAGCAGAAGCTTTTTCCCCATCAGAGTCATTCGTCACTGGAACAACCAAGCTGCAGGAAAAAAAAATAATGCAAGAACGGTCAACTCTCAAAAGACTCATTGACCTTTACTTTCTTAGGTCAGGAGTGAATTGAAAGGTCCCGGACGTTCATAAACCAAGTGTTTTGATCTGTTCCAAAGGTTCATGACGCGCCCGACGAAACGATTAAATCCCTAAGCAGGCAGCCTCGTCTCAAGCCAACACGCTTTTCTGTTTCCTACTCTTCCAATGTCCATGTTTATTCCTCCTCCTCCTCCTCCTCCTCCTCCTTCACTAGAGACTGCTATGAAGACACTCCTCGCCTTGCCTCAACCCAACGTTCCTCCTTCCATGTGACAAACGAAGGACACAGAACAGGTGAAGAAAGACAAGGGAGGTGCATGGCTATTCTTCAGAGCCAGGAAAATAAAGGAAGCCGGGTATTAAGATGTACAGATGCATACAAACATACACACATACACACATATATACATAAATACAAACATACACATGCGCGCAATTATACACCCATTATCAAGGCATCATTTCCATCTGCAACAAAAAGGTGAGGAGAGATTGATATTAAGATGTAGGTAAAAAAAAATCTGTGAAACTTTAAAGATGATTATAATGTAAGAAAGGATGAGAGAGAGAGAGAGAGAGAGAGAGAGAGAGAGAGAGAGAGAGAGAGAGAGAGAGAGAGAGAGAGAGAGAGAGAGAGAGAGAGAGAGAGAGAGAGAGAGAGAGAAACCCCTCCCCACTTAACAACTCTGCAGCATGACAACCCGTTTCAGTACCTCCTCCATCTTCTCTCAGCACTCCGGATGCGCATCAAAAGGTAATAAAAAATAAACAAAAACACCGCCAGCCCATTAAGAGGGAGCGACAAATGGCCTTCTTCCGTCGCAGTGTTTTCATTAGCCGCTGTCCTCTTTCATCCTCGCATCCTTCTTAATTGAACTCTAAGCTTCCAGAGGACTAGGAGGAGCACGTGCTGGCTGGGGAAGATAAGAACTGTGTTAGCCTTGCAATCTCTCCCTCTCTTCCCACCCTCATGAGCTGCTTGTCTAAGAGGATAAAGTATGATAGAATAAGCTAAGAAAATAGTGTATGATATGTGGATGACAAGAGAACACCAAACGGAGGAACTAGACCGACTGAATAGAGAAACAAGATAGGGAAGCGCCGTTGCAAAGACTATGCTTCCCGACCATCACCTGAACTTGAACCTGATGGGGCATAAGGTATAGCTACGCGTGGCCTCAGTGCTCATCCCCGTCGCACCAAGTTAAAGCTATGACCAATTAGATGTGTTTTTTCTCGTGAAGTAGATGATAATTTGGTGAATCGGTTTGTGTGGTTGTCTGATCCTTCCTGTCACCAGTTGCTTGGTTAGGTTAATGAGGTAGATTTGTTTATTTATTATTCGTTAAGTGTTTAGAGTTAGTAGTTAGACGTAGATAAATGGATATGTATTAACTTTCTCCCCTTTTCCTTCTCTCTCTCCTTCCTTCACGCACTCTTCCCACTTTTGTCTCATCTCCCTCCCCACTCTCCCTAACCTTCCCCTTTCTTTCCTTCCCTTTCTCCCTCTCTCCTTCTCTCTCATTCTTCCTTCACGCACTCTCTCCCCACTTGTCTCATCTCCCTCCCCACTCTCCCTAACCTTCCCCTTCCTTTCCTTCCCTTTCTCCCCCTCTCCTTCTCTCTCATTCTTCCTTCACGCACTCTCTCCCCACTTGTCTCATCTCCCTCCCCACTCTCCCTAACCTTCCCTTCCAAACCTTCAGCTTCCTTTCCTTCCCTTTCTCCCCCTCTCCTTCCCTTTCATTCTTCCTTCACGCACTCTCCCCACTTTTGTCTCATCTCCCTCCCCACTCTCCCTAACCTTCCCCTCCTTTCCTTCCCTTTCTCTTCATCTCTATAATTCTCCCTGCACCCGTACTCTCCCTCCCTATTTCTACTGTCTCTTCTCCCTTCCCTCTCTCCTTCACTTCCCTTTCTCTCCCTCTCCTTCTCTCCAATTCTCTCTGTACCCACTTTCTCTTTCTCTCCCTTCCTCTCATTCTTTCTGCACCCACTCTCTCCATACTTCCTCTACCTCATCTCCCTTTCCTTTCTCCATATTTCAGACCAGTAATTCACTCAAAACTTCAATTGTTCATGTAAGTTTTAATCATACTTTTTACTCGTCAAGTTCATGCAGTTCCATAAATAGCTCGCTAATTACATAGATACCCAGACACATACAGTCATATCGCCAGTTAGTTGATTAGCGTATACCATCCATCCTTTCCGCCAGTCATTCAAGTGTAGCATCTCTTCATTCATTCGCCTCTTCAACAGTCATCCAGTTTAACAGCCAGTCACTTTTTCACCAAGTCATCCAATCAATTAGCGTTGCATCTGCTCATCCATTCCCTTCCCCAACAGTACTCTAGCCATACAGTTAATCATCCTCTCACCCATTCACGCTGTCAGCCAGTTAGTCAGTCACCCCGACAGTCAGTTACCCGCTGACGCTCGACTATTAATCTCTGAGGCGGGAATTACAGCTCAGCGTCCCGTCCTGACTCTCCACACTCAGCTCCTAAAATCTTCTCCCTCTCCTCCTCCTCCTTTTCCTTTTTTTCTTCCTTTCGTCTCCACCACCACCACCACCACCACTATCATCACCACCACCACCACCACCACCATCATCATTATTATCTCCTCCCCACTTATCTTTCCTTGCATCTTTCTCTTTTCTACCTTCATTTCTTTTCCATCTCTATCTTTCACTCTGTTCCCCTCAAGAATCCCACATTCATCTCTTCTCGTTCTCTCTTTTTATCTTTCGTTTCCTTTTCTTTTCTCTCCTTTCCTCTCCTCTCCTCTCCTCTCCTTTCCTTTCCTTTCCTATCCTCTCATCTCCTTTCCATTCCATTCCTTTTCTTTCCTCTCCTTTCCTTTCCAATCCTTTCCTCTTCTCTCCTTTCCATTCTCTTCCTTTACTTTCCTCTCCTTTCCTCTCCTCTCCTCTCCTTTCCTTTCCTTTCCTCACCTTTCCTTCCCTTCCCTTCCTCTCCCCTCCCTCCCATTCCACCCATACCATCCCTTTTGCTCATCACCCCCACCACCGCCGCCGCCGCCGCCAAGCCTCCCTCCCATCCGTCTTAGAACCCAACCCGCATGTCTGTTGCTGCTGCTTCGCCGTGGGCTGATCCGAGACGCGTGCTGCTGGCGGCGGACGGACAGGCGGACAGACATCGGACACAAAACAGGTAGACGGGCGGCCTTAGACAAGAGATCCCAAATCGTAATTCATCTTTGTCCAGTCACGCATGCCTTCCATCTCCCATCACTCATCCCACGGTTATATGTAGTACCTGCCTTCCCCCCTCCGCCCTCCTCGTCCATCCTCCTATACCCCACTCCTCCTCCTCCTCCTCCTACTCATCTTCCTGCCTTTCCTTACCTCTCATTCTTCTTGCATCCAGTCTCTCTCTCTCTCTACTTCTTCTGCCTCACCTCCCTTTCCCCTTTCCCCTCCTTCCATTCTCTTTCTCTCCCTTTTCTTTCCCCTCATTCTTCCTGCACCCACTCTCTCCCTATTTCCTCTGCCTTATCTCCCTTTTCTTTCTCCCTATGTCAGACCTTCCCCATCCTTCCCTTCCTGTCTCTTCCCTTTCCCTCAGACTTTCCTCCTCCTTCCCTTCCCCTTCTCTCCCTCTCCCTCCCTTCCATTCTCCCTGCACTCTCTCTCTCCCTACTTCTACTGCCTTATCGCCCCTCCCTTTCTCCGTATCCTACACTTTCCCCTCTTTCCCTTCCCTTCTCTTTCTCTCTTTCATTATTTCAGACCTCCTCCATCCTTCCCTTTCCTTTCCCTCTCTCCCTATCCCAGTCATTTCCCTCCTTCCCTTCCCTTTCATTTCTCTCTCCCTCTATCCAAGACCTCCTTCATTCCCTTCCCTTTCCCTTTCCCTCTCTCACCATCTCAGACCTTCCCCCTCCTGCCCTTCCTTTCTCTTTTCTTTCCCTCCCTCACTGCTCCCTCTCCCCTCCTTTTCTTTTTCTTTCTCTCCCTTTCCTTCCCTTTCATTCTCCCTGCACCCACTCTTTCCCTACTCCTACTGTCTCATCTCCCTTCCCCTTCTCCCTCTCCCAAACTTTCCCCCTCCTTTCCTTCCCTTTCTCTTCATCTCTATAATTCTCCCTGCACCCGTACTCTCCCTCCCTATTTCTACTGTCTCTTCTCCCTTCCCTCTCTTCTTCACTTCCCTTTCTCTCCCTCTCCTTTTCTCCAAATCTCTCTGTACCCACTCTCCCTCCCATCCTCCCTTTTCTCATCCCTCCCTTCCTCCCTTCCTCCTCCTCTCCTTCCACCCAGCAAGCCTCCCTCAGCATCCCACTGCGCCAGTTTCTATCTTGTCATCAAAATGTTTGCCGCGGGTCTGGCTCACACCTGCCCGGCCTGATGGACCAAGATAGGGCCGAGGGTCTGACGAGCAGTGTAATGTAGTGAGGGTGTTTGGCTCCCACTCCTGACACCCGCTGCCCCCTGATGAATGCGTGGGAGGGGGACGAGGACAGGGACGAGGACGAGGAGGAGGAAGAGGCTGAGGGGGTGAAGGAAGGGGGGGGAAGAGATGTAAGGAGGAATGTGGAATAATGAGGAGGACAAGGAGACGGAGGAGGAAGAGGGGGTGAAGGAAGGTGGGGGGGAGAGATGGAGGAATAGAGGAATGTGGAAAAATGAGGAGGACAAGGAGACGGAGGAAGACAAGGACGAGGGCGAGGAGGAAGAAGCTGAGGGGGTGAAGGAAGGGACGGTGGAGTGAGGCAGGAATAGAAGGAGGAGGAGAACAAGGAGGAGGAGGAGGCTGAAAGAGTGAAGGAAGGAGGGAAAAAGAGATGGAGGAATAGAGGAATTTAGGAGGACAGGATGGAGGAAGACAAGGAAGAGGGAGAGGAGGAAGAGGCTGAGGAAATGAACGAAGGGTGATGGAGAGGGGGAGAAATATAAGAAAGAAGAATAAAGAGGAGAACAGAGAGATGGATAAGGGCAAGGATGAGGTCAAGGAGAGGGAGCGATAGAGGGAGTGGAAGAAGGGAAGAAGAAAAATAAGAAAGAAGGAAAGGGTGGGGGAGCTGAAGGAGATGAAGGACAAGAAGAGAAAGAAGAGGGAGTGGGAGATGACGAGGAGGAGGACGCGAAGGAGAAGGACGATGACGAAGTGGAGAAAGAAGAGTGTAAGAGAAGCAATGATAAAGGAAGTGGATGAGAAAGAAAAAAAAAACGTTTGTGTGTGTGTGTGTGTGTGTGTGTGTGTGTGTGTGTGTGATGGGGCCGCACGGGGAGGTGGTGACGTGTGCGCGGTCCCAATCAGGCGTCTTGATGGATGTGATGTGACGGGGTGCGTGCCGCGGGCCGTCTGATCGGAGGCTGAGCGGGGCGGGTGTCCTTTCTCTGCCGCACGCAACGACGAGGACGCGGCGACCAGCAGGTATAGCTTCGGTAGTCTAGCACGCGGCCCCTCCCCACTATCACACCTGTCTGTCTACGTATATGTGTGCAGGTAGTGCCCGTGTATGAATATATGTATGTCTGAATAAATGTAAGTATAAATGTTTCGAAATACATATACTTATCATATTCATTTATACATCCATACATTATTCTAACATAAACACACCTGTCTACGTATAAGTGTGTAGGCAGGCCCCGTGTACGAATGTATGAATGTTTTTTTTTACATCAAAGAAAATAGCTCAAGGGCAACAAAAGGAAAGCGAAAAAAAAGCCCTCTACTCGCCGCTCCCATGAAAGACAAAAGTAAAGAGTAGCCAAAAGAGAGGTCAATGTTTGGTGGAGAGGTGTCTTGATACACTCTTCTTGAAAGAGGTCAGGTCATAGGCAGGAGGAAATACAGACGAAGGAAGGCTGTTCCAGAGTTTACCAGTGAAGGGAATGAAAGAATGGAGATGTTGGTTAACTCTTGCATAAGGGGTTTGGACAGTATTGGGATGAGCATGAGTAGAAAGTCGTGTGCAGCGGGGTCGCGGGAGGGGGGGAGGCATGCAGTTAGCAAGTTCAGAAGAACAGTCAGCATGAAAATATCGATAGAAGATAGAAAGAGAGGCAACATGGTGGAGGAATTTAAGAAGTAGAAGACTATCAGTAAGAGGAGGAGAGCAGATGAGACGAAGAGCCTTAGACTCCATACGAGGGCGGACAAGGCCCCTATATATGGAAAGCATCTGTGCGGGGGAGAAGAACTAGCGGAGAGGATACAGAACGCCCAACCTCGAGGAAGTTGATTTAGTAAGAGAGGAGATGTGAAGTTTTCAGTTGAAATTTTGAGCTTAGGATAGACCGAAGATTTTGAGTGTTGAAGAAGGTGACAGCTGAGTGTTATCGAAAAACAGGGGATAGATGTTTGGAAGATTGTGTTGAGTTGATAGGTGGAGAAATTGAGTTTTTGAGGCATTGAAGGACACAAGGTTCCTTTTACCCCAATCGGAAATGATAACAAGGTCTGAGGTTAAGCTTTCTGCAGCCTCCAGTCTGGAGTCTTGTAATTCTTGTTGAGAAGGTCTTCTGTTGAAAAAAGTTGAATAATGCAGAGTGGAGTCGTCAGCGTATGAGTGAAAAGATCATTGATTAATAACAGGAAGAGAGTGGGTGATAGGACAGAGCCCTGTGGAACACCACTGTTGATGGGTTTAGGGAAAGAACAGTGACCGTCTACCACAGCAGAGATAGAACGGCCGGAAAAGAAGCTGGAGATAAAAAAACAGAGAAAAGGATAGAATCCGAAAGAGGGCAGTTTAGAAAGCAAAGACTTGTGCCAGACTCTATCGAAAGCTTTCGATATGTCTAGCGCAACTGAGAAACTTTCACCGAAATGGCTAAGAGAGGATGACCAAGAGTCAGTTAAGAGAACAAGAAGATCTCCAGGAGAACGCCCCTTGCGAAACCCATACTGGCGATCAGATAGAAAGTCAGAAGTGGAAAAGTGCTTTTGAATCTTCCGGTTAATGATTGATTCAAAAGCTTTAGATAGACAGGAAAGTAAAGCTATAGGGCGGTGGTTTGAGGGGTTGGAGCGGTCACCCTTCTTAGGCACAGGCTGTACGAAGGCGTACTTCCAGCAGGAAGGAAAGATAGATGCTGATAGGCAGAGACGAAAGAGTTTGACCAGGCAGGGTGTGTGTGTGTATTTATGTACGTAAGCATGTTTTTATGTACATATGCATACTGCACGCATACATACATCCATACATTTCTTCTTACATGCACATATATACGCGTGCACACACACACACACACACACACACACACACACACGTACATGTAAGCACAGAATGTTTTACACGGCCTCGAATCGATCCCGCGGGCCAAGAGTTCCTCGGCGAGGCGCGGGGCAGGCGGGCTCGTGCATCCTGGCGCGGGAGTTATCGTGGCAAGTGATAATAATCTCTGAGGCCCGCCGCCCAACACGTCATAATTTGGTAATATCCGTCGCGAGGTGTGAGGGCGGAGGGCCGGGCCGCGCCGAGCCTCCCTCCATGTGACGGTCCTAACGAGGCTTTCAGGCGCTGAGCTATTAATGAATCCACAGCCTCGCAGGTGGAAATTATTAATAATAAATCCGATCAGTATTGTCCCTAATGGCCGCCTTGTTGCCTCGCCGGGAATCTCTCATTACCGGCGATAGCTACGCCTAGAAATTTGATCCTATTAGTGTCCTTCAATTTCTGGCCACACTGTTTGATTATAGAATTTGCACGTTTTATTTTTTTACAGTTTCTTACGACGGCAGCGAATCGACAACAGATGGCGCTGCTGTCTGTGCGGTGTTCGGGGATTGCCGCGCACGCCGTGGTGAAGGACCGAGCCTCTTGGCTAGACGCGGCAAGTCTTCACGTGATCAACAGACGGGGAAAGCTTTGAAATACATACGTGGCGGTGGCTGAGTGGTTAGCGTGTGGGCGTGGTGAGCCCGAGGGCCAATGTTTAACTCCCACCGAAGGACGCTGACAATTTTCAACCATCGCCGAGTGGTGGAAGATTACCCAACCTTAACGTCAGCGACTTCGTTCAAGTGGAGCAGCGGATGGCAGCATGGGCCAAGCAAGTCATACATCACGGCAGCCACTAAAAAAAATTCGCCTGCGCCACTAGGCCGAGGGCGTTCAAGAGGGCCCTCAAGAGAGCCTACCGGCGCTATAAGCAGCATCTAAAAAACAACACACACACACACACACACACACACACACCAATACACATTCACATTCTCTCTCTCTCTCTCTCTCTCTCTCTCTCTCTCTCTCTCTCTCTCTCTCTCTCTCTCTCTCTCTCTCTCTCACACACACACACACACACACACACACGGTTATCCAGCCATCGCCGTGTGGCTCAAGATCACCCACAGGTTGTCTCTCAAACAAAATTTCAGTAACTTGTGTTAGAGGAAGAACCAATGGTCGGCATGAAACAGGCAGGAACGATATATCGGCATCCGTATTACAACAAGACTTTCACCTGCACCATCAAGGAGCCGGGCTGAACACCCATACCCTCGAGGAAGTTTAATGGCTCCATGGACGCTGCTATATTATTTCCACTTAAAACTGGCCGATGGGGTAGTGACGGCGGCGGGGTTAGCCTAGCCCCGCACCTTGCCACACACTCTCAACACCTCTCGCTTCCTCTGCAGCCGCCACTACCCCATAGGCCAGTTTCACGTGGAAAACTATAGCGTCGATCGCCGCCATTGGTAACGATCATAACAAACAAAACGACTGTGAAAGCGGCCCTCAATCCTGTATAAGTCTCCTCCGTTGCAAGAAGCCTCAAGCAGATCTTCAGCACTGAGCTCTGTGTGATGGCAAGGACTCTAGAGAAATACGAAGCTAGTTATCCAAGATTTATATTTGTTATGATGCCTTGACGTCGCTAAACCTTGCCTTCGTAAGTGGAGGGTTGCCGGTGACCACGAGGCAAGCACTCCACAACGTGCGCCAGTTATGATGGAAAGATGAGTATTCCTGATTTTGTTGTAAGTAGATGTTTGCCTCCAATGAAAACAACAATAGTAAATGAAAATAGTGTAATATAAAAATAATGTGAGGAAACGTACAACCCCATTTGAGAGGGTTTTCGTAGAGGTTGTGAGTATTAAATTTTCCAAGGGGGAGTTTTACGAATCTAGTAATAGTTTAGACGAGACCTCTACACCGTGAATATGAAAAGCACTTATGAGGACCCGACTAGTCTTCTCTGTGGCCTTCGGAAATAGTTGTTGTGAGAGGCGAAAGCGTCGATAAGAATACCGACTTAGAACCTTCTGTCATGGTGAACACTCCGTCCCATCCCCGTAGAGTCAAGACCAGATCGTACATATATTTATTCATTTATTTATTTTTACAGTGGAGGAAGCAGTTCAAGGGCAAAAAAAAAAAAAGAAAAAAAAAAGTCCGCTACTCACTGCTCCTGCAAAGATCGATAAATCAGACAGCTCCTAAACAGTCATTCACCACTAGACTACCGAGTTGCTTTAGAATGAGTACGCGTCAACTTATGCAAGGTTCAAGGGATCCATTCAACCACAGGCGACTTCAAACACCGCAGCTCAGAAGATCAATACACACACCTTCACATACAAACGAGAGAGAGGTGAGAGAAACGAGAACACGGCAGGTGAGGAAAGGTGAAGATGAGAAAGGTGAGAAGCGGTGTGAGCGAAGGGAAGGAAAGGGAAGGAGGAGGAGGTTAAAAGACGGAGTGAAGGTGGTGATGGGCTCGGGAAAAGGGAGGTAATGGTAGGAAGATGGTGGGTTAGGGGTGAGAAAGGAGGTAAAGGGGTGAATGTATTAAGGGAGGGAGGGAGGGAGGGAGAGGGAGGAGGTCGGGGGGTGAAAATGGTACGGGAGAGGGAAGTGGTTAGGGAAATGAGAGGTGGATCGGGGGAGAGAAAGGTAATTTATAGAGGGAGGGAAGGGAGAGGGAGGGATGAAGGAGAGGAAGATGATGATAAGATTAAGGGAAAAGGGTTAAAATTTAGGACGGAGGAAAACAATTGAGGGACGATTCTTAAACTTTAGAGGAATATGAATGAAAGAAGGAAATTCACTCACAGCAAAAGTCCATGCAAGGGAAATGAGATACAAAGAGATGGATATATAGAGTTACATCGATAAAGAGAGAGATAAGAATGGAAGGTCAGGCAAATAAAACTAAATAAATCAACAGAAAGATGAAATTAAAAGCAAATGGAGGAAGATATTATGTTTGATGAAATGAAGAAAAGTGGAATAAAACAACAAGTGAAAGAAAACAATAGCGAAGAGGAATAAGAGGAAGAGAGATTAGAAGCAAAAGAAAAAGAAAAAGATAAACAAATAAATGACTGAAACTGAAGAGGAGACAAGGAAAGAGGAAAGAAAGTAAAAATATAAAAAAACGATAGAAAGAGGGAAAACTGATAAAAGGAAGCTGAGGAAGGATGGAAAGAAATGCGAAAGGGAAGCGAAAAAAAGAAGATAAATGGAAATAAATAAATGAATGAAAGATGAAAGGGAAAGACAGAAAGAGAGGCAGCCAAGGAAATGAAAAAAAAGAAAGGTAGAAAAAGGAAAGAAAAGGGAGAGGAAGGAAAGATAAAAGGAAGGTAAGGTCAGGTAAAGGTAAGGTAAGGTAAGGTAAGGGGAGGGAAGAGAAGGTAAGGGAAAGGAAGGGAAGTGATGGATAGAAAAGGGAAGGGAAGGAAATGGAAGAGAGAGGGAGGGAAGATAAAAGGAAGGTAAGGTTAGGTAAAGGTAAGGTAAGGTAAGGGGAGGGAAGAGAAGGTAAGGGAAAGGAAGGGAAGTGAAGGTTAGAAAAGGGAAGGGAAGGAAATGGATGAGAGAGGGAGGGAAGATAAAAGGAAGGTAAGGTCAGGTAAAGGTAAGGTAAGGTAAGGGAAGGGAAGGGAAGGGAAGAGAAGGTAAGGGAAAGGAAGGGAAGTGAAGGTTAGAAAAGGGAAAGGAAGGAAATGAAAGGTATGACATGGTATGGAAAGGGAAGGGAAGGGAAGGGAAGGGAAGGGAAGGGAAGGGAAGGGAAGGGAAGGGAAGGAAATGAAAGGTATGATAGGGAAGGGAAGGGAAGGGAAGGGAAGGGAAGGGATCGGAACGGAACGGACGGAAGAGAGAGAAAGGAGAAAAAAATGAAAACAGGGAAATGGAAAAAAATAACGATGATGAAAGAGAAAGAAATCAAAGGGAAGTAAAATAAAGTGAATGGAGGGGAAGGGAAGTGAGACGAGAGGTAAGGGATGAAAAGGGAAGAAAGTAAAAAAAAAAAAAAAAAGAGATAGGGAAGAAATAACAGGTGAATAAATGAAGTAAATGTAGAATGAATGCTAAAGTGAAGTGACGATAAAGCAAAGAGAAGGGAATGAAAGGAAGGGATGGAAAAGGTAAATAAGAGAGGACTAGAGGAGGGAAAGGATGAGAAGGGACGGGAAAGGAAAGAAAAGGAAGGGAAGCAAAGTAAAGCAAGGGGAAGTGAAGAGAAGGGACGCGAGGCAAGAGGAAGAGAAGGGAAGGGAAGGGGAAAGGGAATAAGGGCTTTAGAGTGAAGGAAATAAAAGAGAAGATTAGAGAAGAGAAGAAAAAAAAAGCAATATCAGTGGAAGCAAGGGGAGGTGAAGAGAAGGGACACGAAGCAAGAGAAAGAGAAGGGAAGGGAAGAGAAGGGGAGAAGAAATAAGGGCTTTAGAAGAGAAGGAACTAGAAGAGAGGTTTAGAGAAGAGAAGAAAAAAAAAGCAATGTCAGTGGAAGCAAGGGGAGGTGAAGAGAAGGGACGCGAAGCAAGAGTAAAAGAATGGAAGGGAAGAGAAGGGGAGAAGAAATAAGGGCTTTAGAAGAGAAGGAACCAGAAGAGAAGATTAAAGAAGAGTAGGGCAATATAGCAGAGTCAGACTAAGAATGGGAAGTGAAGAGAAGGGGCGCGAGCCAGGAGGGAGAAAAGAGAAGGGAAAGGGAAGGGCTAGAAAATCATTAGGAGGAAAAGGGAGGAGGTGATTAGAGAAGGAATGGATGAGAAGGGAAACAAAGCAAAGTTAAATAAAATGAGAAGGGAAGAGAAGAGATGAGGAAGCTAGAGAAAGAGTAGAGAAAGGAAGAGGAAGGGGAAGAAGGGTTTTAGGAGGAAAAGGAAGAGATGATTAGACAAGAAATGGGATGAGAAGGGAAACAAAAAGTAAAAAAAAAAAAAGAACGAGAAGGAAAGAGAAGGGGAGAGGATGCAAGAGGAAGACAAGAGAATAGAAGGGAAGGGAAGGGAAGAGAAGGGAAGGGAAGGGAAGGGAAGAGAAGGGAAGAGAAGGGAAGGGAAGGGAAGGAAGGAAGGAAGGAAGAGAAGAGAACGGAAGGAAGGAAAGAAGGAAGAGAAGGGAAGGGAAGGGAAGGGAAGAAAAGGGAAGGGAAGGGAAGGGAAGGGAAAGGAAGAGAAGGGAAGGGAAGGGAAAGGAAAGGGAAGGGAAGGGAAGAGAAGGGAAGGGCACGAAGGGCTTTAGGAGTACCAGGTGCCAATCATGATGGGGCCGAGAGCGGCGCCTTTCATCTCGGTCCGCCTCCACCTCACGCAATATTTACTAGGTGCGGAGTCCTGGCCAGACCGACACGCCCACTCCGAACACGCGGAAACCACAAATTACACGCCTGGCAGTCCTCGCCCAGCCAATGCGCGGCCGCTCTGAGCCTCTCCCTCCGTTTTGATTGGCCAGCCGATTCTTAGGGCGTCTCCCAATTGGCGCGTTCCCGTACACCTTCGTGCCGGCCGCCTCCCCAGAGGTGTGAAATAGACTGATAAATTGAAAACTTGTCGAGAGTTGAGTGAATGATAATGTACGTAATTACCGCAATAAATTTTCATCTTACCGACCGCCGATCTTTAATTACGTCGGAGCGCAGGGCCACACGCAAGGGAGGGCTAAGTGGCCTGCGTGTCCGATCCACCAAGATATGCCAAGATACCGTGAGATACAGCCTCCTTCGATACCCCCTCCCCTCCCCTGCCCCCCTCCTCCTCTAACCCACCCTCTCACCCACCCTTCCTTGCCTCCCTCTACCCGCATCACCACCAACCTCCCCCTCCTCCTTCCGATCCTACAGCCCTTTTCCTCCTCCTCCTCCTCCTCCTCCTCTTCGTCCCTTGTCTACCCCTCACTAAGTAGGGTCCCACTGTCAACTTTTTGTTCTTGCTTAAGCGGGAATGTGGAAGTGGAGGGTTGGGGGAGGAAAGGGAGTAGGAGGAAGAGGAGGAGGAAGAGTGGGTGGTAGTGGAGGAGGAGGAGGAGGAGGAGCAGGAGGGGGGTCTGTGAGTACTTGTTGCCTTTGTTTGGTTCTCAGGGATACATTTAGCAGGAACAAATAGGCGTAATCAGCGGGCGGTGCAACAGCGACTATAAATAAGACGAGAAGTAAATCAGCTTCAGCCCTAACTGTTAATTCTTCCTCTGTGATCTCCTCCACCACCACCACGACCTTTGCCACCTCCTTCACCTTCCTTTCCTTCTCCCTCAACTTTTATTCCTCTCTGATTTCCACCTTATCATTTTCCGTCCTTTCCTTCCTTTCTTCCTCTCTAATCTTTCCCCTCTCCACTTTCTTTTCCCTTCCTTCCTCCATTTCTTCCTCTCTAATCTTTCCCCTATCCACCTTCTTCTCCCTTCCTTCCTCCCTCCCTTTCTTCCTTTCTAATCTTTCCCCTCTCCAACTTCTTCTCCCTTCCTTCCTCCATTTCTTCCTCTCTAATCTTTCCCCTCTCCAACTTCTTCTCCCTTCCTTCCTTCCTTTCTTCCTCTCTAATCGTTCCCCTCTCCAACTTCTTCTCCCTTCCTTCCTCCATTTCTTCCTCTCTAATCTTTCCCCTCTCCAACTTCTTCTCCCTTCCTTCCTCCATTTCTTCCTCTCTAATCTTTCCCCTCTCCACCTTCTTCTCCCTTCCTTCCTCCCTTTCTTCCTCTCTAATCTTTCCCCTCTCCACCTTCTTCTCCCTTCCTTCCTTCCTTCTTCCTCTCTTCTTTCCCCTTCTTCTTCTCCCCTCTTCCTCCTTTTCTTCCTCTCTCATTTCCCCCACCTTCTTCTCCACCTTCTTCTCCCTCTCTTCCTTCTCTTCCCTCCCTTCCTTCTTCCTCCTCTCTTCCTCTCTTTCTTCCTCTCCACCTTCTTCTCCCTTCTTCTTCCTCTCTTCCTCCCTTTCTTCCTCTCTAATCTTCCTTCCCTCTCCACCTTCTTCTCCCCTCTTCCTCCTTTTCTTCCTCTCTGATCTTTCCCCTCTCCACCTTCTTCTCCCTTCCTTCCTCCTCTCTTTCTTCCTCTAATCTTTCCCTCTCCCTTCTTCTCTCCTTCCTTCCTCCTTTTCTTCCTCTCTTCCTTCTCCTCCTTCTCTTCCTCCTCTTCTTTCCTCTCTCCCTTCTTCTTCCTCCTCTTCCTCCTCTTTTCTCTCTTTTCCCCTTCTTCTCCTCTTCCTCCTTCTTTTTCTCTCATTCCCCTTCTTCTTCTCCCCTCTTCCTCCTTTTCTTCCTCTCTCCTCTTCTCTTCCTCTTTCTTCTCTTCCTCCTTTCCTCTCTTCCTTTCTTCCTCTCTTTCTTTTCTTTTCTTCTCCTCCTCTTTCTTAACCTCAAACTTTCTCCTTCTTTTTCTTCTTACTTTCTACTCTTTCTTCTCTTTTTCTTTGATCTTTCACCGCTCTTGCCTCTTCACCTTCTTCCCTCCTTCATCATCTAACTTCACTACTCCTTTTCCTCTTCTCTGGCTTATTACGCTCCTTCCTTCCTTCTCCACTTACTCCATTCTCCCTCTAATCTGCTATCTTTACTGTCTTTTCTTCTCTGATCTTCCACCTTTCTTTCCTCTTTACCTTCTTCCCTCCTTCATCATCTAATTTTACTGCATTTTCTCTTTCCTCTGATCTACTACTTTCCTTCCTTCTCCACTTACTTCCTCTAACTTAACTCTCTCTCTGACCTTTCACCCTTCTTCTCACCCTCTCAGTTCCCCTCCCTATGCACTAAATCACCTCCGTTGTCAACCTTCACATTTCTTTCCTCGTCTTTGATTTCTCCAACACTCTCCTCCCTCTAATCTCCATCCTCAATTTCTACTTCTTTCTTTCTTTTCTTCATCCTTGCTTGACATTCCTTCCTTATCTACCTACTCGAGTATTCTTGCACTCAATTCACTATCAACTTTAACTTATTTATTTGTCTTTGATCTCTCCATTGCTTTTCTCCATCCGCCTTCCAACAGTCAAATTTTACTTCTCTTTTTCTTTTTAATAATTATCGACTTGCCTTCCTTATCTACTTGACTCTCCTTGGTCTCATTTCATTACGCCGTCAACTTTAACTTATTTATTTGTCTTTGATCTTTCCATTGTTTTCTCCATCCACCTTCCAACAGTCAAATTTTACTTCTCTTCTTTCTTTTTTAATAATCGACTTGCCTTCCTTATCTACTAGACTCTCCTTGTTCTCAATTCATTACGCCGTCAACTTTAACTTAATTCTTAGTCTCTGGTGTCTGTACAACTTCCTACTCTCCCTTCCTCAGCCCTTTAACTTTATTTCATTTTTTTTCTTCCTTCTTTACTTGTCGACTTGCCTTCCTTATCTACTAGACTCTCCTTGTTCTCAGTTCGATACGCCGTCAACTTTAACTTAATTCATAGTCTTTGGTGTCTGTACTGCCTCCTACTCTCCCTTCCTCAGCCCTTTAACTTTACTTCATTTTTTTCTTCCTTACTCGTCGATTTGCCCTTCTTATCTTCTCGAGTATCACTGAACTGAATTCCATGAGCTATCAACTTTAACTTAATGCTTCGTCTCTGGTGTCTGTACAACTTCCTACTCTCCCTTCCTCAGCCCTTTAACTTTATTTCATTTTTTTTCTTCCTTCTTTACTCGTCGACTTGCCTTCCTTATCTACTAGACTCTCCTTGTTCTCAGTTCGATACGCCGTCAACTTTAACTTAATTCTTCGTCTTTGGTGCCTGTAATTCTTCTCTCCTTCCCTGCTTTAGCCTCAAGCTTCACTCTTTTTCTCTTCTCTGATCTTTCACCCTCGTTACCTCCTCGATTCTCCTTGCACTCAATTCAGTACCCTGTCAACTTTAATTCTTCGTCTTTGCTGCTTGTTCTGTCCTTCTCTCTTCCTTCTTCAGCCCTCAAATTTTACTCTTTTCTTCTCTAGTCCATTCACCTTCTAGCCTTACCTCCTCGACTATATTTGCACTCAATTCAATACCCAATCAACTTTAATTCTTCGTCTTTGCTGCCTGTTCTATCCTCCTCTCTCCCATCTTTAGCCTTCAAATTTTACGCTTTTCTTCTCTAATCCATTCACCTTCTATCTGTACCTCCTCGACTATCCTTGCACTCAATTCAGTGCCCTATCAACTTATATTCTTCGTTTTTGGTGCCTATACTACCTCTCTCCAACCCTCTCTTAGCCCTCGAACTTTACTCTTTTCTTCTCTAATCCTTTCACCTCTTATCCTTACCTCCTCGACTATCCTTGCACTCAATTCAATACCCTATCAACATTAATTCTTCGGCTTTGGTGCCTGTACTACCTCTCTCCATCTTAGCCTTCAAATTTTACTCTTTTCTTCTCTGATCCATTCACCTTCTATCTTACCTCCTCGACTCACCTCTCAACCCCTCTCAAGCCCTCAAACTTCACTCTTTTTCTCTCCTTTGATCTTTCACCTTCCATTCTTACCTCCTCGATTCCTCCCCCTTCCCCTTCCCTCCCCTGCAGACTTTCGCTCACCTCCGCTAACATGCACCACGCCACCTGTCCTCCCGCACCAGCACCACAACGTTCTTTTCTTACCATCCATAACGTGTCTCCGCGGCGGACCACCCAAACCCACTCGCACGCTGGCTCTTCCCTGACCTACAAACATTTATAATATTTTAACTACAGACGCCCAACCTCTCGCGACCCCTACCTCCCACCCTCTCCCTCCATGCACCTGCCGAGACACCTGCCCTCACCTGACCCTCTTCTAACCCCTCTGACCCTCCAAAAGCTGCCCGACAAACGGAGGTGTGAAAGTGGAGGCGGAGAGGCGAGCTAAACACGAGGCGAGGCTCCATAAAACGTGAGATTGCGGCCGGGAATTTCAACGCCTGAGTAGAAAGCGAGCAAATAACCAACTCTGTGATCACGACCCTCCGACCGTCCATCATGGCAGTCGGGGTGGTCCGGAACGGTGTGGAGCAAGGGAGGGGGCGGGGCGGGGCGGGGCAGGGCATGGGAGGGCAGGGCGGCGGAGAAATGTGAGGGGAAGAGGGGGAAGCGGAGGGGAGGCGAGGTAGAAGGGGAGGGGAGGGTGGTGGTTACGCAGTGGAGAAAGAGATGAGGAGAAGGAGGGAGGCGAGGAGGGAGGAATGGAGGGAGTAAGGTCAGGATAATGGGCATGACTTGGGGGGGGGGGGGGGGGAGAGAATGAAGGAGAGAACGGGGTGGTTGTGGGGGGGGAGGGGGGAGGGGGAGGAGGGAATGCTGGGTAATATAGGTTGGAGAGAGAGAGAGAGAGAGAGAGAGAGAGAGAGAGAGAGAGAGAGAGAGAGAGAGAGAGAGAGAGAGAGAGAGAGAGAGAGAGAGAGCAAGGGCGGGAGACGCTGGAGGAGGCGTGAACCAAAGACAAGCTGAAACGTTTTATGTGTTTCGTGGAGGCAAAATGAGGAATATTTGATCATGAATCGCGGAGTTTATTGGCAGGGAGTGCAGAGGCGGCGGAGGGTCTGCAGAGGGAGTGTGGAGGCGAGGACGGAGTAATGAGGAGGCGAAGAGGACGTTGGGGGGAGGGAAGTACAAGAGAAAGAGATGGTGAACTGGGGATGTTGTGAGAACAGAGGGATAGTGAGGGAGGCTGTGAAGGGATAAACAAAACTGAGAGGCGAAGAGGATATTGGGGTAGGGAAGGTGAGGGAGAGCGAGAGGATGAGAGCGATAAAGAAAAGCTGCGAGGATGTTGTGGGAAGAAAGGGATAGTGAGGGAAGCTGCGAAGTGATAAACAAGGAAGAGGATGATGAGGAAAAGGGAAGGAGGGAAGGTAAGGGAAGAGAGAGGAAGAGAGAAAGGCTGCATGAGGATGTTGTGAGAATAAAAGAGTTAGTGAGGGAGGCTGCGAAGTGATAAACAAAACTATGAGGCGAGAAGGAGGATGCTGGGGAGAGGGAAGGAGGGAAGGTGAGAGAGGAAGAGAGAGAGAAATAAAAGGCGCATGTGGATATGGTGATAACAAAGGGCTATTGAGGGAGGCTGTGAAGTGATAAACAAAACTATGAGGCGAGAAGGAGGATGTTTGGGGAAAGGGAGGGAGGGAAGGTGAGAGAGGAAGAGAGAGGGAAATAAAAGGCGCATGTGGATATAGTGATAATAAAGGGCTATTGAGGGAGGCTGCGAAGTGATAAACAAAACTGTGAGGCGAGAAGAGGATGGTAATTCACTTCATATTATAGTCATGGCGGATACCCTTTAGTGATGCAGTGATTTTTTTTATTTCGGTGAAGGAAACAGCTCAAGGGCAATAAACAAGGAGAAAAACAAAGGGGTCCGCTGATTGCTGCAAGACCAACATTGAGTCGAGTCAGGAAAGCGGTAAAACAAACAAATAAAATATAATATACCGACACTGGAGCCATGAAGGAGCGAACACATCTGCTGTAAAAATAAATAAAGAGGGAAAATTAAGGACGTTCTAATATTGTAATGATGAGACGGTTAGGAAAAGGGCAAAACAAACAAACAAACACAACCAAAAAAGATAATATACCGACACTCGAGCCATGAAGGAGCGAACACATCTGCTGTAAAAAAAAATAAAGAGGAAAAATTAAGGACGTTCTAATATTGTAATGATGAAACGGTTAGGAAAAGGGCAAAACAAACAAACAAACAAAACCAAAAAAGATAACATACCGACACTCGAGCCATGAAAGAGCCAACACATCTGCTGTAAAAATAAATAAAGAGGGAAAATTAAGGACGTTCTAATATTGTAATGATGAAACGGTTAGGAAAAGGGCAAAACAAACAAACAAACACAACCAAAAAAGATAATATACCGACACTCGAGCCACGAAAGAGCGAACACATCTGCTGTAAAAATAAATAAAGAGGGAAAATTAAGGACGTTCTAATATTGTAATGATGAAACGGTTAGGAAAAGGGCAAAACAAACAAACAAACAAAACAGAAAAAGCTAATATACCGACACTCGAGCCATGAAAGAGCCAACACATCTGCTGTAAAAAAAAAGATAGAGGAAAAATTAAGGACGTTCTAATATTGTAATGATGAGGCGGTTAGGAAAAGGGCAAAACAAACAAACAAACAAAACAGAAAAAGCTAATATACCGACACTCGAGCCATGAAAGAGCCAACACATCTGCTGTAAAAAAAAATAAAGAGGAAAAATTAAGGACGTTCTAATATTGTAATGATGAGGCGGTTAGGAAAGCGGAAAAACAAACAAAACAAGAAAAAGCTAATATACCGACACTCGAGCCATGAAGGAGCGAACACATCTGCTGTAAAAAAAAATAAAGAGGAAAAATTAAGGACGTTCTGATATTGTAATGATAAAGCGGTTAGGAAAACGGCAAAACAAACAAACAAACAAACAAAAGATAATATACCAACACTCGAGCCAAGAGAGAGCCAACACGTTTGCTGCAACACTAGTAAACAAAAAAAAAGTAAGGACGCTCTGAACTGCAAGGATGAAATATGTGATGAAGTGCCGCAGTCAACGAAACAAGGAAACAACGAACGCACCGCAACGGATACCCACAAAAAGTAACCAAACAAGTATAAGTAAACTTCGGGACTAAAAATTGGCAAAAAAAAGAGGAAACTGCCACAACGCATACCGGCAAAAACAGGAACACGAGACGAGAGCCGCGGAGGAAGCCAAAAGTATAAAGTAGTCTCAGGAGGAGGGAGGAGAAGGGAGTCAGTCGCCTGGTTAACCGCCGCCGCACATAACCAACACGCACGCCCCGGTGACTGCACGAACCGACGCCCCGACACCCTCCTTGCCGCCCTCAAGCCTTGGCAGCACCGAGGCCGACGACAACACGGGGACGGCGACAAAAACATAGCGCGGCATGTCTCGCTTCGTTCCCTTGCTTGCAGACCAGAGGGGAAAAAAGGGAGACGCTGAAGTGCACGGATAAAGGGAGAATGTGCGTGTCTGTGTGTGTGGTGTCATGCAGTTGAGAAGAAACAGAAACTCGTGGCAAACAGCGTAAAGAAGAAGAAGCAAGTAAGGCGAAGGGAAAGACGAACGCATGAGTGGGACGCAAAAGAAAGGAAGCAAGAACTCGCGGAAAACAGGTGAACAGTAAGAGGAGAAATTAATAATGATGAAGAGAAGACGGATTGAGACAGTGGGAGCAAATTGACCTCTAAAACCTGTTGATCTTCGAGAGAACACCAACACTGCAGCCGCGCTCACAGAAGCATATGGGAATTACGACGAAAATAGAAGAAATTTGCACACACACACACACACACACACACACACACACACACACACACACACACACACACACATACACACACACACATCCACACACGCACGCACACACAAGAAACTATAGCCAACATATCAAGGTTAAGGCGGACACGCGGTTTAAAGACACGGCAGTTCACGGAATAGCACCTCAGCATGCCAGCCAGCCTTGGAGGGTCCGCCGTGATCATCCTCGCCTCGCCCACGCCGCGCGAAGGCAGAAAAAAAATCTATTGCCTCAAGTTTTGTCTCTGCGCGGCCGTCAATCTCCCCGCCATCGCCCGGCAAGTCTTTGAGCGCATGAGAACCAATCACAGCCGCGTTTGCTCTCTCCTCGGCTGGCGGTGGTCGGGCGGGGCCGCTCAGGGACCACCACCGCCCGGCTGATCCGTGCCACTCCACCATTGATCCCGCGGCCCGACGCTAATGACCCTTACAGTCTAATTTACTGTTAATTGCTTAGTATCAGCCCCATCAAGGAAGTAAGCCGCGAGGACGGTGTGGAGGCGCCGCCCGCCCTCGCCGCAGCTAATAGCTCATCAGGAGGCAATTAACAGAGGTGTGAGAAAACTATCCAACAATTACGGTCACTTTATAGCCATCGGGCGCGGGGCCAAGGGTCAGGCGGGGCTGGCGGCGGGCGGGGCAGATTCCGCCTTGCTTCGCTGCTCATCACACCTCCGCCGGCTGGTCTTTCTTTCTCTCTTTTCCTGGTCGAAGCACACCGACGCGCACCAACAAGTCAGGCAGCCACTCAGTCAGTCAGAAAGTCAGCTGGATAGTCTTCTCTCTCTCTCTCTCTCTCTCTCTCTCTCTCTCTCGATAGAAATACACGTCAACTATCTTTTCTTTTCCTTTTTTTTCCTGATATTACCAAATATTTCCGATGAAAGCAACAGTGACGTGGTGGGCTGAGGGAAGTGAGGGAAAGGAAAGCCTCTTCTGTATCTGCAACACACACACACACACACACACACACACACACACACACACACACACACACACACACAAACAAACACAGTAAAAATGGTCGTTACTTCCGGCGCTCATTGGCCGCTCATATTTTTTTTTTTAGTCATCAGATGTTATCCTCTTGTTTTATGAAATCTCAAACATTCCAGTTAACGATATCAAATAATAAGTCTATGCTGCACAGCCGAGCTAGATGATTCTCAGGTCTTTCTGCAATACCAATCCATTAAGTATTCTTTTGCTATATGAATCCTCTCATATTTAAATTAACTCTTGTTTGCTATAAAAAACGAGAAAAGTTGAGTACACCATCATTAAAAAGCAGACGATTGTATCCTCCGCCTCGGAAAAAAATCAACGTTTCCGATTAACTTAAGATTCATCAACTATGATTTACAAAACACACTCACACTACAGAAATCACGCACAATCTAAAGATAAGTATTTTACGTGTTGGGCAAGTATAATTATAAAACCTCCTCCTAATAGGACGGGAATTAATAGCACTTCAGAACACCGTCCGTTGGTAACGAAGCAGTGATCGTAAATAACAATCAAGTCGGTGCAGAAATCAATTATAATCCTCAACCATTTATCTCGTGTGAGGCTGAAGCCATCACGAGGGGAGTACATGAAGCCTTGAATGCGTGTGCTGATACAGGGACGAGGGTGGTAATAATATTGGTACTTACAATGATGATGATGATGATGATGGTGGTGATGATGATGATGATGATGATGATGATGATGATGATGATGATGATGATGATGATGATACTACTACTACTACTACTACTACTAAGATAACAAAAACATAATAATGATAATAATAGTAATAATCTTGGTAAATATACTATAAAAAAAAAATATAGTAATGGTAACGATAATAAGTGACAAAAATGATTATGAGGGTAAAAAAATATTGCGTAGCGGGCGCGCAGAGTGGCAACAAGCTGCAGGAACAAGCTCTACCGGCCACCCTAACCAGTGGAGCTTGTTCATGCAGTTCCAGAATTTCTTGTGCGTGCGTGCGTGTGCGTGCGTGCGTGTAGATGGACTTTTCCCTAACTAGGTTTCACGCGACCCTGCATACCATGTAATTCCAAAGTTCCTGACCTCACCAAAAATAGTGTCAAAGTAATAATGAAATATTAATAATGAAAATATTTATAATAATAATGATAATAATAATAATAATAATAATAATAATAATAATAATAATAATAATAATAATAATAATAATAATAATAATAATAATAATAATAATAATAATAATAATAATAATAATAATAATAATAATAATAATAATAATAATAATAATAATAATAATAATAATAATAATAATAATAATAATAATAATAATAATAATAATAATAATAATAATAATAATAATAATAATAATGATAATAATAATTTTTATAATAATAATAACAACAACAACAATATATCAAAATGCTATCGTATTCACTTTGATCCGGACCCAGACCCCGAAACCAAACTCTGACCCTAAAGAGGCAGCTTCGTTTTGTTGTAAATGTGTGATGGGAGCAACAGCTGGAAAATGTGTGTGTGTGTGTGTGTGTCTGGCCGGGCATGAAAAAGCAGGAGCCAGAGAGAGGAAGACCGAGACAAAAATGTAGAGACGAAGTGGTCGAAACATTGGAAGAAGGAACAGGCGTAGAATGGCGATGTATAGGATATGGTGAGTGTGGTGTATGGTGTATGCTGGGTGTAAGGTGGGTGTATGGTGTGGTATGTGTACAGTATATAATATGGTGAATGAATAGTGTATGGTGTATGTAGGGCGTATGGTGGACAGCGACCGAGGGGAAGCGTCAATTTGGTAAGATGATGGCAATGATATAATAATGATCACAATGAACGGTATATATGAACGAATTAGTCTGTGTCTAAACGTGAGGAAATACACCAAAGAGTTAATATATAAGGTAAGGACAATCGAGTCTTTTCCTATTTCTCTTTTCTTAATATTTTTACTCTTCTTCCCTTCTCTCCTGCCTCCTCCTTCTCTTCCAACCACTTCATTTTTTTTTTATTTCTGCTCTATTCCTACTCATCTTCCATCCACTTTAGTACTTGACTCATTTTTTTTTTCCTTTTTGCTTCCTCCTCCTCCTCCTCGTACTCGTCCTAACCGTCCTCCTTCTCTTCTCCTGTTTTTTTTCTTCTTCTCCTTCATCTTCCTCCTCCTCCTCCTCTTTTTTGACCACTTCATTTTCTTTCTTTTTTTTATCTCCTTGTATTCTATTAAACACGAGCAACTTTTTCCTTCCTTTTTTATATTTTCTTCAACTTTTCTTATCATCCTTTCCATCCTGAGGGTCGTGACATTTTTTTTCCTTTATTTTTGTCTCACTGCGCTTTTCTTCATCGTCCTTCCTTCTTCCACCTTTCTTGCGTCCTATTCCTCTTCTTTTCTTCCTACCTCCGAGATTTCTTGCATTTCTCCTCCTCCCCGATCTCCTGTTCCTTCTCCTCCTCTTTCATCTTTTCCAACTTCATTTTCTTTATCTTTTATCACTTTTTTCATCTTTCCATCTATTTTCATCCTCTCTTTACTCTCCTCCTGATGCTCAAATTCCTAGTGTTTTTTTTACCTACTTCTTTTTCTTTTTTTTCTTTTCCCTCATAATGTATCTTCATGCTTCCCTCGTCCTCTCTTTCTTCCTCTCTCCTTTTCCTCCGTTTTCCTTTGTTATATATATATTTTTCATTATTTCTATCATATTCAAGTTTTCTTACACTTCACCCAAACCCCAAATTGCTAACACTTTCTTATTTTCCGTTTATATATCTTCCTTGCTTCATTCTTTCCTGTCTCCACTTTTCTGCCTCTCCTCCTCCTCCTCCTCCTCCTCCTCCTGCTGCTGCTGCTTCTGCTGTCGAGAGGGCTCCCCGCTGCTGCTGATCGTCCGACACACTCCCGCCACTCAACAAAAACAAGGGCACCAGAGCCTCGTGACCTGCGACCGTCCTCCTCCCAGCGGGGCCTCAGCGTGCCGCCTTGTCGCAACCCAGCCTCCAGGGACGCTCCAGCCGGCAGCAGCGCCAACCTTCCTCAGACGCCCTCCAAGGCTACCCCCATAAATTACTGCGGCTATAGGGAAGACTAAAATGTGGATGTTCCTTTTCTTTTTTTTGTTTCTGCTTTTTTGTTTCTTTTGCTTCAGCTTCTTTTGCTATATTTTCTCTCATTTGGCCAATTTTAATCGTTTTTTGTATTTTTTTTTCTTATTGTCTTCTTCTTCTTCTTCTTCTTCTTCATCATCACAATCTTGTTCTTGTTCTTGTTCTTCCATCCACCTCCCTCTTAATTTTTTCTCTTTTTTTTATAACAAAGTACCAGGGAATTCGTTTCTGCTGAAGTAATAACAGAGACATCGGGTGTTTGCAAATATTTACCACTTTTTACTTATATACAAAATATTTTACTGCGTGTCGATAAATCAGAAAGCGTCACTACAGGAAGGATGCTGAGAAAGCGCCAGAACTGTGACAGAATGAGCCAGGCAATGACAACGGGTATTTAGTCAATATGAGGCATCTGCCTGACAGCCTCATGCCTTGAGCTTCACTCCACCAAATTTTTCATGGTCCTAAACCTTACTAATATTTTATTTATTTCAAGATCATTCCCTTATTCCTCGGATACCGCTTATAGCGAGTAATACAAAGTTTCTTCTTTTCACACAACTTGGCAGCCTGATTCTGGATATTAATAATAGTAGGGATTCGAACCTGGACCCACGGATTTGTAGCTAAGCACGCCAACCATTGCACCACGAAGGATCATAGCTCTTAGATAATTGAGTAGCATTAAACGAATAACAAAAAATGCCAAATCATTTTGATACAAGGTAAACCTGGTTAACCTAGTTTGTTGAGGTGGTGTAAGCTTTGGATGTGATGGATTACTGCCGTTATCAAAATGTGATCTACAGTAATGTAAGATAACCAAAATACGTCGATACTCAAGATTAATGTCTAGATTAGGAGTAAATATTCTGAACTGATGAAATACCAGGTCCAAGAGTTTTAAACGAGTATGCAGCAGCGATAAACACTTGAGAGATACTAGCAAAATGGCAATTGATAAAAAATAATATAATGCAAGGCTATCAAGAAGTTTTGCTTTTTTTACACCCACGGAGAAGGCTAACTCTCCGTGAAGTTGATAAAGCCATCAATCGCAGATGAAACTCGAAAGTCAGGTTACCGTCTACTCTAGTCATACCTAACATGATTAAGTATTATTAAACAGTGTTAAAAAATATCAGTTATTAGGAAAGAGCGATCTAAATGTATTAATTATGAGACTGATGGTCTTCAACAGATTTAACTTCATAACATACTGAAAACAGCAAAAAACAATCCAAGCAAAGTAAACATACAAATCCCTGGCCGCAAAGTCTCTGTTTTAAGGAGACGAATGACGGCATACAGAGACAGATCAATGGCATAAGCTATCATTTTGCAAAATATTCCATTCCATGTGTTACTAGTAAAAAAATTTAAAAAATCGAAACACTTCTTTGTAAAACATCATACTCACCTAAACTAAAATCCCAGAAAAAATGATCAACAAGCACGTGCTCTTTACTATCTGGTTAAAATTTCGAGATTATATTTAAGACACGCCCACCAATACCGGATGATTTCAGTTTAGACAACAAATTTTTATGATTAACCTTGTCAGAAGCAGGCCTGGAATCCAGAAAACTACTTTAGATTCATGTCCAGCATCAGAGTGACCTGAAAGGCATGAATTAAAACTAAAAGAACATCACAAGTATTGTAAGGCTTTCCTGAACCCAAACCGGTTTGATGGTAAAGTTTAAGTTTATTGAAAAAAACTGAAAGCCTTTGTCCAGCAGA
>NC_066540.1:11821799-11841799 GCF_024679095.1 Eriocheir sinensis | reverse complement strand
TCTCTCTCTCTCTCTCTCTCTCTCAATTAAGAAAAAGTCGCCCTTCACGACCACCATTAGTTTATGTCTACACACACACACACACACACACACACACACACACACACACACACACACACACACACACATGCACCACAGTAAAGATAAAATAAATATCGTAAGAACAGTCAACAGAAGCTAATACTATTCACTTGTATATATATAAAAAAAAAGACATGCGACTCACATCAGTAAATATGACAAACGCGAAAGCAATTATATATCAGCCAATAAGGAATGATAACTTAGTCTTTACGCCCACAAATGTCCTCTCTTAATACTCCTTTTTCCCCTCCTTTTACTCCTTTCAGTCTCTTTTTTCTCTGCTCTCTCTTGCTTCCTTTCTCTACCTCCGTTTTTCTTCTCCGCTCTCTCCCCTTTTCTCTCCTTCCGTTCCTCTTCCATCACTCTCCTTTCCTTCCTCTCACCACCATCATAAAACCTATACAGTTCGTCCTCTCCATCTGCTTCTTCTTTTCCTTATTACTTCTTTCTTTTTCTTACTCTCCTCATCTTCTCTTTCTCCAAATTTCACCTCTTATTACCTTCTCCTTTTCCCCTTTCCTTTTCTTTCCCTACCGTCGCTCCATCCCCTTTTACTCTCCCTTTTCGAATCTTTTCTTTCCTTGTCATTTCCTCTCTTCTCTTCCTTCTTCCTCTCTTTCCTATCCTTGCTTTCGTTTCTCTTGTCTTATTCTCTCCTCCTTTTCCACTTCTTACCTTTCTTATCTATCCACACGTTCGTCGTTACCCCCTCCCCTCTTCTCTCCTCTCCTGAGTCACCCCCTTCGTCACACAATCCGGCTACTACTCCCCCAGCCTCCATTGAACTCCCTCCTCGCCCCCTACCCCCCCAACCCTCGCCCCCGCTTACGACACCCCCGCCTCCAGCCCTCACAAACACGACGGTGGTGGTCCGAGAAGCAGCCGTGGGCGGTCTGGAGGAGGCGCGGAGGACGGACGGGGGCGCGGCGGGGCGAGGGAAGGCGTGGGTGGTGTTGGTTAATGTTATCAAACCACATTTATCCCACGTCGCGAAGGGCACGTCCTGGGAGCCGACCCTGAGCCTTCCTTTTTCCCTACTCCTTTTTTTTTATTCTTTTTTTTATACTTCTGCTTCTCTTCCTCCCCTTTTTGTTTTCCCAGTCTTTTTCTGTTTTATATTTGCTTTTCTTCCTTTACTTTTCCACTCCTTTTCACTTTCGCCTCTCTTTATGATGCTTTTCTTCCTCGTTTCTCTATTCGTCAGTCTCTTCCTCCTCCTCTCTTCTTTCTCCCATCCTTTCCCTTTCCTTTCGTCCGGTTCTTGTTCTGCTTGTTCTTGTTCCTTTTCTTCCTCGTCAATTTCGCTCTTTTTCTCGTCTTCCCGCAGGGGGGTTTACTTTCATCTGGTGTTGGTTGGAGAGGTGCCGGTGATCTCTATAGATTCGGCTTTAACTTGTTTTCTTCTACTATCATTATTTCGAGAGAGAGAGAGAGAGAGAGAGAGAGAGAAATAAAGAAAGAGAGAGCGAGATCTGTGACACCAGACAAGAGGAGTAAATCACGCGAAGAACTCCGGCGGGGGGATGGCATTCTGGAGGAGACATCGTGGGAGGCTTTTGGGGAGAGCGCGCCCCGCCCCGCTCTCGCCCCCGCCCCGCCCCGCCACTGAATCACCGGGAGGGGCAATATTTAGACATCACGGCCGCCACAAAGGGATTAAATTAACGCGATGCTTCCTCGGTGGTCCGCGGCAGGTGGCTTGGGATGGATGGACTCGAGGGTCTTGTTAGCGGTACAGAATTTCACTCTCATAAAGAGCAAGGTGGAAGTCGCATTCCTACACCGCTCTCTGCCACACACAAGCATACCCCTCCTCCGCTTCTTTCTCATTCGGTCTCTTTATCTTTCTTACACTCCTTTCCTTTCTACCGCTCTCTGCCACACACACGCATACCCCTCCTCCGCTTCTCTCTGGCTCGCTCTCTTTATAATTCTTACACTCCTTTCCTTTCTACCGCTCTCTGCCACACACAAGCATACCTCTCCTCCGCTTCTCTCTCGCTCGCTCTCTTTATCTTTCTTACACTCCTTTCCTTTCTACCGCTCTCTGCCACACACACGCATACCCCTCCTCCGCTTCTCTCTGGCTCGCTCTCTTAAATCTTTCTTACGCTCCTTTCCTTTCCATCGTTCTTACTTCTCAATCTGTTTTTTCTTTTACATTCATTAACTCCATCCTTCGCTCTTCTTCTCCTTAATTCCTTCATCAGTTTCTTTTCTTTCCTCGTTTTTCTCCCCTTCTTCCCGGTCTCTATACCTCTTTTTGTTTTCTTCTTTCCACCTTTCTCGTCTTTCTATTCCTCTTCTTCAGTCCTTCCTCCACTCTTCTCCACCTCTTCCCTCTCCTCCTTTGTAACTTTCTTTACGCGTAGGTCCATGCTGCTCCTATTCCTCCTTCATTTTTTTTTCCTCCTTTTCTTCTTCCTTCTCCTTTCCTTTCTTCACTCTCTTTAATTCTTCTTTACTCCTCTTTCTCTTCTGCCCCTTCTTTCTTTAGCTGCCCCCTCTTCCAATGGCATGACTTTGCTGCTCCTCTTCCCTTCTCTCCATTCCTCCTCCTCCTCCTCCTCCTCCTCTTCCTCCTCCTCCTCCTCCCTTGCAACATGCTTCGGCGGCGGACAGGTGTTCAGGTGTGTCAGTGTTGGTGGAGAGGAGGAGAATGTTAACAGGTGGTTGGTCACACACCTGCCACCTACACCACCACCTGTCACCACCACCACCACCACCATACTATTGTTATTACCGTTGTCACCTCATCATCATCATCATCATCATCATCATCATTATCATCGTTATCAGCAGCGTAAAAACAATATTAGTTACTGTTACCGCCATAGTTATTAGCTACTTAACTATCCAACGCAAATAACATCGCTAACAACCATCGTTACGTACAACTACCAACATCGCTAAAGCTAATAAGCAGCACGTATTAGCAACAGCATAAAATAGTCACAGGCAACCCTACCGCCTAAATTAACAGCAACGTAATACCGCCACGGCCAAGTCAAGACCCAACACCACCTCAACTTCCAACACCACCTCAACTTCCAACACCACCTCAACTTCCAACACCACCTCAACCTCCAACACCACCTCAACTTCCAACACCACCTCAACTTCCAACACCACCTCAACTTCCAACACCACCTGTAACATCCTCCATAAAATTCAAAGTCATGGTGGCTTTTAAGTGATGTCATCATTTGGGGATGTATCTTTTAAGAGCTTAGTAATTCTTATGATCCATGTAAGTCATTTAGTTTTTTTTCTTTATCACATTCTACAGTTGCCTCTCACATCCGAATTCTCGCTGGATGAAATGGTCTAAATATTTATGTTTAATTTGAAGAACTGTGGCTCATGTTTTATCACATATCCCAGTTTTTTTTATCACCCAAGCAATGCTCTAAAAATTCAATCTTTTCTGATAAATTATTATGAGCTTAAAGACTGTAGTTCATTTACGGGTTAACGATCTTCGTAACGGGTTTGACATCGAAATCCTGAATCAATTAAAATTCTAAAATCAATCTACTTTGAAGAATAACTTAGAGCTTCTGAAGTGTGACTCACTCTCTGTCGGCGATCTTCCCTGCGATATAAACCTCAGAATGAACACACTAACTCTAAGAATGTGAACACTTATGCCGCCCTTTCCTTCTGTCAACCAGCATGAAAGTAGACCAACAACCATAACAATTTTTCCCACCCCGTTTATCAACACTCACATAACTTTCCCCTAATGCACACACACAATGGACACGCGGTAACATTTTCCTGACTCCAACCAACAAACACTTATGATGGAGGAGGGGGAAAGGGAGAATGAGGAGGGGGGGCGAAGGAGGAAGAAGAAGAAGAGGAGGAGGAGGAGAAGGGTAAGCCACGCCCTCACTCCTGCACGCCACGATCACCAGCTACTGAGGGTTAATGGCCGACTTTGACATTAAGACTGAACTACTACGGCTAAACCTCAAGACGACGCGGAGTCACACCGAACGTGGCCTGCGCGTCGCCCTGGTGGTCCTCTCACACGTTCTGACTGACACGTAAATGGACGGGGGGGGGGCCGGGGCTATGTGGGGAATGTGTGTGGGTGGTGAGACAGGAGACGCCACGGCCCCGGGGAGGTGACGGGGTAGAGGAGGGGAAGGAGAAGAGGAAGGAGGTGGTGGTAGAGGAGAGTGGATCTGTCACTTGGTGGTGAGGAAGGGAGAGAAAACCTTACATTCTCGCTGTCTGTTTATCTTGCTCAGGCTTGCGGACGGAAGGCTTACACGATGCTGTGCCTGGGCTTCATGGGTGTCACCTCGTCCTCTCAAGACACGCACACGCACACGCACACGCACACACACACACACACAAAAAAAGGAAGGAAGGATTGAAATACCAGCGCTTTAAGGCATGAGGGAGGTTTAATCGTGTGTGTGTGTGTGTGTGTGTGTGTGTGTGTGTGTGTGTGTGTGTGTGTGTGTGTGTGTGTGTGTTTCTCTCTCTCTCTTTCTCTCTCTCTCGTCGTGCAGGAGGTGCCCGGCTGAGTAATGCATCGCCGTCCAGCGTCGAACACTCGCGGCGGCTCGTGACAAATGGCTCCCACACGACCCTCGCCGCCTGGGACGCTGGAAAACACGCATTAACAGACTGTCTTGGCGAACGACGACACGATACACACGATACACCCGCACCAAACACGGCAAAACGGAGGGAAAGATGTTTAGGTGTGGGGGTGGGGGTGGGGGGTGGGGGGTGGGGGTAGGGTGCTTGCGTGTGTGTGTGTGTGTGTGTGTGTGTGTGTGTGTGTGTGTGTGTGTGTGTGTGTGTGTGTGTGTGTGTGTTACTTGCTATTGTATACTGCCAAGACCCCTTTCTTTCTATCTATCTTTCTTTCCTTTTTTCTTTCATCCCCGCCCCCTCCCCCTTCTCTCTCTCTCTCTCTCTCTCTCTCTCGGCAGTAACAAGGCGGAAGCTTACTTAATAAAGGAGGGCGAAAATGAAGGGCGAGAAGGGAGGGTGGAGGGTGGAGAAGGTGCATATCTTACAGCCTACCCAACCCATCTTTCCCCGCTCGAGAAGCTTGACAGATATATACGTGTTCAGCAAGGGCCACTCATTAACAAGACAGCCCCGCCCCGCCCCGACTCACCCCCAATCCCCGCCAACCTTAGAGACCTACGTAATGGCCTAGTGCCACATCCTGTCCTTCAAGCTCCTCTTTTTTTTGTCCTCGTCTTCTTGAAGTGCCATAATGTAAGATTAATGGGGGTTTGTCTTGGTTGGTGCCTTATTATAGCTGGTGTTGCGGGTGTGTGTGTGTGTGTGTGTGTGTGTGTGTGTGTGTGTGTGTGTGTGTGTGTGTGTGTGTGTGTGTGTGTGTGTGTGTGTGTGTGTGTGTGTGTGTGTGTGTGTGTGTGTGTGTTGGGAATTTGTTTGAATCGTTAGTGTTTTGTTAGAGGCCTAGTTAACTTTTCTTGTAGTCTCTCTCTCTCTCTCTCTCTCTCTCTCTCTCTCTCTCTCTCTCTCTCTCTCTCTCTCTCTCTCTCTCTCTCTCTCCTGCCTGCCATCGTCACTCACTTCATGGGTCGCCTTCCTTTCAGCCCCAGGAAGGGTCTCGCTGCCTCCGCCGCCACCCACACGACGGCTGCGTGGCGGCGTCCAGGCGCTTGGCAGTGACGGGGTGACGTCTGTAAAGAAAATAAAAAATGGCAGTGAATGGTTTTAGAATGTTAGTATTAGGCGATGTAGACCAGTGAATATGTTTTCTGAGGAGGTAATACGCCGGCCTTTCCATTTCACTCATTCTGTTGCAGTTATGAATATTTTTGTTTGCGTGTGGAAAGATATTGTTTGATTTTCCACACACACACACACACACACACACAGACACACAGACACACAGACAGTCGGATAGGCAGACTGAGACACATACACACACTTGCACACACATACACACACACACACACACACACACACACACACACACACGCAAGTACACACACGTATATCACTGGCTTGTCGCGTTCCCTTTCCTCCTCTTAATTAAGTTCTTATCTCCGGCGCGACCAACAACCTGTTACGGACGCTCCTTTGACACCCAATAGGCATTTCGAGTCGATCTTATCTCTTAATTCTTTGAGAAATTTCTACTGACAGAGACGGACCCCCCTGGAAGCGGAGCCCCCCGCCGCGCTGAGCCGTGAGCCCCCGACCCCCCCCGTAAGTCAAGGAACACCTCGGGTTATGCCACCAGGGACGCCAGGTCAGGCTCTCCAGGGCGGCCAACAGTGCTGCTTGGCGCCCCGACACCCCCGCCCACACTGGTGCCTTGCTGGGGGCTTGGGGTGCCGGAAGGATGAGTCGAGGGCTTCAACTCCTCACTGGCAGCAACTTTTCGCCTTGTTAAAGCCTCAGTGATCCACGTGTCGAAGTAAACTATTTGGACAGTCCTCGATGCAAGATGTGGCGATGGATACAAGATGGCGGCGAGCTGGAGGGGTTGGTAGCCCTGAGCCCCCCCTCGAGTCCCCCTTCCAGTGCGTGTGGTCCGCCTGGTGGTCCTTTCCCCCTCACGTCCCCCCTTCCTCCCCTAGTCGGTAAGTTGAGCCTGGATTTATGGTTCTGACCCGGGCTACTTTTGTTGCTCCTTCTTTGGTTATATTTGACTTGAATTTAGTGGCCCCCGTAGCCGCTGTTAGAGGGTGGTTTTGTTGGTGGGCATAATATCAAATGGATTATTTGTGAAGGGCAAAATTGCACGGCCTCAAGGAGTTTAGATCAGATCGCGGAGGGAGTAACTCTTGTGATTCACGCGGTGCCGGGGCGCGACCGCCTGCTGCCGCGCCGAGGACTCCAGCGGGTCCGCTAAGTGGCTTAACGAGGGCGGGCTTAAGCACGCCTCTTGCTGCCGCGCGGGGAGGGCAAACACTGGCGCCCGCGGGAGGGAGAGGCCGGAGGAGGAGGAGGAGGAGGAAGAGAGAGAGAAGGAGGAGGAGGAGGAGGAGGAGGAGGAGGAGGAGGAGGAGGAGGAGGAGGAGGAGAGGAGGAGGAGGAGGAAGAGGAGGAGGAGGAGGAGGAGGAGGAGGAGGAGGAGGAGGAGGAGGAGGAGGAGGAGGAGGAGGAGGAGGAGGAGGAGAAAGAAGAGGAGGAGGAGGAGGAGGAGGAGGAGGAGGAGGAGGAGGAGGAGGAGGAGGAGGAGGAAAAGAACTTGTGGCCCACAAAGTCGCGAGAGTAAACACGCATCGTAATAATGACAATGAACGCCGATCAGGTAAGTAATGACTCTGTAAAATGAAGTGACTGTGGGTGATTAGGCATTCATGCGGGGCAGTAAAGGGTGGACTGCATTAGCACAGGCATGCAGCTGACTGACTCTCTCTCTCTCTCTCTCTCTCTCTCTCTCTCTCTCTCTATCTATCTATCTATCTATCTATCTATCTATCTATCTATCTATCTATCTATCTATCTATATATATATATATATATATATATATATATATATATATATATATATATATCAACACTGTTATGAATACCATCACGACATAGGTAACAAGGCACTATAAAATATGTCCCTGTATCATGCCTCAATCTCGCCCTATCCCGCGTCAGCTCACTCCCTCGCCTCGCCATATATTCCCGGGCTTAGGGACGAAATGAGATGAGCCCCGTCCTGACCTTCTATACCTTATCGCAGGAGTTATGGCCGCTGTAAAAGGCGCAACACGAAGGCCGAAGTAAACAGTGGGTGACCAGAGAGGGTGTGGATTACTTCCTTGACGGCGCTGAAATCACCCACCCAGCACAAAAATATGCATGCACCCACCATGCGGAAGGGAATTATAGTATATATATATATATATATATATATATATATATATATATATATATATAGATATATATATATATATATATGTGTGTGTGTGTGTGTGTGTGTGTGTGTGTGTGTGTGTGTGTGTGTGTGTGTGTGTGTGTGTGTGTGTGTGTGAGAGAGAGAGAGAGAGAGAGAGAGAGAGACTAACTTTTGATTCAAGAAACTGGACTCGTGACCTTGAAGTTGGTCTCCTCCCCCGCCCCGCCCCGCCCCGCCCCGCCCCGTGGTTCCGCGGGGCAAGGCGTCTCTCCTTCCTTTTATCACTCCCACGTCTCACTTTGTTTTCTCGTCCGCCACAACGCCACTCGCTCCCCCCCGTCCACCACCTCCACCACCACCACCACCTCCACCTCCACCACCACCACCACTCTTCCTCCACTTAGCTCACCGCCGCCGCTTCCACCGCCACCCTTCCCTTCCTTCCCTATCCCTCCCTCCCTCCCTCTCTCCTTCCTCCCACAACCAGTCCTTTCTCCCTCCCTCCCTCCCTCCCTCTCTTCCTTCCCTTCTTCCACAATTTCACGCTCGTCACTGCTAACCAGATCACCGCCGGGTTCCTCTCCTCCTCCTCCTCCTCCTCTTCCTCCTCCAGTTCCTCCTCCCTTCAGCGGCCCCAACATTCACTTCTAAGAGGTGTGTGGTGGTGGTGGTGGAGGGGGGAATGGGGAGGCGAGAAAAGCTGTTTGTGAGCACGACAGTCTTTCATGACTCTGGGTGCGCTGCTACTCCTCGTTCGGGCTCTTAATGGCCCATCCACGGCGACTCTGTGCTGAGGTTTCTTCCCTCGCGTCTTCCAGAGCTTACCGCAGTTCATTTGTCTTTGAAATTCTCTAAAACTGATAGGAATGCGCTTTAAAACAACACTCATTTTTTCGTTCTCTTATATTCCTTCTCTCTCTTTTATTTTCCTTCTCTCTCTTTTATTGTCCATCTCTCTTTTTTTATTTTCCCTCTCTCTCTTTTATTTTCCCTCTCTCTTTTTTATTGTCCTTCTCTCTTTTTTATTTTCCCTCTCTCTCTCTTTTATTTTCCTTCTCTCTCTTTTATTTTCCTTCTCCCTCATTCATTTTTCCTCTCTCTTTTATTTTCCTTCTCTCCTGTATTTTCCTTCTCTCTCTTTTTATTTTTCCTCTCTCTTTTATTTTCCTTCTCTCTCTATTATTTTCATTCTCTCTCTTTTATTTTCATTCTCTCTCTATTATTTTCATTCTCTCTCTTTTATTTTCCCTCTCTCTCTCTTTTATTTTCCTTCTCTCTCTTTTATTTTCCTTCTCTCTCTTTTATTTTCCTTCTCTCTTTTATTTTCCTTCTCTCTCTCTTTTATTTTCCTTCTCTCTTTTATTTTCCTTCTCTCTTTTATTTTCCTTCTCTCTCTTTTATTTTCCTTCTCTCTCTCTTTTATTTTCCTTCTCTCTCTTTTATTTTCCCTCTCTCTCTTTTATTTTCCTTCTCTCTTTTATTTTCCCTCTCTCTCTTTATTTTCCTTCTCTCTCTTTTATTTTCCTTCTTTCTCTTTTATTTTCCTTCTCTCCCTTTTATTTTTCCTCTCTCTTTTATTTTCCTTCTCTCTCTATTATTTTCATTCTCTCTCTTTTATTTTCATTCTCTCTCTTTTATTTTCCCTCTCTCTCTTTATTTTCCTTCTCTCTTTTATTTCCCTTCTTTCTCTTTTATTTTCCTTCTCTCTCTCTTTTATTTTTCCTCTCTCTCTCTTTTATTTTCCGTCTCTCTCTTTTATTTTCCCTCTCTCTCTCTTTATTTTCCTTCTCTCTCTTTTATTTCCCTTCTTTCTCTCTTATTTTCCTTCTCTCTCTCTCTTTTATTTTCCCTCTCTCTTTTATTTTCCTTCTCTCTCTTTTATTTTCCCTCTCTCTCTTTATTTTCCTTCTCTCTCTTTTATTTCCCTTCTTTCTCTTTTATTTTCCTTCTCTCTTTTATTTTCCTTCTCTCTCTTTTATTTTTCTTCTCTCTCTCTTTTATTTTCCTTCTCTCTTTTATTTTCCTTCTCTCTCTTTTATTTTCCTTCTCTCTCTTTTATTTTCCTTCTTTGTCTTTTATTTTTCCTCTTTCTTTTATCTTCCCTCTCTCTTTTGTTTTCCTTCTCTCTTTTATTTTCCTTCTCTCTTTTATTTTCCTTCTCCCTCTTTTATTTTCCCGCTCTCTCATTTATTTTCCCTCTCTCTTTTCTTTTCCCTCTCTTTTATTTTCCCTCTCCCCTTTATTTTCCCTGCCTTATATTTTCTCTCTCTCTCTCTCTTTAGTTTTCACTCTGTTTTATTTTTTCCCTCTTTCTCCTCTCTTTTATTCTCTGACTTATTTTTCACTCTTTTATTTTCCTTCTGTCTTATGTTTTCCCTTTTTTTTATATTCCGTCTCATTTTTTCCCTCTTTCTCTTTAATTTTCCTCTTTCTCTTTTCTTTTTCATTTTTCCTCTCCCTTTTATTTTCCCTCCCACTCCCTCCCTCTCTCTTTCTCTCTGCATTAACTCCAGAAACGTTGCAAGCCAGGGAGGGAGGGAAAGGGAGAGAGGGAGAGAGAGCAGTTAGCCTCAAAGCGACAGGAGGATAACAATCTAAGCGTCGCTATCATGTTATCATTACTGTTATTACGGCCCTAACATAAAGCTGTCGGCCATGGCAAAGAGCCCGGCCGCCGCTATACCCTATACAGCGTAAGGACCAACTCTAATAAGCGGGTCTCGCGTCAAAGTGAATGAGGTACCGACAAGACCACGCAGGAACTCAGGCTGAAGATGTGTCCGAGGCTGCAGCGAAGGAGAGGGAGGGGAAGACATGAGAGGAAGAAGGAATGAGAATGAAGGTATGAGAGAAAGAAGATATGAAAGGACGAAGATGTTAGATATGAAAGTATGAGAGGAAAAAGGTATGGGAATAAGGAAGAAGAAAGATGGAAGGATGAAGGCATGAAAGAAGATAGGAGAAGGAGAGACGGAGAACAGAAAATTTAAATAGGGAGGTGAAGGTGTCCAATGTTACAACGAAGGAGAGAAAAATGGGACAGTTAATGGATGACAGGAAGAAGGACAGACGGGGAAAACAGAAAACTGAGGTAGGAAAGTAAAGCTTGAACGCTGCAACGAGGGAGAGAGAAGTGGGAGAAGGAAAGCATGAAAGGAAGTAGGAGAAAGAAGGATGAAGGGACGGAAAATTGGGAGATAGAGAAGAAAAATAAGGGGTCTGAGCTGCAACTGAGGAAAGAGAAGTGGAAGAATGAAGGGAAAAGAAGAGAAAGGAGAGACGAGAAAGGACGGAAATTTGAGAGATAGCAAGAAAAATGTGATATGAGATAAGATTGGAAAAAGAGAAAAAAATAAAAGAATGAAGGGATGAGAGGAAGGAAGGAGAGAAAATGAAAAAAAAAGAAAATAAAGATATAGAAGTAAAAATGAGTCCTATGCTGCAACAGAAGGAACAAAAATGGAAGAATGAAACGATGAGAGGAAGAAGAAGGAGAGACAGGGAAGAACAGAATATTGAAAGATAAACGAAAAAGTGTTTTGAGGTTAGACTGAAAGAAGAAGAAAGAAATGGGAGCATGAAGAAGGGGTGAGAGGGGGAAGGAGAGAGAAGGGGAAAGGATAGAAAATGAAAAGATAGAGAATTATAAATGTGGTTTGAGTTTGAAGTGAAAGAAGGGGAAAGGGAAATGGAGGAATGAAGATATGAAGGGAAAGAGAGAGATTGAGGACGAGAGAAAAATTGAGATAGATAGAGAATTTAAAAAAAAAGAGGTTTGAGTTTAAAGTGAAAGAAAGTGAAAGGATGAGAGGAGGAAGGAGAGAGAGGAAAAATGACAGAAACTTGAGAGATAGAGAAGAAAATTAATGTGGTCTGACCTTAAGTGAAAGAAGAGGAATGAGAAATGAAATGATAAAAGAATGAGAACGAAGAAGGAAAGAGGATGGAATGACAGAAAATAAGGAGATAGAGGAGGAAAAATAGGTGGTTTGAGCTTACCGTGAAATAAGTTATGTGAAGATACAGGAGTGAAAGATGGGATAGGAAAAGGTCAGAGAATATGGAGGAAAAGGAGGAGAAAGGGGAGGAGGAAAATAAAGAAGAATGATAAAGGAGTGATGTAGAAGTAAGTTTAATAAAAAAAATGATAGAAGTTGGAAATAAAAGGGAAAAAACGAAAAAAAACGTGGAATAAATGAAAAAAAAGAGATAGGGAGACTTTGGTGGAAAAGCAAAGAGAAGAGAAGGAAGAAAAGGAGATATAGAAAATGGGATAAGGGGAAAGAAGAGGCGAAGGAGAAAGAAAGAAAGAGAGATGGAGAAAAAAGAATGTGGGAGTGTGGGAGGGATGAGTTTAGTTTGAAAGAAGGTATGAAAGGGAGAAAAAAACGAATTAAAGAAAAATGAAAGAGTAAAAAAGTCGAGGCAATGAGCTAGACGGATGTGGAAGGAGCTCAGCAGACACGATAAATATGAACGGTGTGGAGGTGGAGAGAGAGGGAGTAAAATGAAAATGTACAGAAAGGTTAGGGTGGAGGGCGTATGGAGCTGAAAGGATCAAGGAATAGATGCCGTGTTAAGAAGACGGAGATGGAAGGAAAGCTGGATTGGTAAGGACAGTTAATGACGATAGCGACGACAAAGCTGACGACGAAAACGACGAAGACGAGGATCTGCTGTGTCGTGACCAATAAAAATGTGCGCCAACGAAAGGAGATGTAACGTTCCAGCAATGTAAAATGAAGGAACTAAAGTATAAACCTGTCTGTGGAGTGAGTTCAGTGTAAAAGAAGGTATAAGAGGGAGAATGACGCGAAGGAAAGGGAGATGAATGAGTAAAAGGTAAAAGGGAGGAGCTAGTTTGATGTGAAATGTGCAAATGGAGAACGACTTTGACACTAAACTTCAAAATCGCAAACAGACGAAGGTACTATAATAAATGGTGATCATCGCAGAAAACGTCAAATAAACAGAGCAATACAACGTTGAAATTTGACCGTAGCAGAAAATTACATTATCGCAAGTTGTGGATGAATCTGATACTAAGCTTTACAATAAAAAAAATAAAAAATAAACGTAGAGGCTGAGAAATGTGACCATAGCAGAAAAGAGTTAATAGAGCAATACAAGGCAAAAAAATAACTATACCAGAAAATTACATAACCGCAAGTCTTGAATGAATTTGACACTAAACTTAACAATCGCAAAAAGACGTAAATGCTGAAAAATGAAGTAACCAAAACAGGAAACGTTTCTGTACATGGAGCAATACAAGGGGGAACAGTGACCACGGTAGAACGAAGTGTGGGTTGCATGCCGGAAGGGGTCACAGCGAAGGTATTTCAAACCCGTTAAGGGCATGCGACACACGGGCGCGGCACGGACAGGAAAGGATCGGTATTATAAGACACATTTGTTTCTCACATCAACTACTTCTAAAGGTCAAACAGGGGACAAATCAGGTTCTAATGAGTGTTTATTTAGGTTCACAGTACAGAGGAACGGTCAAACTACCACCAGGGTCATAAAACTACTCCTGGAAATGCCCCAAACTCCTACGAAAGCCGTGGCAAATATGTGAACTCGCGCGACAATATGTTTAGTAATACGGACAGGAAGAGTCAGAGGTGAGGCCGATGGGAGGGAACGTGCTTCGGAATGTTTGAGGTTTATATGGAGTTATATGGAGTTGCTTTAGCTCCACATTGTCTTATTCTGTTACTTTTTCTCGTTACTTTATTTCCTCTGCTTCTTTCTTTCTTACTCTCCTACATTCAAGCGAGAGCAGCAGGAAAGGAGTCGAGAAACGGAATTGTACACAGAATGAAAAGAGTGATATGCATACAGAGGATATTTTCTTTAGTAATATGTTAATAAAAAAAAAATGGCGGAGTGGATTAAAGTGCGTAGTGCGTGCTTATAAGAAAACAAACAAGACAAGACGGAGGAAGAAGACAACAGAAAAATATCACACTTTTCCCATTACTTTTTTAGGTCTTTTCCCATTACTTTTTTAGGTCTTTTCCCATTACTTTTTTAGGTCTTTTCCCATTACTTTTTTAGGTCTTTTCCCATTACTTTTTTAGGTCTTTTCCCATTACTTTTTTAGGTCTTTTCCCATTACTTTTTTAGGTCTTTTCCCATTACTTTTTAGGTCTTTTCCATTACTTTTTAGGTCTTAAACAGAGAAGAGATATCCCAGAAGACAACAGCAAGAGAAGATCACCGTTTCCCATTCATGAAATATTTTTAGCACTGCGTTACTTTTAGGTCGGAGAGAATTCATTACTTTGATGCGGACTTTTCCCATTACTTTTTAGGGATCTTTTCTTAATGGTCCTTTTCATAATTCTTTTCCATTAACGCATTTTAGGTCGGTTTATGGATCATTACTTTTTAGGTTTATATCATTACTTTTTAGCTCGTCGCTGGTTCATGGTAAAGCCACAAATTTGGCCTATCGCTGCTACCGGGTTAAAAAGACAAAAAGGAAAAGAGACGAGAGATATCCAAGAAGAAATCGAGAGGAGAATATCACCATTTCCCATTCATAAAGTATTTTTAGTATTGCGTTACAGCATGGCGGAGTGAATTCATGAGTGTGACACAGGGATAAAAAGGAAAAAAAAAAGAAAAGACGAGATATCCCAGAAATCGAGAGGAGAATATCACCATTTCCCAGTCATAAAGTATTTTTAGTATTGCGTTACAGCATGGCGGAGTGAATTCATGAGTTCGACAGGGATAAAAATAAAAGAAAAAAGAAAAGACGAGATATCACAGAAGAAATCGAGAGGATAATAGCACCATTTCCAATCTATGAAGTTCCTCATCGCAATGTTTTAATGAACCGCTTGGGAACGTGGGTGAGGACAAGACGACAGCCGATGGTAGGAGTGGCGGGGATGGCTCACAATACTAAGGGGACGCAACACGGCGGCGTCCTGCTTAAACGTTCAGCCCAACGATGTGACCCCTGACCCGCGATGGCTTGAGAAATGATGTGTTCGGAATGATAACAAAAAAATGATGGAGGGGAATTACGCTGTACCGGCCATTTTAGCACCAATAGAAAGTTCTCCCTGTGCGCCAGAAATTAATCATCATAACAATAATAATAATAATAATAATAATCATCATCAGTCACAGCTGCAGAACGAGGGCCTTTCCCAACGCTTTCCACTTGTCTGTCTGATGCTAGTGTGTGTGCTTCATCCTCCGCGGCAAAGGTTCGTTCTCCATGCCCCCCTTGGCTCTCTACCCTGACTTCCCTTACGACTCTTAGATTGACATAGTATTGCTTTGGTGCTAAGAAAGAAAATATGTCATGGATCAGAACTGTTTTGAAAGGCAAATTAGTAGACACTGAGGAACTAACACAATGCAGTTCAATGTATTTATATATATATATATATATATATATATATATATATATATATATATATATATATATATATATATATATATATATATATATATATATATATATATATATTTTTTTTTTTTTTTAAACAGTGCAATAAGAAAAGCCAGAAGAGAGCAGATGCTATAAACTTAATAGTCTGTAACCCCAGCATACCCTGCTGTTCAATTATTTAATGTATGTAAGAGCGAGCGTGTGTGAGTGCGTGCCGATCTATCCTTTACTAGGATGTATACGACCCTGAACAACGAATAAAGCCACTCTGACGAAGGCAGAGAGCCAGCCACGAAGGAATCTGGTGCTGCGTGTAAGTGCGTGCGGCTCACAACGGTGGCAACGATAATATTGATGTTTATGATGCTGCTGCTGCTGCTGCTGATGATGATACTACTACTGTTACTACTACTACTACTACTACTACTACTACTAACAACAGCAATAGTAATAATAACAATAAAATAATGATAAAGAAAATGTTAATTATAATATAGTAATATACTAAAAATAATGACAAATATAAAAAAATAAACACCATCATTCATCTGTAGCAGCAACAGAAAAAATCAACAGCATCATAATCGACAACAACAACAACAACAACAACAACCAACCAACCAACCAAACATCAAAAACAACACTAACGACTCATATTTTTCCTAAGCACATAATTGCCCTTGTAAAGGTCAACAATAAACGCAGATCCCTGGGTATCATTCCCGGACGACTCCTCTCGCCTAGCCTTTTCTTCCTCCTCCGTCTTCTCACCCCTCCGCCTCCCCCTCTCCTTCCTCCTCCACCTGTTTGTGTACCTGTAAAAGCAAAGCCCACCGTTCACTCTCCTCCTTTATCGACTAATGTCCTCCTTAAGGCAGCGGAGTTTCCATCGTCAATCTTCCGTGCTTGGCTCTTTCAGTGGCTGCGGGAGAGACACGGAGACAGAGTGGACAGAGGGCCGGAGCAGCTCTGAGACGGGCGCCGCCACACGAGGACGCTGCGTGAAAACATCGGGTCAGATCTACAAATGGAAAAATTAGGCGTCTCAGCGAGGGTCCCGAGAGTCACTTTGGAGGCAGTCACAGCTGTCACAATCCTGGCCGGGTAATCCGCCGCTAATCCGGTTTTAATCCAGAACTCATCGCCAGTCCGTCGCGAGGTGACCCGCCGACGCTCTTTTTCTGGCTATTATTCCAAATCGCTGTGACGTCTCCGAGTTTTCTGTGAAGACTGGGAAAAATAAACGTTCGGGTATTAGGAGGCGGACCAAAACCTCGCGGATATAAACTTGGTCTGTGAAGGATCTTTTTTTCTTCCAAATTTACTAAGCTGGACAAAAACGACGCCTTGACGTTAGTTAAGAATCATTGGTGCGATTAGGTGATTCTAACCAACACTATCTTTCATAACTTGCGTGTAATAAAAGCTATTCGCCAGCATCCTGCAAATACCACACACTACCATTTTTCCCTGTAAAAGAGAATATAAATGTCCGCGTCTAAGAAAATACCACACTCTATTTGCTTGCTCCACCTGTTTGTGTACCTGTAAAAGCAAAGCCCACCACATATAATAATTTTCCGCACCTTATAAATATCACACACTAATTACCTGCAACTTATAATAATTGTCCGCATCTTACAAGTATCACACACTAATACGTATAATAATTGTCCGCATCTTACAAATATCACACACTATTTGCCTGTAACGTATAATAATTGTCCGCATCTTACAAATATCACACACTATTTGCCTGTAACGTATAATAATTGTCCGCATCTTACAAATATCACACACTATTTGCCTGTAACGTATAATAATTGTCCGCATCTTACAAATATCACACACTAAGTGCCTGCAACAGAGAGTAATCGCTCGTATCTCACAAGTATCACACACCATTTACAAAGAATTATTGCCCACATCTTATAAAATATCACACACTATTTGCCTGTAACGTATACTAACTGTCCGCATCTTTCAAATATCATCTACAAACTGGCCTAACAGAAACTATTTGCCAGAATCTCATTGACATCATTCACTACCTGAGTAAGACAGACACTATTCGTCAGCATCTTCCCAATACCATCCATTACTTGCGCTTACCAAGACATACTGCCGGCACCTTATCAGCGCCATGCATCACCTGCGCTAAACATGAACTATTGCCCTTCGTCTTACAAATGTTATCCAGGAAAATATTTGCCAACATCTTACCAATCAATATCATTTTTCACTTACGTTTTACAGAAAATATTTTACCCGCATCTTATCGATATCATTCCTCACTACAGTTTAACAGAATATATTGCCAGCCTCTCACCAATACGACCCGCCGCTTGCGTTCAGCAGAAAATATTTGCCAGCATCTTTTCAATATCTCCCGTTGGTGGGCGTGGCGGGGTCGCAGCGGTGGGTTGGGGACTCAGGCAAGTTAATGGAGCGGGTGACAACAAGGACGAGCCTCGCCCAGAGCCCCTCGACGGATTGGCGTGGTTCATGATGCCATAAAGCCACTCGACAAAACTATATCGTGTTGCCTTTACTCTTAACGGTGCGCGAGCGAACATTCACCCCTCTAAGATGTTATAAAATGCCTCGACACAACTATATCGTCCTGCCGCTGCGTGTAAGAGAGAGCATTCACCCTTCTAAGATGTCAGGAAGCACTCGACACAGCTACTTCGATTCGTTGCTACTTGGAACGGTGAAAAAGAAGGAACATTTACCCTTCTAAGCTGTCTTGTTGTGGATATAATGGTGGAACAGGGACACCACGCTTGCCACGAAGAGGAGAAGAAAGAGAAGGAGGAGGAGGAGGAGAAGGAGGAGGAAGAGTAGAAGAAAAAGGAGGGGGAGTAGCAAATAAAATGGGATAAAGGGTGGGAAGGGAAAGCCTACCGAATACATGCAGGTAAAGAGAAGAATTTTAAAGATCTAATTCACAGTTGCTAAATAGGGAAAAGGGCTAAACAGAACTGCCGCTACCGCTATCATTACTCATAAGAATACTTTCACCGCTAAGGGCAAACATCCACTACTGCTCTTGCTACTTCTAAATGGGTGTCATCGTCAAATGCATGCCCAGAGCTGGAGTGATAATTTATTTTAATACAATATTCAATGCACTTAAAAGCACATTCATGATATATTGTTATCATTTACCTGCATAATTCATAAGTTCCTAATCAAGTTACGCGTATTTGTGGCAAGTTACCTGTATACAGATAGTTATTTGCACGTAATGTTCTTTGTGTTCAAGGCAGCAGTATATGGTATCAAATGATTTTCCTTCCACTCTTTATTTATATTACTCTACCTAACCTAACAACCCACCTACCTACCTGCCTAAATACATATCTATCCACCTATCTATCTAAGCAGTTCACTATGCTAAAGGCCGCCAGAGTGAGTCTCGTTCGGGGACACATCGGGGAAGAAAGACGTGGGTGGCTGGCTGGCGGGAGGAGGACCAAGTGGCTTCCCGCAGGACAGAGCCGCCTCAGCCATTACCCATAACCAACACTTACCGGCGACGCGCGGGAACCATGAACAATTGGGTCCCGGGAGGTGATCATTGGCGGGGTGACGTATGGGAAGCTGTCATAACATTATAAGACGAGAGAGAGAGAGAGAGAGAGAGAGAGAGAGAGAGAGAGGAAAAAAATGGAAAGGGACGTAGAAGTGAAAGTGGACCATAGTAAGAGTATTTAGGATGTGTGTGTGTGTGTGTGTGTGTGTGTGTGTGTGTGTGTGTGTGTGTGTGTGTGTGTGTGTGTGTGTGTGTGTGCATTATTATTATTATTATTATTATTATTATTATTATTATTATTATCATTAGTAGTAGTAGTAGTAGTAGAAGTAGTAGTAGTAGAAATAGCAGGAGCAGCAATAGTAGTGATATGGGACAAGGAGGAGGAATAGCATTAAAGAGGACGAGGTGGAAGAGGAGGGGAAGGAGGAAGAGGAAGAGGAGGAAGGGAAGGAGGAACATGAGAAAAAAAGAAGACCAAGAAGAATAAAAGCCTGAAGAAGAAAAATAAAACGATTGAGATAAGGAATATAATGTCGAAGAAGAAAAAATAGACAGGAAGAAGAACAGGAAGAACACGAAAAGTAACAGAAAACAAGAACAGGGAGAACAAGAACATAAACTAGACCAATAACAGGAAGAACAACAAGAACAAAAAGAACGATAACACGAAGAAGAAGAGAGGGCGGTGTAAGAGGTTGGACACCCCCAGACGAGATGCGTGGCAGTTCACCTTACTAATTGAAACTTAATTACAGGTTCGCCATCCGTCTAGGGTTACCGCGACGAGCCAGCCAGCGGGGAGGGATGCCAGGGTCCGCCACTCACACAAACACAAAGCAGGGCACGCAAACACCACGTCCAAACACTTACGAAAACACTCCAAAACAACCTCACGCCAACACACAGATGACGAATGAGTGGGTGAAAGACTGACAGCTATGAGGTAAAAGAGAAAGCAGCAAAACGGATAAGTTAAAAAAATAAAACAAAAAAAGCCCGACCCACTGCTCTCGCCCTTCTATCACTGCTTAGTCGGTGGTTGCAGACGATAAGTATTCTTCGTCCGAGGTGAGCTGTTGGTGAGCGGGCTGGCGACATGAGGCAACGAG
>NC_066540.1:11794299-11819299 GCF_024679095.1 Eriocheir sinensis | reverse complement strand
GTGTTAGTGTTAGTGTTGGCGTTGGTGTTAGTGTTAGTGTTGGCGTTGGTGTTAGTGTTAGTGTTGGCGTTGGTGTTAGTGTTAGTGTTGGTGTTACTGCTAGTGTTAGTGTTGGCGTTGGTGTTAGTGTTAGTGTTGGCGTTGGTGGTAGTGATGGTCGTAGTGACGCAGGCGTTGTTCTTGTTGTTGTTGTCGTGGTGGTGATGGTGGTGGCTTGGAAATGCAGCGCCCCCACCAGCCAGCACCCCACCACTACCCCCACCAATCACCATCACAATCACCATCACTCCACCACCATCATAATCACCGCCGCCGCCGCCGCCACCAGCAGCCCGCCAGCTCGGGGCGCCCGCCGCCTCCCACAAAGGAAGGTGACGCACGTAATTGACTTGGGTGACGGCGTGACGAAGCGCGAATCAAGTCGAAGCGGTGAGGGGCGAGCGGGGGCATCTGGAGGCGCCTGACGCGTTGGGTTGGGAGTCCAAACAGTGACGGGGGGCCTCATAGTTCTCCTCCTTGCCTCTGTACTTGGGCTGTTTGCTTGGTGATTTATCTGTGCATTCACTCACCTCCACGGTTTTATTTCCATGGGCTTTAAGGCAGAATGAAGAAAACGCTAAAATGTTAAAAAGAATAGAATAGTGAGTGTGCGCGAGTTGCTGGCTAAATAAAGGGAGAGAGCCAACACTTCGCCCGCCGCTCTCCATGTTCCCGCGTTCCCCTTTGAAGGAATGCGAGGCGACGGGAGGAAAGGTGATTGCCGCTGCATGAACTGTTTTGAAATTCTCCACAAAAGTATATGAAGGATGATAAATATTGCCGAAATTCACACTCGGCAAGAATAATAAACTTTCGGAGCAATGGTTAGTTAGGGAGCCGAGTTTTAGGAATAGAAGCATCATTGCGACGACGATGCATGTTGACGGAATTGTATAAAATGAATATGCAATTGTTCAAAGGAATTTAGTGTTGCTGCTGCTGCTGACACAATAATCTGAAGCGTAAAAAAATATTGATGGTGGTAAAAGTGATTTTAATGTTGTTTGTGGTGGCAGTGTTGGGGTTTGTGTGGTGGTGGTGGTAGTTTTTTTCTGATGTTATTATTGTTGATGTTATTGTTGTTGTTGGTGGTGGTGTTGGTGATGTTGAATGTAGGGGTGATGGTGGCGGCAATGATGATGGTGCTGACGTTGGTGTTGGTGCTGATGTTGGTAGCGGTGGTGGTGATGGTGGTGATGGGTGGCAGTGGTGATGACTGTGCTGATGGTGACGATTGTGGTGGTGGTGATATTAGTGGTGATTGTGCTCGTGAAGGTGGTGGTGGTGGTGGTGGCGGCGACAAAGGCGATAAAACTATACAGTAATGTTTATGTTCGCGCTGCTGCTGATGGTGGCGGTGGTGGCAATAGTGGTGGTGCTGTTGATGGTGGTGGTGATGGTGGTAATGGTGGTGATGCCGATGGTAGTGATGGTGGCGGTGATGGCAATGGCGGCGGTGCTGATGGTGGTGGTGATGGTGATGCCGGCGGTAGTGATGATGGCGATAGTGACGGTGATGGTGGTGACTCTTACGGTCCTCGCAGCACCATGGCAAGTGTGGCTGTTCTCCAAGGCGAGCCGCGAAGGTTGTCTATACAAGCACACTCACACACACCGCTCGACTCAGGGCAAAGCTTTCTCCACAGTAAATCTCGGCTGCAGGACTCCAATAAGCGTCAGCAGGGGTGTGCAAAAAGCCAATCTCACGTCAGCAAGACCCATCATTTGGTATTAGTTGCATATGGATCCACCACCGAATACAAATACAGCTTTCAGGACTTGGCGACTTGTGGAAATACTGAACACTTCGAGTCGGCGTTCATTTGGAAGACGACGGGACGCGGCAGACACAGAGGGTCGAGGCGGCACCCCCATTTTACTTCCTCTTTCGTGTTGTTATATTTTCCTCCTCTCCACGACGCTGCCTTTCCGAAGGTGTGCATCAGGGCGCCTCCATCATTCGACTAAAGGTTTTCAGACTTTCTCTTGGGCAATATAAGTTGTATTTTATTTCGTAATATTTTTCTGTCGCCTACGAGTTTGAAATTTACAGGAACAGAACAAAAAATATAATAAAACATTCTGTATCTCTTGGTTTGTTCTTGCAAGGGCGGCACATTAATTTGTAAGTCTTTTGCGAACACTTCCTCTGTTTTCATGGTCGCTTTATTTAGCTTTCGGTGAGGTAAATGCCCAAATTTACAAATATAGAGTAATATTTCAACCTGAGCACCGCTGAACTCAAAAGAAGTGAGGCTCGATGAATGCTCATGAAACTCAGACAAAGGGAAGACCTCACCTCATCCTTTAGGAGTTGTGATTAAAAAAAATATATAGATCTCTTCTACGTTAATAAATCGTCATAATACCACGCTGCGATAAACCCATTCCGGACACAGCGCCCACGGCCCCTGATAGGCACGAAGCCAATTGTTCTCCAACTTTTGTTTTAATAAATAACTTTGGGTATAATTATTCGTAGCTACGTTTCCTGCTGATAGTTAAAGGCTGTACTTATGAAGACGTTCATGGCAAGTAAACATGATAAAGCAGCCACTGCCGCCTCTGATAAAGAGAACCTTTAGGCAGTCTTAAGCTTCCTTCACTACCGACACACGCGCGGCACAGGTGGTCGCTGCGGCGGGCCGAGGCAACATTTAGCAGCGTTATCTATCACTTAAATATAAGAAACGATGATGTTAAGTGATCCGAAAAAATGTATTGAACATTTACTGACACAAGATACTGAAGTAGTGAGTGGCTCTGTGCAGTGATGAGATAAAAATATTCAGGCCGGAATTAATACAAATGATACTTTTATTTATTTGATCGCAGCACATTCCATGATCGCGATTAAAACTTGATTAATTTTATATAACTATTAAATAAGTTTCATATATTAACTGACAATCATAATTCGACAAAACAAGATAAAAAAACGAGTCAGTCCAAGAGTGACTTCGCAAAAAGTAGAAAAATTTAAAGATAAAGAATAATTTCGCTCCCCAACACAATTTCGAAGAGCAATACATAAATATAACGCGCAGCAACACCTGCAGACGTCGCCGCCGTCCGCAACAACAGCGTGTGGCCTGCAAATCATCGCTAAACTCTCTTTGGTATTTACTGAAATATTTCCTTCAATAATATTTCTTCCTTTAAAGTTTTCGTAAAATTTCGCTGTCGCTGCTCGGGCCTGGCGGGGCGAAGGGCGCGTCACCTCACCCGACCCGCGGCGGGCATGAAATCTGTGCTTTCTGGTACATCCATGAGATCACGGAGTGTCTGTCTGTCTATCTCACTATGTTTCTGATTTTGTCTATTTCTGTCTTTCCTTCTCTCTCTCTCTCTCTCTCTCTCTCTCTCTCTCTCTCTCTCTCTCTCTCTCTCTCTCTCTCTCTCTCTCTCTCTCTCTCTCTCTCTCTCTCTCTCTCTCTCTCTTCCCCCCGTCTCGCTGCGCCGCTCGCCCGTCTTTTGTCAGCCGCGCCACAAAGGGAGGACGCGGCGTGAAACATGGCTACTTTGCCGCCGCGCCCGTGACTGACAGCAGAATGGCGGGGGAGGAGAGCGCCGGGCCCCTCAGCCGTCCCCTTACCCCTTCATTACGCCCTTATTGACGAAAATCTGATCACGGCTGAGGTTTGTCGGAGCCGTCACCGAGGAAGAGGAAAAACGAAGAGGAGGAGGGGAAGGGAGGCGGGGGCGATGGGGAGGGGAAGTGGAGGTGAATGGGAGGGAGGGACGGGGGGAGGTGAAGGGGGTTGTGACGATACGGGTACTGTTTTGTCTAATTGTTTTTGTCTATTTCTTTTGTTGGTGTTTATGTCAGTCTGTGCGTCGGTTTTTCTGTTCCCATGTATCTACCTTCCTGATTGTCTGTCTGTATGCCTCTGTCTATCTGTGTATATCCCGTGCGTCTGTTTGTGTTGTGCCTACATGTCTGTCTTCCTGTCTATCTGTCTGTATGCCTCCATTATCTGTCTGTCGGTCTGTTTCTGTTTGTCTGTATGTCTATGTGTGTCTGTTTATATGCACCCGCTCTCTATCTCTCTCTGTGTTTATATCTCTCTCTCTCTCTCTCTCTCTCTCTCTCTCTCTCTCTCTCTCTCTCTCTCTCTCTCTCTCTCTCTCTCTCTCTCTCTCTCTCTCTGTCACTGTATGGGTAGCTAATCGTTCCGGTCCCTCCCTCCTCCCCCCTCTTCCCTTCTTCCTCTTGACCTCACTCTTCCCGAATCACACGTTTTTTCCCACCTTTTCTTCTCGTCTCCGTTGGGTGTCCCGCTTTCGGAGCCGCTTACCATTAAACACCAAACACCGACCCATCTCACCCCGGCCACAAAACACCCATAGACACACACAGACACGCATACAGAGCCACCGGGACGTCCCCTTCTCTTGTGTCCTACCCTCCCTTCCTTCCTTTTCCTTCCCAGGCCTCCGAGTCTCCTCCTGACGGCGGGGAAGCGTAGTAATGTGGAAAATCAGGTGGTGTCGTTTGTGACAAGTCGCCAAAACAGCCGCGGGGAAGGTTAACGTGGAACGAAACATGTCGACAGTCTAGCCAATTTGTCAGGTGGTGGTGGTGGTGGTGTGGTGGTGGTGGTGGTGTGGTGGTGGTGGTGGTGAGCGGGGGAGAATAATTGTGTTTTCTTCAAGGTAGATTCCAACGATTTATAACAGCCGGGAAGGAGATTCTCTTACTGATGATATGTGAAGGGTCGCTGTCTCCCTTTGATCATGTTTTGTACCCATATTTTACTGTAATTTGTTTTGTTTTGAGTTTTTATTTCTTGCTTCCTCGGCTTTTCTGCTTAATGTATTGCTATTCTTCGTTTTTCTTATTCTTTCTCTTTGTTTCCTCTCGTCAAGGCTCCTGCTCGTTTTTCTTCATCTCCTTATTATAAAAATCTGAACCATTTTCATCACATTAGTGTTGATCATTATCGTCATCCTCCTCGTTCTCGTCCTCGTCCTCTTCATCATTCTCCTTCTCTTCCATCTCCTTCTCTTTACCTTCCTTATTTTCCTCCTTATCATTGTCCTTTTCACATCTCCGTTAAGTACGTCGCTATCACTCCTCTTTGATCATTATCGTCATCCTCTTCGTTCTTGTCCTCGTCCTCTTCTTTATTCTCCTCCTCTCCCATCTTCTCTTTCTCTTTACCTTCCTTATTTTCCTTCTTATCATTGTCCTTTTCATAATATATCCGTTAAGTACGTCGCTATCACTCCTCTTTGCACTCACATAACTTATCTCATTATTAACAGCATCATCTTTTCTTTACAATCGTGTCACAATGGCGTCGTTTTCAATCCAATATCGTTCGTTTTATTTCTGTCCTTCGCCATAGCTTCCAATTCCGGGTTTAGTTGCGCTGTGTTTTGTCTGGTTGTGTTTATTAAAGGCCTTGGGTTACGAGGTTATGTACGCGTGTTTGCTTTTAATACACCCGAACACGGTGCTAATCAGAGTTACATCTTCCCGGGAGGACACTTTCGGTTAGCAGTTTGTTTCGGCATTATTTTTTTTATCCACCTGAGGTCGGCCACGGCGTTATGATTTATCGATTTTGAACATAATCTCGATGTGAATGTTCCGTATTCCTCTTAATTTCATTTCATCACGCCATCTGCTGAACGTCCTCCCCTCGGCCCTTTTTACAGGATCTTCCCCCAGTCTATCACTCTTTTTATCCATCTTTTGTCCTCACTTATGTATATTGATCTTTGCCATTTATTGATTTTAACTGCATTGATGTAATTTACTCTTGTCTGTTTCCTCGTCCATTCGCAGTTTCTTTATCCATCATCGTGATACCCAGCACCGATCGTTCAAGTCCACTTCTACACACTTGTCAGTTTCATTTCCAGTGACTATGGGCCAGTTTTACAGTCCAATACACTACGTTTGTGACCTCCCAACCAAACACAAAACACGACGAAAACTCCTTGTAGCCCTAGTGTTTGGCGTTGATATAAAAAGGAGAAGGAAATTTTAGGAAACCACACAGGGAATCTCTTTATTAGTATCTGGTAATGAGTAGAAATAACGGATCACTATGGAGAATATAGTTTGTTTTGGGCGCTTACATATTCTACCCACCCGCATAGTCTAAATATTCATACAACTTTATCTATCTATCTATCTATCTATCTACCAATCTATCTATCTATATACATATATTAATTATTTCTAGAACATCTTCTTGGAGTACTATTTGTTTGGTTTAAGCAAGACTACTGAAAACAATGAATCTTTTCTCATCCATATTCAGCTCCACCTGCAGACTTTTTCTGTTTCGTTCCTCCGTCCTTTGCAGCAGTTCGCCACTTGTCTCGTTAAAACGAACGACGTCATCTGCAAAACGCCGTGTACAGTTTAGGTGATATGGTACCGCCTTGTTTACCTCCCGTTTCATTCAAACTTTTTCGGTGTCCGTATGAATTTTTACAGTCACTGCTCCATCTTTGTATGTCTCCAACAGTTCAACAACATGTAGGTTTCCCTGTTGCTGAATCGCATTCATCGCAAGCACCGTTTCCATTTCCGGTGAGTGAAAGGCCGTCTCGTTGGCGATGAATGCCAATGAAATCGGTTTTCTGTAATAATTTGTTTTCTGTTACCTGGTTTAACTGTCTGGCTGTGTGACCCTTGGCTGAACATCTACTTCGAAAACAAGCCTTTTCCCTGGGCTGCCAAGGATATAATGTGCCTAAGGTTCTAATGTTTGCTGCTTGATTATTATTATTATTTTAATAATTTGTACATTACTGACATTAGGCTGACTGAACGATCCTTTTTTTCTATATTTAAGGTTTTCTTTTATGTATTATCATAATGAAATAATGACGAAAATAATGATAATGATAATAATAATAATAATAATAATAATAATAATAATAATAATAATAATAATAATAATAATAATAATAATAATAATAATAATAATAATAATAATAATAATAATAATAATAATAATAATAATAATAATAATAATAATAATAATAATAATAATAATAATAATAATGATACTACTACTACTACTACTACTACTACTAATAATAATAATAATAATAATAATAATTATAATAAAATTAATAATAATAGCGAGGACGATCACGACTGACCAAGGAAATGACCCAAGCAAGACAATGCCATCGTTAGTTACCAAGGCTACGGCGCATGTGCATCAGTATGAATATCAGTATCAGGTTGTTACATGATTTTCAGAGCACTATTACCCAATATGCAAGTCTTCTTCAAAGCGTGAGGCCAGGGAGTGTATGTGGCAGGACTTAACATTCATGCATGCACAAGAATTACATGATCTGTGGAGTCTGCAAGCTAGGGGTCAATCGCTTAGCACATTTTTTTCGATGACTTTCTTCTTAATTTGTTGCGCCCATATCATTTTATTTCCCTTTTGTGAGCAGCTTTAGTAAATGTAAAGTAGGGAAAATAAAAATTTGGTTATGTTTTTACTTTTGGTACTACTGCTGGTGCTAAGGCTGATGATGATGATGAAATTAAGCAATATATTTCTACCTTGCATTGCCAAGTTTCGAATGCTCTTGATTTTTCATGTTACTACCTCGGTATGCGTTATAAAAAAGCAATACAGATGCACAATAAATCAATCAATCTGAATGAGGTATTAGTTAATCCTTGCAACACATTACAAGGACGGAAAAACAAATGTACGGTAATCACACGGCGAGAACAATTAATTACAGATTCTCAAGCTCTGAAATGTCTCGCTTTTTGTATTTCATTTTTTTCAACCTCACATGAACACAGAAAAAGAGAAACAGGACGCAAATGGGGTTGTTTTCCTCCCCACTACGTGTGTTTATCTGGCGAGCAGCCTTTTTCTCTCTCTCCCCCTCTTTCTCCCTTCCTCTCTCTCCGTCACTTTCCTCGTTCACCGCCGAGAGGGACGAAGGGAGGACAGTGCGAAATGAAGGAGAAAAAAAGATGCATAAACGCGAAATCAATGAAACGCCTAAAAATGGTGGTGTTTTCGACTCTTGTAAGTACTGCCGCGGGAAGGAGGAGGAGGAGGAGGAGGAGGAGGAGGAAGAGAGCGTTCGCCTAGCCACTCACTGGACACGCCAAGCCAAGCCACCCTCGCCTCCACGCCACGCCACGCACGGCCCACAGTCCTGCGCGCCACCACCACCACCACCACTACCACCACCACCACCACTACCACCACCACCACCACCACCACCACCTGTTTTCTTTTTTTAATACGTCCATAAAACACAGGCGGCGCAGGGACACATTTTGAGCTGCGATCCTCTCTCTTACTCTCCCTTCCCTCCCCGGCTACTACTCTCCCTCCCTCCCTACTTTCCGATCCTCTTTCCCTCCCTCCCTTCCTCCCTCGGCGCCGGTGCATAATCAACAACTTACGATTATTACCCTCTGAGAATTACCTCGATTGCGGCCTCCTGTCCAAAAATTATGGGAAGCAAATTTTCGTGGCGCGGCCGAGGCAGTGTCGCGGGCCAAAAAAATATTCATCATAATAAGCACCGAGAGCCTGTCCAGGGGATGGCCCATTTCGAACCTCGGTCACCTGCGATTGAGTTTGATGGGCGGGTGGGTGGGCAGGTGGGCAGGTGGGTGGGGCGGAAAGGTGAAGCTGGGTGGGTGTATGGGCCTTCCAGACACTCAAACAGGTGGGTGAAGGGAGTTGTGAGGGGGTGGGTAGATGGGTCGTTAGGTGGGTGTAGGGGCCTCTCAGACAGGTAAGGTGGGGATGGGGCTGAGATGAGGTGGGTAGACAGGTAGGTGGATAGGTCAGTCAGGTGGATGCGAGGACCTTCCAGACATAGACAGGTGGGTAAGGTGGTTTGGAAGAGTTGATATGGATAGACAGGCCTTCTAGACATGAGGTGAGTGGGGCAGGTAGCTAGGTAGGTGGGTAGGTAAGGTGGGTAGGGGGGCATATGTCTTCCTTACACTCAAGCAGGTGGGTGTATAGGTATATGGATAGTTAAGTTACAAGTGGAGGGATACAAGCAAGTGGGTGAAGTAAGTGGGTTGGGGGTGGATGGGTATGCAGATAAGTGGCCAGGTAAGGTAGGTGGGTGGGTAGAAGGCCCAACACGGAGAGAGAGGGGCACTTGGGAGGGACGGGGGGAGGGATGGGGTAGGGCCAGGCGAGTGATTAACAAATATCAGGTGGGCGGAACAGATGCCTGCGACGCACTCCACGACCATCGCCCGTCCGCCAGGTGCACAAAAGCCTGGATCACCTCCGAAGCCCAATTGACTCCGGCTTTTTATTCCGCGCTCTTCCCGGGGCTGGACGGATTCTGCATCTTTTTTGTTTTTATTGATGCTCGCGCGGCCGGGGGAATCTGAGCGGTGGAAAAATATGAGTAAATGTTCGCGAGTGTTGATTCAGAAAGGGAAATTGTTAGGAAATGTTGAGGAAAATGTGGTGCGTGGCTTTTATTTTGTGTTTAGTTGTGTGTAGGACGAGAAAAAACCTAAAAATATGAGTCATTGTTTGTGATTGTTAACTGAAAAAGGGAAATTAATAGAAAATGCAGGAGAATAAGTGTTCATTTCTCTTATTATGCGTTTAGTTGTGTGAGCAGGGAAAAAAAACCCGTAAAAATAAGAGTGTTGATTCAAAACGGGAAATTGTTAGTAAATATAGAGCAAAAAGTGTTTCATTATCCTATTCTGTGTTTAGTTGTATACACCAGAGGGAAAAAAAAAAACTGTGAATATATGAGTAAATGTTTGTTGGTTGTTGCTTTAAAAAAATGGGAATTGTTAGAATATATAATAAAAATAAAGTTTCATTCTCTTTATTTTGTGTTTGGTTGTGTGCAGCAGGGAAAACTGAAAATGTGAGTTGCTCTTGTTCGCGAGTGTTGGTTCAAAAAGGGACATTGTTAAAAAAAGTATATAAAAAAGTGTTTCGTACTTTTATCCTGTGTTTAGCTGCGTGCAGGAGGAAAAATATAGAAGCAATATGAGTTAATGTTCGCGAGTGTTGATTTAAAAAGGGAAATTGTTAGGAAATGTAGAGCAAAAAGCATCCCATAATTATTTTCTTCTGTTTATTTGTGTGCAGCAGGGAAAAAAAAACAAGCTATAGAAATATAAGTAAATGTTCGCGACTCTTGATTCGTAGCAAGGAACAAAACTGGAAATATGAATAAATGGTGATGATTGTTCATTCATAAAGGGGATATATATGGGAGTTTTTTTTTTATGTTTCGCCTATGACGCCGGAAGACTTTCTTGGTGGCGCCTGGTGGTCAGCCCCAGCCTGTTATGGCGCAAGCAAGTGTTTATAGCGGCGCCATCTTGCTTGGCTCATGCTGCCCATTGGAACTCATCTTTGCTTCTCTTTCAGGGAGAAACTTTAGTCTGGGTCGATAGGTGATCTTCAGGACAGCATGTGGGTGCATGGTCTTTTTTTTTTTTTTTTTACGTCTTGGCCTATTGCGCCGGTAGGTTTCTTCCCGGTGGATCCTAGATTCCTGATGGTCGGTCCAAGGCCATTCGGTGATGACTGAAAAACTGCCAGCTTGTTTGTAGCGGCGGGCGGGTCGTGAACTTGCGTCCTCTTGGATGCCGCGCTCGCAAGCTGACCACTCAGCCAAAAAAATCTAACATTGTGTTTTGGGGTGGGAAGAAGAAATATATATACGCAGCTTTACAAGGAACTTTCTGTTGTGACGAACAAATACAGAATAAATGAGCCAAAAAACAAAATGAAAACAAGAACGAATCAATAAATGAGAATGAACGCATGATTGCATGACTGAGTCAGTTGAAGTAAGGAAGAGGGAAGAAAAAGGATAATGAAGGAAATATAAAACATGAAATATATGAAAGCGATTGGTGATTATTCTGTCTTTTGGCATCGCAAAAATGTATTCAGTTTTGTTCATTTTACTTTCCTAAAAAAGAACCACGTATATTATGGCTGTGTGTGTGTGTGTGTGTGTGTGTGTGTGTGTGTGTGTGTGTGTGTGTGTGTGTGTGTGTGTGTGTGTGTGTGTGTGTGTGTGTGTGTGTGTGTGTGTGCGAGCGCGTACCTGCTATGTGACGAGAGGGTGCTTTTGCGTGCGTGTGTGCAAGAAGGAAAGAAAATTATCTCAGTTCAGTTTCATCCTCAGGTTCTCACGTTCGATCGTCCGAGACATTTACTAATCAGTTCAGTTCTTCCCCAGCACAGAATGTATTTTAATTGCGTTTCTTGACACTCGGGTTGCCAGGAGACACGCCTCAGGGGCTTCGTCAGACTCGGTTACAACTGAGAGGGAGGATGACAGCATTTTTGTAATGATACATGCAAATAGCATTTACTTTCAAAGAAGGCTTAAGATGAGAGGCAGCTGCTGAAGCTTCGAATCATCCGTGAATTTCTATTTCTAGGGATTTTTTGTCCTTGCTGATGGTTAAATACTCAGCCGTGGATATTCCTTCAACAGGAGTATCTTTCATCCTGCCGACGACGTGTATCAGGGTAGATTGATTTACTTATTTACGCTCCCATGACACTGATAAATCTCCTTTTCAGGAGAGCTGCCTGCATGTTGGTCTTCTTCATTCTTCAGAAGATGAAAACTTTACTTATCGACTGCAAAAGGGATCTGAATATTTTTTCACCATACTCAGTTTTCTTTTGCAGTAAAGGAGGCAGTTCAAATGCGAAACCAAATAAAAAAGCAGAAAAAAAACGCAAAGCACTGATCCTGCAGACAGAGGACAGAAGGAGTTTGAACAAACTGTCAGATTAAGTTTTAGAGGTGTCCTGATACTCCCTTCTTGAAAGAGCTCAAGTGGCAGGAAGGAGGATATACAGACGAAGGAAATAATTATTGTGAATGACAGCTGACCATTCAAGTGCTTGAAACTAAGTCCGCACGGCTGCATCACGGAACTGGGCACAGGTTCGCACCTGCCCTGTGCTTTCCCTCGAAAGCTAAGCACCAAACTTGCCTTTTAACTAATAATATGCTGTTTTGCGCCTCGCTCTGTGCTGCGTCACTCCTGTCGCCTGCGTCTCAGTGTGTTCTCGGACTAACAGCAGAATAAATATTACTCAGTAAACGTACTTGCTTCCGTGAGCTGCGTTTCCTTTTAATGTCGAATGAAGCAGAGCCAGCAGGCGCAGCAGGTGGAGTGGGTTCTCGAAGCAGGCAGGCAGGCAGGGCGGTGACGACCTTAACACCGTATAGCCACAAACACATCGACGCCTCGCTGCACACACCATCATCACCGCAGAGTAAACACCAGCGCCATTATGCCTAAATTATTATTATCACCAAGCTGTAAACACCCAAGACCCCCCTCCCCCCTTCCCCCACCCCCTTCCCGCCCACCCCCGCCCCGACGAAAACACTCCCGCCACAACAACGCAAATGACACCCCACAACACTGTAAACACCATCACATCACCGCCCCGCTGCAACATGGGCCGCGCCGCGCACAAAACACGCCCACCGCCAACACGACACGAGGGATGAATATGTTGGTTGGTGTCTTTTCTTAACGTCTTCCAGTTGAGTATATTTTTCTAATACATGTACGCGTTCAATATTAAAAGGGTATATGAAAACGTGAATAAGTGTACCTGTGAGCTCCCATTCGTATAACAAGCCACTTCGATGCTAAAAAAATCTATGCTTATAAATGTTGACCAATATTTCATAGATTAGTATTGCATTAAACTTACTCCTCTGATAATTAGATGCTAACGCTGGATATGATTTCAAAAACACTGATGATGACGCTGATGACGAAACTAATGATAACCCAAGGGAAGGAATAATACTGTACAGGCAAATGGACTATAAGCAAGATATGGGACCAAGGTGCAGACTATAGTATGCAACAGACTTAGTAAACTGATGTTAGTATGATTTAGACGGGGGTTAGAGTGTGAAAAATAAGGGTGAGGAGAAGTGCGTGTGTGTGTGTGTGTGTGTGTGTGTGTGTGTGTGTGTGTAGGGGTGTAGGGTGACCTGAGGTGTTAGTGGTGACCGCTGTCTGTCCCAACACTTGAGAGACTAACACAGGCCAGTCCCTCCTCCTTCCCCCTCCCCCCGTCTCACACTTGACACTGCACCGGCCTCTCTTCCACCTGTTCCCTACTTTTCTTATCACACCCACTCTCTCTTTCTTTTTTTTCTCTTTCTTGATCTTTATTCACTTTCCTCATAATCCTACCCAGCGTTCTCTATCAGTGCCTCAGAGTCTGCTTAGTCTCTGTATAATTTCTGCTGTACTGCAACTCTCACCTGCCCAATATAATTCCTTTATTTATATTTACGTCATGAAAAATGTTACCTACTTCGTTAAATCGTCTCATGCCTAGAAATCGGTGTGTACGAGTAAATGCGGGTCTGAAGTAACTGAAGGGAATCAGTATTGATAGATAAACTTAATTTCAAGACAGAACAAACCGTTTAGATATTCTTCACTGAGACACACAACTACTACAGGGGTAATGAGGCGGGTCTGTGCTGGAAGGAGTTCAAACAATTACACTGCATCATCTACTAGGACATTTTTCTACGTTTCTAGTGATATCGTCAGCGTACATAAACTCGGTGCGCGCTACGTCTTATATTTTTAAATGTGTATCGCGTCAGTGTCTTCGTATCGCCGTGGATCCATAGTCAGTAATCATCGTTGCCAGATTGTCGTACTCAGAGCATAGTATTTACCGGTTTCTGACGCCTAACTATCGCCGAGAAACACCAGGAATGAACTATTTTAACGATAATTATAAGTGAATCTCATTGGGGTCCACGGTTTAGAAGTCGGTAAATATAAGAGGCTGAGTAAGACAATCTGGCAACGTTGTCAGTAAGAAGGCTTTCGTGGGGAACGGATATAGCTTTTCGAGACATTGATTAGATGTTATAATTAAGCACATAAAATTTCGCCACAGCCCTGCAATGGTGACAAGAACAACTGCTGACCTGTATATCATGTTATGCAGACTTATATTTTTATCTTCTATCTATCTGTTTATCTATTTATCTATATCTATTTATCTATCTAGAAATATTTGAGAAAAAATAAGTTTTTTTTTTCCCAGCTAAAGAAACTGCTAAAGGGCAACAAAAAAGGTGTAAAAAAAAAAAAGCCCGCTAATCGCTGCTCCCACAAAAACAAAAGTAATGAGCGCCCAAAAGAGAAGTCAATTTCGGTCTTGATAAACTATACTGAAATTAAAGGAAAAACAGACATAAGGCGCTTTCTTTTAGTACACAACATCCAAGACAGCCCAGACACATCCAACGAGGCTCTCCTAAACATCACCAAGTCTTCCACGAATACAACACACCCTTCCTTCTATTCTACGCAGCAGCCTCTCCTTTGATGCTCTCCCTCCTTACTAAGACAAATGAACAGACAGAGCATCAAGACATCAGATTACCTTAATTTCACAGTTCTTTGGTGCCTCCCTTTATTTCATATATAGGAACAATACTCTCTGGGCTTCCTTCCCCTTTTTATGTAATCATGGTTGGGTATTACAAAATTATATCGTAAAAAAAGACTTGGTTGCTATCGTCAGGTTCCCCTCCGCGCGGCAGCTCGGCAAACCTCACACCCAAGCCATGGAGGCGAGAAGGGCCCCTCACGTGCCCGTAATGCCCCGGGGAAGATAAGGCGCGTCTGTTCCCCCTCCGCGCCGTCCACAACTGCTTGCGTATCGCCTTACCAGCGACCCCTTTCAGAAAACCGCCGCTGACCGCCCCGACTCTCCATTACCGCGACCCTAAACGCCCCACGGCTCTCACCTCAGCTTTGTTTCCCCGCGAACTACAGAGGCCTCGTTGTGTCCCGCGGCTCACGGCTAAAGAATAACGGAGGAGAACGAGGATGAAGCACAAGGGGAGGAGCGGTGATGGCGTGGAGGTAAGAAGAAGCCGCTGGCGGATGGCACTTGAGGTGTTAAATGTGCTCGGCCGGGGACGCGACCACAAAGCCATCCTGGTTCCCTTCAGCACGCCGGCGACGCGACGCCCCTCCGCCTGTGTGGGACTCATGCCTCCCCCGGGACACGCCCCTCCTGCCCTGCCCAAGTGTGTGTGTGTGTGTGTGTGTGTGTGTGTGTGTGTGTGTGTGTGTGTGTGTGTGCTTGAGAGAGAGAGAGAGAGAGAGAGAGAGAGAGAGAGAGAGAGAGAGAGAGAGAGAGAGAGAGAGAGAGAGAGAGAGAGAGAGAGAGAGAGAGAGAGAGAGAGATACTGTTCTGCCTGTTCTAATAAGTTACGTGTCACATAGTACCGGTTCAAAAAAGCTAAGACATGAACAAGCAGACTCATGAACAAATGTTAGATTACACTGAAAATCAAACAAGAAATGAATCCATGAAAACCAAGTTCCTTCGGAGTCTTAACAACAACTCGTTCCTCATATTCCTAACGCCTAATATAAAGAAAGAAAGAAAGAAAAAATATGTGACTCCCCTCTCTTTCATTCTTCCCTCTTTCCCTCCCTATTTAAATGTTCTGTATTACATTAAGCTTTTTTATATCAGGGTTTTCTTTATTCACTATCTTCTCATTTTTTCTTTTATATTTCACCGTCTTTTAAACTTGTCACTTCACTTCTTTCTCCTCCTCTTCCTCAACCTCCTTCTCCTCCTCCTCCTCCTCCTCCTCAGCCTCAGCCTCAGCCTCCTCCTCAGCCTCCTCCTCCTCCTCCTCCTCCTCCTTTGTTTGTATATCCGCATAAAAAAGGCAGCAGCGACAGGGTAAAGCCTAAGCCCTTTACCCTTTACATATTTATACTCACTTTCGCGCAGGATCGAGTCTCATACACAATATTAAAAACCATAAACAAGGAGGGGCTCTCGACCCCCTCTACACCCCCTCCCCACCTCCCTCCCCCCTTCCTCCGGCAAGACCCGCTGGTGCACTGGTGGTTGGCTCTGGATGGGTGGGGAGGGAGGGAGGGATAGAAGGAGGGATAGTGAAAGGGAGGGATAGAGGAAGGGAAGAATAGAAGGAGGGAAAGAATGGAGTAAAAGGGATGGAGGGAAGAGGTGGGATGGAGAAAACAAACACACACACACACACACACACACACACACACACACACGATACGCTAAACGAATATTAGGATTGCAACAAGACAACAGCATCGTGTGTGTGTGTGTGTGTGTGTGTGTTATAGCTGGCCACCTTCCCGTGTTCCCTCTAAGCGCTTCCGTCGCCCAGCCGTCCAATAATCGCGCGAGTTATTACGTCCGACGCTCGCTTGAACCTTTCTGAGAGCAGGGAAAAAGGTGGCTTATAAGGGGTAGGAGAGAGAGAGAGAAAGAGTGGCAGGGGATGGAGAGAGTGGCGGGGGAAGAAGAGATTGGTAGGGGGAACAAGAGAGTGAGTGTGGCTAGAAAAGAAAAAGAAGAAGTAAGGAGAGAGTTTGGCAAGGCACAGGCGGTAAAGGAAAGAGAAATATTGAAAAGTAAAAAAGTGTTGCTAGAAAAGAAGAAAAAGAAGAAGTAAGGAGAGAGTTTGTCAAGGCACAGGCGGGAAAGGAAAAAAAGACAAATATATAAAAGTAAAGAAGTTAAGAAAGGAAGTGAAAAAGAAATGAGGGGAGTAAAATGAAGATGAAAAGAGAGGTTGATAAATTCTATGGGAGATACAATATGAGGTGGAAAAAGGAGGAATGAAAAATGATAGCTAAAAAAGGGAAAGAAGTGGAGGGGTTTTAAGTCAAGGATATGGAGAGGGGAAAGGAAAGGAAGATGGGGACAAAGGGAGAAAGAAGAAAGGAACCCGAAGATATTTTTAGGAATGGGCAAATATTGGGAAGCAGAGGAAAACAAAGGAAAAAGATGGAAAGTGACGCATGGGGAGGAGCATTTTGAGAAGTATGAGTTAGGAAGAAAAGAGGAATAAAAAAGGGGAAAGGGAAAGGAAGAGGGGGAAGTGGAGGAGTATTAGGGTGAGGAATTTGTTGAAGAAGGAAGGAGGAGGAATAGGGAAGAAAACTAGAATGAAAGGAAGTGAAGTAAAGGGTATAAATGGGGAAGGAAATGAGGAGAGGGAGGAAACGGAGAAAAAATAGGGAATAGGGGGAGAAGGGGGCTAGAATGAGGGAAGAAAGGGGCGATGGAAAGGGAGAGGAAAGGGAAAAAAAAGGAGGTAGAGGAGTTTTACGGGATAGCAAGAGGAGAGCAAGAGAAGAAAGAATATAAATGGAAAGGGAATGAAAGAGGTAAAGTGGTAGGTGGAGAAATTTTAAGGTAAGGTAAAGTATTGCAAGAAGAGAGGTTGGGGTGGGGAGAGGGAAAGGCATAAGGAAGGAGAAGCGAAAGAGAGGAGAGGAAGTTGATGGAGTTTTAGGTCTAGAATATGAAGGAGTAGAAGAAGGAGGGAATGGAAGTTAATGAAAGAGATATATTAGAGAGAGAGAGAGAGAGAGAGAGAGAGAGAGAGAGAGAGAGAGAGAGAGAGAGAGAGATAGAGAGAGAGAGAGAGAGAGAGAGAGAGAGAGAGAGAGAGAGAGAGAGAGAGAGAGAGAGAGAGAGAGAGAGAGAGAGAGAGAGAGAGAGAGAGAGAGAGAGAGAGAGAGAGAGAGAGAGAGAGAGAGAGAGAGAGAGAGAGAGAGAGAGAGAGAGAGAGAGAGAGAGAGAGAGAGAGAGAGAGAGAGAGAGAGAGAGAGAGAGAGAGAGAGAGAGAGAGAGAGAGAGAGAGAGAGAGAGAGAGAGAGAGAGGAAACGTCTCATGGAGTAAAAATTAAGAGGAAAGGTAGTGAAAGAATGGTGGTGTGGGTGAAGGGTAGCTGCAAAGAAAAGGATTGATGGAGAAGAGGAAGAAAAAGAGGAAAATGACGACCTTATATCTTTTTGGGAGAAGTAAGAAGGAGAAATAAGAAAGGAAGGTAAGAGATGTGTATGTGTATGTGTGTGTGTGTGTGTGTGTGTGTGTGTGTGTGTGTGTGTGTTCGCGCCAGTGTATGCGTGTAATTTTTCCCCTGTCACTTTTTGGAGCCCCGCTGGATGCTTATTTTCCAGCGCGTAAAGTCAAGGAATTTATGTCGAAATCCGTGATAGTTTTTCCCCTTTTTCCCCTCCCTCCCTCCCTCCCTCTTTTTTATGGAGCTGGAGTATGGAAGCTCTCCCTTTTTTACTTCATATCGCTCTTTTTCTGACCTTTTCCTCCCTTGCTGTCACAGTTTTTTTCATGTTTTGTTTTCATTTCAGGTGTGCATAAAATAATTTGTTTGGTAATGTGTTGAAGGGAGTGTGTCAAGGGAGGGCGGTGTGAGGGTGACATGGCTTCCTTTGGCGACAATTTAATGTGTAAATATCAAGATTTGCTTCTGGAATGAGAGGTCGACGTGAAGTTGTTCTTGTGGAAACGTATTATGGTGGGTGGAGGCTGTGTATGGTGGGGGGGGGGGGGGGGGGTGATGGTAGCGGTGATGGGGTTGTGAGGTTGAAGTAGTATAATAATTTTTTTATTTTTTTTAGGGTGCTGACTGAAGTGTCAGTAGGCTGTCTTGAGGTGCCTCTTCGACTGCCCCAGCCCGTTAGTGGCGCAGGCTAATTTTATTTATAGTGGCTGCCGTGATGTATGACTTTAGCTATATTCGTTTTTTTTGTGTGTGTTAACTCTTTCTAAATGTAAGTAATAGAGGAAAGTACATTTCTAAAACCTGAAGTATGGATACTTAGAATTTCAGTTTTCATTAATTTGTGTTTCCAAACCAAGAAAAAATGTAAGGAGACAGAAAACTAAAGAGTCTTACAGTGTTACTAAAAAGAAAAAGTAAAATAAATGGACACGTTTTTAGGATGAGGCGGAAAGAGACAGCGAACGAGAGAGATTGGGACGTAGAGGAGTTGGGTCCAGGAGGAGCTGGCTATCTCTCTTTTCTCCTATCTCTCTAACACCTCCTCGCTCCTCCCTGGCCTCAGACTATCTCCATCTATAGGGCTCAAACCCGTGAACATCCTCTCTATCAGCCCAGTGACCCCCAGCACACTGAGATAACCTAAACTGCTTTCCCTCCTTTCTTTCCATCACCGCCCTTCCCACCCTCACTTTGGCTTTTCAACTCTCTCCTTTCCTTTACTGTTTTTACTAGTCTTCGCTAAATCCACACATGCTCTCACCCATCATTCCACAATAGTCTTAGGTGCTGTCCACTTACCTAATTCTAACGCCATGCCTTCACCGCCCCTTTTCCAATTTTCCCTTCCTCGCCCACCCTCACTCCCTTTCCAGCACATAAACTTAAAGGCTCAGTATCGAGACGCCGAGAGTGAAGGAAGACAAGCTCTCTGGACACCCCGATAGGCGGCACTTGGCGAGATACTGGCATTAAGTGCTTGATGGTGACACACACATACACACACACACACACACACACACACACACACACAAATAGACAGGCTGACAGACAAAACCGACACGATAAAGAGGTAAAGGAAGACAGAAAGACAGACAGACAGACACACATACACACAGACTCAGAAATAAACATACAAGCACATGAACGAGATAACAAGACCGACCAATAGACAGTCAGACTTATAAAAGACACACGTATACTGATCACACACACACACACACACACACACACACACACACACTCTAACAACCCCCAACATAAACCTGTCTACCTCCCCTCCCCTCGTCTCCCCTCCCCCCCCCAACACGCACACTCCCGCGCCGAAATAGCAGCCGCCGCCGCAAAACCAAATCATCCCCCCCACCAACCGCCGCTTCCTCTCTTAATTATGTACATATTGGATTTCCCTCTCCGGCCGCCCTCCTGTTTCCCGGCCATACTCCATCTCGTGTTGATAATTCGAGGCCATAAAATGCTCTGCGCGTTTTTGGATGGGGAGTAGAGCGAGAGAGAGCGAGATAGAGAGAGGATAGGAAGATGTGGGGGGAGGGGAGAGAGGTACAGTAGGGAATAGAGGGTAAGGGCAGGGAGGGAGGCGTGAGGGACGGGTGTGCCTGTAGCGGCGGAATCAAGCTTTCTATGGGCGCTGCGTCCCTGGCGGGGCTGCTGCGGCCTGCTTGCTGACCCTACTATTTGCCGGCCTGTCGCTGCCGCTGTTTTTACATGCAGCACAAGCTCGATTTACTTACAAGCGGCGCTCTATTTTTTATTTCTGTTCATTTGTATACATTGATTCCACGTTCGCCCTTTTTCAGGTGGGGGAGCGCAGGCAGCGTCAGGCAAAAAAGGGAAGCCCGTCCATTAGTCCGTGTTCTGTGGATGCTGTTAGGCCGGAGTGACAGAGTCAGCATCGTGTGCACGGTGGAGGTGGGGTGGTGGAGGGGGGGTGCGGCACACGGGTGGGTGGCTGGGGGAAGGGGATTCAGGCAGCACCGAAATGCACTCCCCTGATACCCTTATTAGCGGGTCTCGGCTCCATTGCACCTTTTTTTACGCGGTGTATATTTAAAAAGATCCTCATGTCGGTCACCCGTCCGGCTCCTCTGTTTTATTTGTGACGAAAATGTGGAAGAGGATCAAGGGTGACGTGATACGTTGCTGCATCTGCTCGTGCTGAGAATAGGCTATGATATAGTATGATAATGGAAAAGGTTATATATATGTATATGAAGAAAATAAGGTGTGGTTCGGGCGGCGGAGTTGGACAGAATCCCAGCGCCGGTGTGACAGTGTCGGGGGAGTGTGAACATTGGTCCTTGTAAAGCTTTATGTACGGCACACTCCTAATGACTGGAGGAAGAGCAGCTGTGCAGTGCCCGAAAGGCGTCACAGCTTTGGGGCAAATGACGCGACGAAGTCAGCGACGCACAGTTTGGTTTCATGAGTGGCAGGGCGCCGCGAGTGTACCGTTTGCGTTCCTTCTCGGTTGATAGCGAGGCGCCGTGGATGACAGGAGCTGTATCGGCTGCTTATTGATCCGGCGATGACATACGGCCGAGAGTGTGGACATGGGGTGTGGCGGTGCATGGAGGGCCCGGGATGTGGCTGGTGGAGAGGGTGGAAGGAAATGGTGTTCCTTCATGCACAGGTTTCACAGACAAAATGATAAAATGTACGACATAAGTAACAACACTGTGTTCTGTGACTGCCCCCGCTGACCAGAAGACAAATAGAGGCGTGACTTCGCGGAGCTATACTGATAATGTGCTAGTGGATCAACTTTTCTGTTTCTCTAAACCTTGGCGAGCAGCGAGGATGAGAGTTGCATGGTGGAGGTGACAGGTTCATCAAACTTGAGCCTCAGCCTCGTGCACGTGTACACCTGGTGGTGGACATGCTGCCTCGGTGGGGGAGGTTTTAGGGCCGAATTACTAAACATTTCGTCGCCCAAGTTCACATATTTGCCAAGGCTTTCATAGGAGTTTTGGGCATTTCCAGGAGTAGTTTTATGACCCTGGTGATAGTGTGACCCTCCTTCTGTACCGTTAACCTAAAGAAACACTCATTAGAACCCGATTGATCCCCTCTTTGACCTTTAGAAACAGCTGATGTGAAAAGCGAAGGTGTCTTATAATACCGACCTTAGTGCCCTTCGCTGCCTGTTATCACCGATGTGAGGATGTGCGACAAGAAGGACCATCGGGAGTCTAGAAAGGAGTGTTTGAGGAGAGTGACATGTGGATGAGGAGAAGGAACGAGTTTATATGCTGTATTGATGACGCTATATAGACACACGAGTCCATAACCAAAAAAGATGAACGGCTTCAATAACATTTCCATAATATGAATAGGAAAAGGGTGAAAGGGAACTGAAAAATATGGTAGAGGATGAAGGGAGTTGTTTGGTAAGGAGTAAGTTCTTAGCTATAGAAAAAAAAAAGTGCAGCAGGTGGAGGTGAGGTCAGCAGAACCGTAGAGGATAAAGACAGTGTTCCCGACGCAGCTAAATATACAAAATTAAGCAAGAGTGACAGAGACGAGAATATATTGGTTTATTGTGGAGAAAAGCAAAGGGCGAACGTTGTTTTGAAACATTACTGTCTACTTGGCCTTTGAACCTGTGGACTCAAGGTAGAGTGTGCCCCTGTGTTACCATACCCTGCCTTCCCCTGGTCTCTCCAACGTACACATTTATCGAACCAATCAACAGGGGAGGTCTGACAGTCGGATGGGGTGTCGACTGTCACGCCTCGTCCGTCGAAGCCACGGATTCGCACGTAGATGCGTAACCAGGGTACCGTGCCGCCGCCGGTGAAACAATGGGGGAGTATAAACTCACCAACTCACATTCCTGGAACTAGTTGTGGAGTTGTGGAGGTTACAGTATTTTATATTCTCAGTTATATTTAAAGTCTTGAATAGGTAGAGTCGTGTATGATTCTCTCTCTCTCTCTCTCTCTCTCTCTCTCTCTCTCTCTCTCTCTCATACAGATAAACATAGATAAATACTACATACTGATTTCTTGGTGCGTATACAGATAATCACAAACGACATAGTGACTTGCAAAACATCAGTTACGTGGCGTTAAAATTTCACTTTATTGTCATTTCTTGCGTGAAACGATGTCATGTAAGTGTTTCGCTTGAGTGTTGCTGAAAGGCTGTACTGCTCTGAGTCATCGATGCGTGTGGCTGCCTCCAGGAGCCGGCGTGTCACTGAGGGACTCGATATATGGCTCTGCACATTGAACAGATTTATCACGTGTTTTTCCCACCCTCGACAGGGGAGGCACTCGGCGAGGCGGGGCGTGGCAGCACCAAGGGCCGCCTCGGGTCTGCACCGCCGCCACAAAGCACGCGGCGCTGGCGAGTGTATCTGCGGGTCACGTGTCCACGGCGGTGATGGCATCGCTGAAAGCTTCGAGACAAGGGTGAAGGCGGCGGCACGGGCGTGGGGGTGTTAGTGCAGCGCTGGAGCCTTTGTTGTGTCAATGCTTCAAACAGAAAACAATGATATGAAGTATTCCTAAAGGCCATTACAACAATTACAATAAAAATGATGATAATAAAGATAATATTGATTGAATGAGAGTAAACAATAAAAAAAGCAAGAACTGTTATCAACATTCTTATCTTTACTATTATTTTTATTTTTATTATAGTTATTTTTATTAATATTAATATTATCAAGGGAACGTCCACGGAGTTTGCGGCGTGATGATATCGACAGACCCTCCCGTGAGGTCCTCAAGGTGGGAGGGGCCTACATGGAGACTTGCCCGGAAGAACCATTGGGCTTGGCGTCGTAGGGTGGATGTGGTGACGCGCCCACGGCGTATGTCCCTATTGATTGATTGATTGATTATTGTTATTACTATCATAGCATTTGATTTTACTACTGCTATTACTATTACTTTAAATATCACCATATACCATAAGTATTATCATTATTGTATTTCTTACTATTCTTGTTATCAATACCACTCTTGCTATTATATCATTATTATTATTATTATTATTATTATTATTATTATTATTATTACTATTATTATTATTATTATTATCATTATCATTATCATTATTATTATTATTATTATTATTATTATTATTATTATTATTATTATTATTATTATTATCATTATTATCATTATTATTATTATTATTATTATTATTATTATTATTATTATTATTATTATTATTATCATTATTATTATAATTATTGTTACTATTACTATTATTATTATTATTAAAATTATTTTAAAAATTATTATTAAAATTATTATTATTATTATTATAATAATAATTATTATAGTTATCATTATTACTTTTATTAATATCTTTGTTATCATTATTATCGTTATCATCATTATCACCGTTATCATTGTTTTCATCAGCGCCATCACCCCGTCACCCCAGCACCACCCTGGGGCCTGCAGGGCAGCAGCGGCGGGCCTTGCAGTGTGGGGGCCGCCAGGCCTACACACCGCGGCGTCCCTCACGACGGCCGCACTAACTCCCTTCCCGGCTCACACCTCCGCCGGATAATAGAGAAGTTTACCTCCAAATTGAGCCCATTACCGCAAGTCATTAGCAGGGGGGGGCGGGGGGTCCGGTGCTCCCTGCCAGCCCCTCTTTATTATTTCGGTACAAAGTTAATATTCTGCTTTTCCGAGCCATTTTAAACACGCGTCACCCGGCCGCATTCCGAAGCCACTTTACCCTCAACGACGTATTTTCACTCTAATACGCGCGGCACCGGTTGATCCCGAGTGACCAGGTGTTCGGAGGAAACTTAAAACCCGAATAATGTCGGTGTTTTCCCGGCCAACGCGGCGTTAGCACCGAGGACGCGGCCCCAACTCTTATAATTCCGCGGCCATATCGCGAGGCGTGACTGCTGGGGGAAGGGAGCTGGGGTCGGGGGGGGCAGGGAGCGGGGGGACAAGGAGGGAAGCAGACGGGGGTGCTACATGGCGCATACAGACCCATTTACAGCATCGTATTAAATTTTGCGGCACGAGCGGTACAATGTTATGGCTCTGAAAAGACATTACTCATCTGCGCCCCTTCACACGCTCTTCGCTTGGTTGCTAAGCTGAGCGCCGCACGCCCACCCTCACGCACACACGCACGTCACTCCAACTCAACCCGCCCCTATGCCGCCGCCGCTGTCATCGTCCTGGCCAGCTCCGTATATAGAAGAGGCTGGTTATGCTTTCAATAGGTCTGACTCCATTTATTCTCATTCCAGCATCGAAGATCAGTGTTAACCCTTCTCAATATATTTAGGCATCCATTTCCCTATTCATCTTTTTCTCAGTATCGATGAAGAGCACAGAGAGGGAGGCGTTATGTGGAAAAATATATGTGTGGTGTAGCTCACTATAATGATGCTTTAGTTAGTGTTCCTACTCCTCATTGCATGCCAACCACTGCGCACACAATCCCAATGAAGCGGACAGGCAAAGCAAACACCAGGCAGCACACGCAATGCACCCTGTTTGCCGGCCTGCTCTCATCAATGGGTCCATCTCAGGGTCTAATTGGGTATACACTGGCTGGTCATGTCAGTCCGCACCAGGTTCGCTATGCAAGGTC
>NC_066540.1:11764299-11789299 GCF_024679095.1 Eriocheir sinensis | reverse complement strand
CCATCAAAAACCTCTCTCTCTCTCTCTCCCCCTTTTTCTTCCTTCCTCTCTTCCTCATCCATGCACTTCTCCATCCCACTCCCTTCTTCTCTCCCTTCCTCTGTTTTCTTTCTCCTTCTCTCGTCCTTTTCTGTTTCCTCTTTTTTCCTATCTTTCTTTCTTCTTTCTTTCCGTCTCTCTTTCCTTCCTTGCCTTATTTCTTTTTTTTTTCATCCATTCCTCACTCCCTTCCTTCCTCCATTCCTCTGCTTTTCTTTCTCCTTCTCTCGTTTTCGTTAGTTTTCTCTCTATTCTTCTCTCTTTCCTTCTCTCCCTCTCCTTTATTTTCCTCTTCTCTTACTCCTCTTTTTGCACTTTCTCTATTCCCCTTTCGTCTCCTTCCCTTCCTTTTCCGTCCCCATCACATACTCTTGCCAACCCTCATTTGTGTCCTTATCCTGTCCCCTTCTGTTCTCCTTCCTTTCTTCGCTTTTTCTCCCTCTCCCTCCCTCCCTTCCTCTCCCTCCCTCTCCCTCCTTCCTTCCTTTCTTCTCCCTTCCCCTCCGCGTCATCATCACGGATCGGCGACGTCACATTCAATTACTGGGAAAGATAGTCTGCATTACGCGCCGAATATATGTGTTTATAATCAATATAAATACATGCATTAAACGGCCGTATAGCACGCCCGACCCCGCCATTTTCGTCGCTTCTTAAACACCGCCGCGGTAAAAACACACCAAGCATTAGGGAGCCACTCTGCCCCTTCCGGCGCTTCCATCACACACACCACCGCCACCGCCGCCGCCGCTTCCCTCACCTCACCTGCGTCCCTCCCTCCTTCCCTCACCTGCCTCCCTCCCTCCCTCCTTTACGGCTGGCCACGTCCGCTCATATTAATCAGTCACCTGGACCCACCACCACCACGTAACCTGGCTCTCTCTCTTTTCCCTTTTTTTCTTTCTTTTTTCTCTCTCTTTCACGTTATCCTTGTTTTTCTTTCTTTCATTCTTTTACTTCTTCGCTCCTTCCTGCTTACATCCTTTCTCTTTTCATCTGTTTTCTTTCCTTTCGTCTTTATCTTCACCTTTTTTCTTGATTTTCTTTTCCTTTTCCTTATTTTCCCTTTCTCTCTTCTCTCGTTGTTCTTGTTTTTTCTTTCATTATTTTTACTTCTTCGCTCCTTCCTGCCTGCATCTTTTTTCTCTCTATCTCTATTTCTTCCTTTTCTCTTCATCTTCACTTCTTTTTCTTGTTTTTCATGTCCATTTTTCTTCTTTTCTCTTTCTCTCTCACGTTCTTGTTATCCTCGTTTTGTCCCTTCATCCTTTTACCTCTTCGCTCCTTCCTGCCTTCCTCCTTTCTCTTTTCCTCTCTCTCTCCCTCCTTTTCGTCTTCATCTTCACTTTTTTCTTGTGTTTACTTTCCTATTCTTCTTTTTTTTTCTTTTTTCGTAATCCTTTTTCTATCCCTTCATCTTTCCTCCTCTTCTATCCCTTCTTTTTTTTCTTATCTTCTCTCTATTTCCTCCTTTCGTCTTCGTCTTCTTCACTTTTTTTCTTCCTTTTCCTTTACTTTTTCTTTGTTCTCTCTCTCTCTCTCTCTCTCTCGTGTTAATATAAATCTCCATTCTCCGTTTATCAGGGTTACCTCATCTGTTTTGCCTCGAAGCCTCCACGCATGCGCTCCTAGACTCTCTTTTTGTTTCTGCTTCTTTTTCATCCCTGTTTTTTCCTCCATGCTCCGGTTTCCTCTCTCTCTTAGTCCTCCATGCTCTTCTTCTCTTATCCTGCTCCTGATTCTCGCCTCATCCGTGCCGTCAGTCTACATATGTATCCGCTGTTCTTTAAGTTCTTGTTCTCTCCGTCTTCTTCGTTAGTTTTCTTTATTGAGTCCCTCGTTGTCTCGCCTCGTTGTTCTTGGTGCATTTTTGCTGATGAAGTATTTTATTTTTTATTTTTATTACAGCAGAGGCGACAGTGCAAGGGCGTAAAAAAAGAAAACAATAATGAAAAAAAAAAGCCCGCTACTTACTGCTCCTACGCAAAAATGATATCACTGTCCTTGTTTTGAGTTTCTGTTGTCTCATTTTTTAATATTTTTGAGGTTTATGGAGTCGAAAACAAAATGATGAGTAGAAATTGACAAAGATATAGATAGATAGGTAGTTATAGAATCATAGGTACAAAATATAAGTAAATAAATAAAATAGATAGATAGATAAATAGTTAGACAGAGACAGGGAAGATATCTTGAATAGGGCTTGATATAGACGAGATAATATGCTTCATGAAAGGAACTTGAAGACAAAGGAGCCTCCGAGATAATGAAGGATCAGCGACATTCTCCATGGGGGTTTCACGTCTAAAGAAAACGGTTTGACGTCACCTCCCGAAATTGACCTCTCTTTCGGCCACCTCTTCTGATTCTTTTTTTCGGAGCAGCGAGTAGCGGGCTTTTTTTTTTTATTTATTATTGTTTCCTTTTTTTTGTGTGCCTTTGAGCTGTCTCCTTTGTTGTAAAAAAAAAAAAAAAAAAAAGTAGAACCACTCCACGTTAGCTCTATGTATTTTCCCGCCGCTATAAGCCAACTTGAAATCAGTCATCCTCCCATCATTCTTTCGTATTTCCCTTATTACCAGAAAACATCGGAAAATATTCATCCGTGATTCTTCTGTATTTCCGTATTATAAAGTTTTTGAAGATGGCACTAGACAAACACAGATGACAGCAATAAGGTTGAGTTCATTTACAACTGTTTCCCTATCGCCAGAACCAATCCATCTCTCACTAGCGCAACACAAGAGCAGGAGGCAGAAATAAAGGACTCTATTCATATCAATATCCATCTTTTCCTCGGCACAACACAGCACAAGAAAGAGAGGCCGCGACGGGAGGGGAGTTCACTCATAACTTTTTCTTTGAACGAGTTTTATTTAGCCTTAGGCCGCCTCTTGGCTTATAAACAACACCTGCCCGCCGTCCAGCCAGCCAGCCAGCCACCCGCTCACCTGGTTGGCTGGCTCACTCAAGCATCTGGCGCTCTAAAGCCGTGAATCGCGTGTTTGGCCGCGATTCCTGGCCCGGCGACCCTTAATAACATTTCATAAGTCGCCTCTTAACCACACCTCTGCATGACGCTTGATGTGCGCCCGGGAAAAGAAGCAAATGAGAGGGGATTTAGTTACGGAAGGAGGGAGGGCGACGGGGAGGAGGAGGTGGTAGCGGTGGGAGTCAGGGCGTGTGTGATGATAAGGGGGAGAGAGGGAGGGAGGGAGGGGGAGAGGGAGAGAGGGAGGGGGGGACTCACTGGGAGGCTACACTTAATGACAGCGACATTGGTTAAAAAAGCACTTGATGGCTGTTATTAATGGACAAAAAGATCGAGGGACGGAGAGCTGGGAGAGGAGGAAGAGGAGGAGGAGGAGGAGGAGGAGGAGGAGGGGGAGGAGGCACAGGGGGGTCGTGGTGGAGGAAGGGTTAGTAATCTGCGGGATAATTATCTTGTATAATGATTAGAAAATTTATGCAGCCCTCAGGTAGGTAATTTATCTCATTAGTTCTTTTTCATAGGCAGTCACGTTACTAATTGCTCCGTGATTCTTGCCTCCACCCTGTGTTTAGTTAGCGTCGCCCTCCCTCGTTCCCGCCTCGCTCCCTCGTCTTGCCACAATTTCCCCCAGGCGGTCTTGCACCTCGACAGCTCCGGGTTTCTTGTCCCGTCGTCGCCGTCTCTCCTGTGCTCCCTCCCGCCCTCCTTCCTTTGCTCCGCCTCGCCCTCCGTGACGCCGCGACCCCCTTGTTCTCTTCCACGCCCTTGAGGAACTACGCGGCTCCTACACTCCATCCACATCATCATCATCATCATCATTATCCCGATAGCAGCAGGGATCATGTTTCTTAATGGTTCATCCAAGCGAGAAAAATGAGAAAAAATCACCCCTCACACAAACCATTTCGTAATTTATATCAAAGCATTTGTGATCAGATTATGTATGATCCATTTTGGGGGGTTTATTTCATGGTACAAATTTGGCCCGTCGCTGCTACACGGTAAAGCCACAAATTTGGCCCGTCGCTGCTACACGGTAAAGCCACAAATTTGGCCCGTCGCTGCTACACGGTAAAGCCACAAATTTGTCCCGTCGCTGCTACACGGTAAAGCCACAAATTTGGCCCGTCGCTGCTACACGGTAAAGCCACAAATTTGTCCCGTCGCTGCTACCGGGTTATCATTGTCACCCGTTACTAGTCCACCGCAGGATAAAGGCATTACCTCATCGTTCTTTATGTATTTTTGTCTCTTAGTGCACTCAATTCTGCTCTGGCAAAAGATCTAGGGTCGTATTATAAAATATTTCGTCGCCTAAGAACAGATATTTGACGTGGCTTTCGTAGGAGTTGTGGGCATTTCCAGGAGTAGTTTTATGACCCTGGTGGTAGTCTGACCCTTTTTCTGTACCATGAACCTAAAGAGACACTCATTAGAACCCAACTGACTCCCTCTTTGACCTTTAGAAATAATTGATGTGAGAAGCGAAAGTGTCCCTAATGTCATCTCTCCTGCTTCTGTCTACATCCTCCTCAATTCACCGTTGCCAGATTATCGTACCCAGCATTACCAGATTGCTGTACTAAGCCTCTATGTTTTCCGATTTCCGACCCAAAAACTGTCTCCTTCACTCCAATAACTACATTTATTTATAGTTACCGTTGAAAGGTTGAATTATTAGTGTCTTTTTTGCTATAGTTAAGTGTCTAAAAACGGTAAATACAATGGCGGATACGATAATCTGGCAACCATTCTATAGTAAGGTGACCAGAACATAAGAACATAAGAACATAAGAACCCTGCTCCTCATCCTCCTCATTATCATGGAACCATTATCAGTTCACTGCAGGATAAAAGCATTACCCCCTCGTTCTTTACTTTCCTTTGTCTATTATTGCACTCAATCCCACTCTGGCAAAGGATCTAATGTCATCTCTCCTTCTGGTTTTCTGTCTGTGCTGGTTTCCAAATACCATTCCTCTCTCTCCCTTCTTTTCGTCTTCATCTTAACTTTTTTCTTGTGTTTACTTTCCTATTCTTCTCTTTTTCTTTCTTTTTCGCCATCCTTGTTCTATTCCTTCATCTTTATCCTTCATCTTGTCCACTTGTCCACGTCTTACTTTTAATCATTATTATATTTTTTTTTGTAAATTTCCTCACCCTTGGTCCTCGTTTCCCACCGCCCCTCGCACGCCAGGAGCCAAGGCCGACACTCTGCTTGGGTGTTTATCAATCATGTTTCTTGCCCGCGCCTGACCTGACGCACGTGGTCATTAGGGCGCGTCACCTGCGGGGCCGCCTTGGTCTTGCCTGGGTAGGAGGAACCTCGCTGGCCACTACATTGCTCTTCTCGGCACAAAGGCACCATAGAGACTGCCGTGGAGGGCGGTCATTGACGAGGTTATTAGGTTTACTCTGATGTTAGGTTGCGATAATATATTGCACTTCGGTATTTTTGAACGAGCTAATTAGGGAAAAAATTCTGACGTTGTACGCGAAAGATTGTTATACTCGAAGGTATTTAGTAGGTAACAGATAATGTAAAAAAGCAAAATATATTGTTTCAAGTAAAAATGGTTTGATTGGAAAAGAATTAATCAATCAATTGTTAAAAAAAAGATAAAATGATAATATGGAAGATTATAGAAAAAATAATGGCAACTAATTAATGCTATAAAAATTGTAGGCTTAAAGGACTCGATAAATGCAATCTTTTAAATAAAGTGTTTACTGAAGAAAAGACTTGATATGAGTACTTGACTTAAAAAAAATATGATAAAATGATAATATGGAAGTTTTAAAAAAAAACACAATTAATAAATGTTATAAAAATTGTGTAAAAATAATATGATAAAATGATAATAAGGAAGATTATACAAAAAGACAATTAATTAATGCTATAAAAAAATACAGGTGTAAAGGACTCGATATATGCAATCTTTTAAATGAAGTGTTTACTGAAGAAAAGACTTGATATGAGTACTTGACTGTTAAAAAAAATATGATAAAGTGATAAAATGGAAGATTGTAAAAAAAAAACCCTAATAATAATGCTATAAAAATACAGGCTTAAAGGACTCGATATATGCAATCTTTTAAATAAAGTGTTTACTGAAGAAAAGACTTAAAATGAGTACCTGACTACATCTACCGTGGGCTGTGATCAACGAGGCTATCACAGGCGATACAGTGCTATGCCACACTATACAGAGACTGGGGCCGCACGTAGCCGGGTGTGCTTACCTAAAATACTCTAACAATAAGTATTCTCTTTTTATTAAGTTTTTGCGTAAATTAAGTTGTCTCGAGGTAGTCCCATAAAATAATGTACTTGCTAACGAACATATGTTGTGTTTCCTCTTTCCTTGGACACACTTTCACGAAGGGAGCATCAAAACACACCTGGTCTTTGATATCTCTAATGGTAACTCCTTAAAAAATTCTTTCTTTATGGAGAAACATGTTGTGGGAAGCTTTTTTTCTTATATATGTTTTGTGCGGTTCTTGCTTTGTCTCCTTATACGGGAAATAAAAATTGAACCAGTGTCTTCTAACTCCTGCGAGACTTCCACGCCCGTCGCAGTCACGTCAGAGTTCAAAAGCTAAAAACAACCATTTCCTGTGTTTTCAACAACAGATATTTAACTTTCCTCAACGTGGATATTTGGAGCCTTAAAGCATACATCACTCACGATAATGTTTGCTTTTATAACATATGAACTTCATCACTTTTAAGCAGGATTCTTTAACGCAAAGGGCTCGGTGTCTCCTCCGCGTGAAGCTCTCCTATTTTGAACTGGGAGGCTCCACACACACACATACACACACGGCTGGGTTGGGTGGAGACGAGGGTCACTGGTCTCGTTACCCTCCTCGTGCCTCCCTCTATGTGCCTATATGGACCAGCTTTCCAAGACATGAGTAAGTAGCTCCTGCCTCCGTATACCTCTATTCACTCAGACTTTCTATGTACACCTCACAGCAAGATTGCCTTATAGAGAGAATGGACAAAAGACTTTCACAACATTTCGGCCGGCAGAGAGGAAAGAATGATAAAACAAAATACATCAATGAAGAAATAAAGGAGTAAAAAACGGAGAGGAGATTTGAAGATAGGAGGAGAAAATATCATGTATAAGAAAGATAAGCGAAAAGAAAAGTAAAAGAAAAACAGGAATAGGCAAGAAAGGTGAAGAAAGTGAAGGAAGACAGAGCAACAGAGACCAATTAAGAGTCAGCCATGCAGCCAGTCAGTAAACCAGTCAGTCAGTCACACATTCCAGTCAGCTAGTTACTCACTCACACACTCACATAATCAAGTCAGCCAGTCACTCCGGGTAAGATAACAGAATAAAAGGAAAGGAGACAAGGAAATAAAAAAGAAAAGCGAGAAAGACCGATAGTGTCAGTCAATCAGTCAGCCAGTCAGACAATCAAGGGAAGGGTTGAGAGAAGAGAAAGGGAAGAAAGAAGGGAGGCTTAGAGGAAACGGAAGGAGAAAGAAAAAAAAGAGAAACGGGAGGAAGGGAGAAAAGAAAGTGGTATTAAGGGAATAGGGGAAAGAGGAAACAGAAAATAGAAGGAAGAGAAAGAGAGGAAGGAAAGGAAAGATTGGGAGACAGTGGGTAAGGTTGAGGAGGGAGAAAAATAGAAGGGAAAGATGGCTAGATGGGAAAACGGGAACAAGGAATGGAGGTAAGGGAATGGGGGAAGGGAACAGAAGGGAAAGAGGCGGTAATGGAAAGGAGGGGAATGGAAGAGAAGGGAAAGGAGGAGGAAGGGAAAGGTGAGAGAAAGGTGTTAAGGGAAGAGAGGAAAAAGGGATCACAGAATGGAGGGGAGGGACTGGAATGGAATGGAAGGAAAGGGAAAGGGGCAATAATGGAAAAGAGGGGAAGGGAAGAAGTGAAGGGCAGGGAAAGGGGCGGCAATGGAAAGGAGAGGAAGGGAAGGTAAGGAAACAGAAAAGAGGGAAAGGGAAGGGAAGGGAAGGAAACGGAAAGGATGGGGGAAGTGAAGAGAAAGGAGTTAAGGGAAAAGGGGAAAAAGGGAACAAGGAGGGTGGGAGAATGGAGGGAAGGGAAGGGAAGGGAAAGGCAGGGCAATAGAGAACAAGAGCATAAGCAAGGGAAGGGAGGAGACGGGAAGGAAGAGAACGTCAGGGAGACACAAGGTTGGGGCGGGGCTGCATGCGTGTGGCAGAGGCGGCGGCGGCGGCGGAGGTAGCGACGCCGGGGCCTCGTCCGTCATGCCAATAAGGCGCTGCGCTGAAAGGAACGGCGCCGTAAACTTCTCCCGGCGACGCCTCCGACGGGTTTAATTGCGGCCGAATTCTATTGTCGCTGTAATCACGCTGCGGGAAATTAGGCGCCGGGGGAGCAGCGTTTTGGGGGAAGCCATGCGCGCCGAGGGGACAAAAAGGGGAGCAGGGGAAGGGTGGGGAGAGAAATGGGGACAGGGAACGAAGGGGAAGGAAAGGAAAGGCAGGGGTGAGAACGGGGGGGAGGGAAGATAGGGAAAGGGAGGAAGGGAAGAGGAAGGGAGGGAAGGGAAGGGCAGGGGTGAGAATGGGGGGAAGGGAGGATAGGGGAGGGGAGGAAGGGAAGAGGAAGGGATTGAAGGAAATGGGAGGGAGGGGAAGGCAAGGAAAGGGAAGGTAAGATATTATAGTGATGGAGGGCAGGGAGGCTTAGAGGACATAGGAAAAAGGAGAGCGTTTTATAAAAGGAGAAAAAAAAGTAAAGGGGAAATGGTGAGGGTTGTTTAAGGGAAAAGTGGGAAAAAGGGAGAAGGGTAAGGGTGGAGAGAGGAAAGGGAGGAAAAGAGAAGGAAGGGAAGGTATTTGAGTGATGGAAGGAAGGGAGACTTAGAGGATACAGGAGAAGGAAGCGCGTGTTCTAAAAGGAATTAAAGGGAGAGAGGTAAGATGGTTATAAGGAAAAGAGGAAAAAGGGGGACATAGAGTGGAGGGGAAAGGAGGTTAGGGGAAGGGAGGAAAGGAGAGGGAAGGGAAGGGTAGATAAGAGAAGAGAAGAGAAGAGAAGAAAAGGGAAGGGTAGAGAAGAGAAGAGAAGAGAAGAGAAGAGAAGAGAAGAGAAGAGAAGAGAAGAGAAGGGGAGAGGAGAGAAGAAAAGACAGACATTTAGTGGAGTGAAGGGAAAAGAGAAAAAGGGATACTGTTTGAGGAAAGTTGCAGTTAGAGGAAAGAAGGAAAATAGAAGAAGGGTTTAAATGGAGGAAAAAAAAAAGGAAGAGAGGAATGAAATCATGAAAGAAAAAGGAAGGGAACGAGAAAGGAGGAAAAGGAACGTCAGGGAGGAAAAAAAGGTAGAGCAAGAAAGGGTGAAGTGAAATAAGGAAGAAAATAATGAAAGAAAAAATAGCGAGGAAAGGAGAATTGGAAGGAACGAGAGAAAAAGAGAAGTAGAAGGAAAAGACGCTATGGAAGAAGAGAAAAAAAAGAAGGAAGAAGAAAGAAATGAGGTAAGGAGACAGAGAGAAGGAGAGGAGGGAGAAAATAAGTGAGGAGAGGTGACAGCGAGAGGAGGAGGAGACGGAGGAAAAAGAAGTGAGGGAAAAAGGCAGGAGGAGGGAGAAAAAGGGAGACAGAAGGAGGAAGAAGTGAACGAAGGAGAAGAGAAGCGAGATAAAGAAGTAGAGAGAGACGGAGATAAGTGAAAGAGTGAGAGAGAGAGAAAGGAGAGAAGACAGAGAGGAAGAAACAGACGGAAGAAGAGAGGGAAGGAGGTTGGAAGGAGTGAGAGAGAGGGAGAGAGAAAGAAAGGAGAGAAAACAGAGAGGAAGAAATGGAGGGAAGAAGAGAGGAAAAAGTGCGAGAAAGGAGGAAAGAATGAAGAGCAGATAGAAAGGAAGTAACGGAGGGAAGAAGAGAGGGAAGAAGGGAGGAAAGAGGGAGAGAGAGGAAGGGAAGAGAAGAGGGAAATCTTCGTGAGTAAGCGGCGTTTGTCTGTGCACGAAGACCACCTGTCCCTTCCTCAGGTACACCGAGGAGGAGGAGGAGGAGGAGGAAGAGGGAAAGGAGGAGGAGGAGAGAAGAAGAAGGTCACTTTTCGATGCAACATGTGAGAATATAATACAACCCATAGACTTGTACAACCCATCCTTATTTTTTCATCCATTTCATGCAGCATCCATTCATCCAGCTATCAATTAAATCATCCCTCTCTCCATCCATACAGTCATCCATCCATCACCCAGAATCAAAAGTCTCCTCCCTGCTAGTCATTCAGGTATAGCCATTCACCCATCCATTCATTCATCCACTTACTTGTCATCCATCCAGTCCATCCATCAGTTCATTCCTCATATACCCTCGTTCTTCAACCGCCCATGTAGGCAACTTTTTAGGCAACCAATATCAAGCTCAACCATCAATCACCTAAATCCATCTCGTCAGCCATCCATCTGTTCAGCCGTCCATCAAATCAGCCATCCATCTTGTTAGCAATCCATCATCTTCTATCTCCTTGTGGTCACGCCGATGCACCACTCTCGTCCTTATGCAGCCAGCCAGTCAGCCAACCATCCACCCAGTCGATCCTACCCTTAGCTATCTAGCCCTTTAGCCATCCATCCGTCCCTCCATCCATCATCATCCCTCCCCCTGTCGTCATCCCGCATCGCCACTCTCGCCCTCCTTATTCACTGGGTGTCCGCACGGCCCTAATATTCCCTTCTAATCACCACCTTCTTCGCCGCCCTCGTCCCCTCCCATCCCGGTCCTTCCAGCCCTCAACCCTCCCGCCACCCACCACCGCATGAGCTCGAGGCCGGGAAGGGAGGGAGGGAGAAACCTGTACCCATGGACCTGTACCCAACCCCACCACCCCTTCCACGCACCACCACTGCTCCCATCACCCCCTCCACCAGCACCTCCACCACCGCCGCTGACATGAGTGATCGGCAGCGGTGGTAAAGTGTAATCTTGACACCCCCGACCCGAGGTAATTACAGGTTAAGTCAGTTTAGCGACACACCTCGGGCATATATATGGGAGGGAGGAGGAAGGGTGGGAGAGCGTGGTGGAGGGAGGGAGGGAGAGAGGGAGGAAGGGCAGGGGTTACGTGGAAGGAAGAGGAACTCCGGTAGTTTTGGAGGAAGAGAGAGGGAGGGAGGGAGGGAGGGAGGGAGAGAGAATTGGAGGTAAGTAAATTTGCTTTGAGAGAAGAGTATCGGAAAGGGGGAGAGAAAGAGAGAGAGAAAGAGAATGCGCTCGTTTTTGTTATTTTATTTTACGTTATTGCTCTTCTTTTTATCATCTTGTATTTCTTCTTCTCCTCAGTGTGACCATAAAGATGATGGTGATAGCAAGGGTGGTGGTGATGGTGATGGTGCTGGCGGTGATGATGGTGGTCATTGATGGCGGTGGCGGCGGTTTTGATGGTGGTGATTGTGGTGGTGATAGTGGTGGTGATAGAACGTCTGTGAACGCCTGTGATACATTACCCATTCTCTCTCTCTCTCTCTCTCACACACACACAAATAAAGGGAAGGAGTATGGCGATGAAAATGAGGAAATGTGAAAGGAATAAGAGTGGGTCAGTATGGGTAGAAAATGAGTGGGGTTGGGATAGAGGATGAAGAGAAGAGGAGGGAAAGGGGAAAGGCATCACAGAAGGAAAGAAACTATAGTAAATGTGAGAGGGGGATGAAAAGGTATGAAGAAAAACACTCAGGTGGCGACGTGCCCGGAGATGCTCGAGTCTGTGTACCTGGTGATGTCCTGCTGTTACTGCCTCTCCTCCTCCTCCTGCTGCTGTTTTGACTTTCTTATTCAGTGGTAAGGGACACAGACGAAAGGAGACGGCCCTAAGGAGACAAATGTAAGTATAGACAGACTAAAGGAGACAGAGCAAGGAAGACGAACTGAAGGAGAGAGACCAAAGGAGAGAGACGAAAGGAGACACACTATAAGAGACGGCACAAAGGAGACAGACCAAAGGAGACTCACTAAAGAAGACTGACTAGAGAAGATAAATTAAAGCCTCAAAGAAAAGTTAAAGTAAGGCCCCCCACACCGAAATTGACCTCCCTTTTGGCCACTCCTTACTTCTGTCTGTTGTGGGAGCGGTGAGTAGCGGGCTTTTTTTTCTACTATTTTTGTTGCCCTTGAGCCGTCTCCTTTGTTGTAAAAAAAAATAAAAAAAAACACGCCCCTCCCACTAATCAAAATGGAAAAAGCTGCCATAAATATTGACCTCACATGATTTCAAAAGCGGCTTTCAACTTATCTCACCCCGTCTTCATCTCCTTACACAAACAGGATAGTGCACATGGTTACATACAACGACAGGTTAGATGAAGTACTCAAGTCTTCATTCTACTGTTTTAAAGTAATAATTCCATCAGTAAATACTATTGTGGGTATAATTAAAAAAAAGAAGCAACAACAACACATAATGGAAGTAATAGCAAACGATTTTACATCAAACAATAACAACATTTATGGAAGTAATAGCAAACGATTTTACATTAGTTTATATACAATGGCATTTACTAGTCGCGGAGGAGGTGTACTCAAGCCTTTCAAACGTACATTCCAAAGACTATAGGTTACGGAACTCCATCATGAACTATATTACTGAAAAATATATAAGAGCATTCCCCAGTGGCGACTTAGCTTTGGTTCTCTGTTTCGTTCAAGGCAAGGTGCTGAAAAACATACGGATATTATGTATTATTTTCGTTTGTTAATAAATAAATAAAAATAAAAAAACGGCGCCTTCTCAGGGAAATTGACTGCACCTTCAAACACAACATATGAACTAATAAAAGACACAGTTGAATTATCTCTTACTGCGAATGCTACCTTGGGTCCGGGAAAAGTTGTTACTGTGACATTATTGGATTTTTCTCCCTAGCTGTGTCAGTATTACGTGCCGCAGGGGCCTCTTATTATACCTAAGCGTCACTATCATTACGCTTTACAGATGATTGTATGGTCTAGGGTTATCAACGTTTTGGATCACTACAAATAATTGGAGTTCCCTCGTCATGATATTATGTTATAGTTGTCTCTTTAATTTTTCTTTATGGACGGTTGACATTGCATACACACACACACACACACACACACACACACACACACACACACACACACCTTATTTTATGATGATGATGGTGGTTGTGGTTGCTATTGTTCTGGAGGTAGTGACATGGTGTTGGTAATGGTGGTGGCAATGGTATGAATGGGGGGTCGTAAGGGTTATAATAGAAATACTGGTGATTGTTGTGGTGGTAATGGAGGTAACATTTGTGGTGGTGGTATTGATAAGAGTAATGGTGGGTGTGGTGGTGGTAATGGTGGTGAATGTGATAGTAGTGGTGGTGGTGGTGGTGGTGGTTGTAGCGGTGTGGAGGGTGGGGAGGTCAGTGGTGTAAGGCGGTGACCCAAGTTTTACGGCCCCGGAACCCTCGCTCGCTTCCACTCGGCCAGGTGTCCCCAGCAGGTGAGTGGACCGATTAGGCCGTTCATTAGTGAGAGGGAAGGGCGGCGGCGGCGGCGGCGGCAGGGACGGCGGCAAAGGCGGGCTCAATAGCAAATCCTGCGCCTCGGCGTCCTCCTGCAGCGAGTATTTTCACCTGGGAGGTTTGCTTTATTGGCGCGCCCGTTCACGTGATGATGGGGCAGGTGTGAATTAGTGGATCCAGTCCTTGCTTTGTGCCATATTCTTAATTATCCTTTTTTTTCTTTTTATTTCTCTAATATGTTTTTTTTTGTTTCCTTTCTTCATTCCTTCTCTTCCTCCTCCTCGCTCATTTTATTTTTGTTCGTTTTTCTTTTTCATTCTTTCTTTCTCTTCCTACTTTCTTTCTTCCCTCCTTCCTTCCTTCCCTTCTCTCTTTCTTTCTTTTATCTCTTTCTTTCTTTCTTTCTTCCTTCCTGTCTCTTTCAATTACACCCTTTTTTACACTCTCAGTGCAAGACGGCCCCTCCCTCCCTGCCTCGACAGATCGGTAGATAAGGCTCTGCCTTGTCAGGCTCCGGCCTGGCAGGCTGAAGTTTGATACCCGTTCAAGCCGATTTTTTTCTGTTGACAAGGAGCGGTTGCTGTCCCCCCTTGAGCAAGGGGAGATCGGGTCTGTGGTGTGTGAAGGTCCCAGCAGTACCCAGAGATCGACTACAATAAGCTTGCTTTAATTGAGAAGGTATATGACGTCAATAACGAGTCCAGCCCGTGATCAGGCCGTGGTGAATTACACACACACCATCCAGCGCCCCTTACATCCATCACTAGCGCCAACAAGGCCCAGGACTGTCCCGCAAGACGCCACGTCATAAACACTGTGGCAGAGGACTCCATGCATCGCTTTCTCTCGCTTTTAACCAAGTCGACGGCGGACACAAGACATTACCGGGTCTCTGCGGATCACCACACACACACACACACACACACACACACGTAGGGGTTAGCTCAGCTCCTTCGGTAAACCAAGAAAGCCGCGACAACGGAAACAGTGCGGTGCCGGAAAGAGGCCCTGCGTGCGCCCTGTGGTTGACTTGGGGGCGCCGGGCCATTCTCCGGGCGGGTTATGAGGCCGTGGAGGCGACGTGCGGCCGGGAGGAGGCTCGCCGCGGATGGCACAGTGGTCAAAAAGAGATTATGCCTCGGCCAGGATGTGGGAGGCGAAGGAAAGGCTGCGGGGGTGTTCTCTTGGTTACCCCGCACGCGTCCCTCCCCTTCTTCCCCTTCCTCCTTCCTTCGTCAGCGGAGTCTTGCCCAGCGCGACGGGGAGCGTAAAGAGGACAACCGCCGCCCCCACAACAACAATCCCGCGAGACAATGAAGGTGGGAATAACGTGTCCGGCTCGTAGTGTCCTATTTCTCATCCTCACAACAGCTGCGGTGGTGCTGTGGAGAGTTTCTTTCTGCTGACCGGCCGAGGGACACGAAACACTTCCGTCGGGGCAACAACTACAATCAAAACACGAGAGAATAATATATCCACGTTTGAGTGCTGGTGGATATTGCATGGCGCCTCCGTCCAGCGTTACGCCCAGCTGAACGAGTAGAAAGATAAATGAAGGAAAGAAGGAGAAGGAGAAGAAGAAAAGGGAAGGAGACGAAGAGGAGAAGAAGGAAGAGAGGAGGAAGGAAAGGGAAGAAGAAGAAGAGGTACCTGGTGTGGGTGATTACTTTCTACCTGCTCCCCTATCCGCGCCTCACTCCCTACTCAGTCCATCCCCATCCGTTAACCCCCATCAAAGTATACATGATCTGCCTTCTGCCTATACTCTCCTTCCCTTCACTATGCTCGGTGCTGCGCCTTCTGTTATCTTTCTTCCAGACAGCTGAACATGACGTGTGATGTGCCGCTGCCTATGCTCGCCTGTATACCCAGAGCCGCAATATCTATAAAATTATTCACGGCCTGCTTAGAAGAACCGTTTAAGAAATAATATTGGGATGCATGGGAATTAAGACAGACGGCGAATTACTCCACAACCTGAGATTCCCAGATGACATAATCTTACCAAGTAATTTTGGTGAAAACTTTCAAAGAATAATTGAGAAACTTTTACAGAGAAAGTCTGAAAGTAGGTCTGAAGAGAAGTACGAAGAAAAGAAAAGCAATGTTTCATAATCAACTTTGAGAACAACAAATAATGATCGGGAACGAAGCCCTTGGGAGGAAAACATATATCTATAGAACCAGACCACGCAGAGAACTCAGTAAGAGACTGAATGTGATGGAGTGCTTCATAGGACACATAGCAATGCCATGAATAGCAGCTTACCAATTTCCCTGAAGAGAAATGTTTGCAGTCATCGTATCCTGCCAGCCCTAACATACGGTCCAGCAACTTTGCGCCTCTCACAGAAGATTTGAAAAAAAGCAAAGTGCATAAGGAAGAGTAGAAAGACAACTGTTGGACAGAATTAGGATGCATCACAAATTAAGAAAAAGGCAAAGGTTGAAGATATTTCATTGATGAATTAGGAATAAAGAAAATGACTTCACCAGATCATATCATGCATAGAGCTGATAATAATAGTTCAACACTCGAAGTAACAACAATAACAGCGCAAGAAGCCTCATAGTCAGGGCAGACGGAGGACCAAGTGGATGAATGAAATAAGACCGTTTGCCGGAGCACGATGGAGTAACAGTAACAACCATCAGAGACAACTGGAAAACAATGGGAAAGGACTCTGCATGTGATTAGTAACGGCTGGAGATTATGATGATGATGATGATGATGATGATGATGACCCAGTGGCGCGGTTTACAATAACTCTAATGCAACTTTTTTTTTTACAGCAGAGGAGACAGTGCAAGGGCGTAAAAAAAAAGAAAATATTAAAAAAAAAAGCCCGCTACAATAATATATATGGCGTGTGTGTGTGTGTGTGTGTGTGTGTGTGTGTGTGTGTGTGTAATGTACCTACCATCCGCCTTCCCCCCCACCCCCCCACCCCTCCTTGCACTCCTTTCCACCCTTTAAGACTTGCCTACCAAACGTGCATCCTCCATCAATAAGTATTTTTTCAGCATCAGATACAGATATATAATTTTACTGTAATCTGTATCAATTCAAGTGGTGTTCTCGTTGATGATTATAAGTATTGCTTTTACCAAACTGAATGTAGCGCACGAAGCAGGGAGAATAAGACCACGGGCGATCACATTTCTTCACATAATATAGACGGGTACTTGAAACGGGTTACATTCTCAGCAGTCCTCAGGTAATGATTTAATCTTCCCAGCACTGCAGCCTCGTATATACGTTCCCTTCCTTCTCAGCTCTCCGCACTTGTCCTTCCCTTTGTTTCTCCTTCCCCTCGGTATTATCGTTCTACTCAAGTGGTTCTTATAACGCTCACGGACCCGATACCTCCAAGTTTACTTCAAACTCACCCTAATACCACTGACCCCTCTAATATGAACCTGCCATGTGTTTTCGTTCGTTCCGTTTATCCTACACTGCACGGAATTGTGTGTTTACTTTATATTTACATTTCTGGATACTCCGTTTCGATAGACACACCACGGTGCACGTGTGTCTACCACTCCACCACTACTTCATGAACACCTGGTATAACTGTTCAGCTGAAAGGAAGGCCCTCGCTACTTACCTTAAACGGTAGGAGTCCATACACCTGACAGCCGCTTGATACGTCCGCCGCTCCCTTCAGCGTCTCTGCGCCGCTCCCACACCTGCAATCGGAAAGGTGTCCCGATGTGATTAACTTGTCGGGGGGCATCGTTAGGCGGGACGTGGTGTCCGGCTGTGTGTATGGGGAGACTGGGGATGAGGAGAAAACATGGAAGCATGGATGAGCAGGCTGAAGAATGTCAACGCATTACGAGGCTGACGGCTTTCGTCAGTCACTTGAGTGACCTGCATGCGGAAAAGATTAATGCACTTTTGTACGTATGCGCGGGTACGTTCTGTTCACCCCTGACGCAGCAAAGTGACTCAGTGTGATTAATTCTTAAAGGAGTTGATCATTTTTGCACTAACTGCTGCAGGAAGGTCGTTCCGGTTGTGGATGACTCAGTTCGAGAAACAACTCTTGCCGATGTCTGTACAGCATTGCTTTGCCTGAAGTGCTTGACCACTGTTTCTTGTCCTTGGTTTAGTTGGGAGCGCAAACAGCTTGGGTTGATCAACACTACTGAACTTGCTCGAGCAGGAGGAAGAAGAGGAAAAAGGAGGAAGAAGAACAGGAGGAGAAGGGTAAGAATAAGAAAGGGAAGGAGAAGAAGGGGAAAGAGAAGTAGAGAAAGAAGAACAAGAACAAGAACAAAAAGACGAGCAAGAGGAGCATGAACAAGAAAATAACAAAAAGAAAGAATAAAGAAGAACAACAAGAATTAATGAAAGAAGAGGAGGAGTGAATACAGAAGTCCAGAGGTAAATAAAGAGGAGCACAATAACTGAACGCTTGTTGTTAGTGTGTAGCGAGGCTGCCGCTTTGGTGACCGGGTCAGTTTTTAGGAGAGCTGCTGCATATTTACATTAGATGAAAAAATAAAAGAAAAAATCTCCCGTCCGACCCTCTACGATACACTGTTGACAAGAAGACAAAGAGAAGACTTGACGGCGAGAGGAGAAGCAAAGTAAAAGGAGGAGGCGAAGAAGAAGAAGAAGGAGGAGGAGGAGGAGGAGGAGGAGGAGGAGGAGGAAGCGGAGTACAATGAAAGCTTGGAAACATCTCGTGTGTGTGTGTGTGTGTGTGTGTGTGTGTGTGTGTGTGTGTGTGTGTGTGTGTGTGTGTGTGTGTGTGTGTGTGTGAGTGTGTTCATGGGTGGCCCTCAACCTTTCAGAGTACCTAAGCCCATTCCCACCTTTCTCCTCCTCCTCCTCCTCCTCCTCCTCCTCCTTGACAAGTGAGGTGGGGAGGGACAAAAGGAAGTTCTTGGTGGGTGAGGTGAGCGATACAGTGTCAGGGGGGGCGAGAGGAGAGAGTGGCCTGTGTGTGTGTGTGTTTGTGTGTGTGTGTGTGTGTGTGTGTGTGTGTGTGTGTGTGTGTGTGTGTGTGTGTGTGTGTGTTACTATTTTAAAATTAATATGTCTTTAGTAAGTCTTAATGTTTCTAATATTTGAACGTTAGTCCGTCTCAGTATATGTGGTTCTGTTAAGTTTTATTTTAATTTTAATGCCACAGCTTTATGAGTCTGGTGCGGTGTGTGTGTTTTGCGATTTTGATGTATTTTACAGAGTTCCTTTTTGGGGAGGGGCAGGGTGCCAATAAAACTCAGTGAATAGTCGTGACCAAGCTCGAGGAATGAGCAGCGCGGTTCAGTGATAAAACCTAAACTTACATACGGGAAGGCGTTGAGAGCTACATGCACAGACGTTGACGGCTACTGGAAATGATCCTGCTGAAGAAATATAGTTGGATAAGATACTGATGAGCTGAAAGTAAACTGGTCCATGCTGAAAGTTATACATATAGGAAGGAATAAAAAAAAATGTCCATACGATTTTTTTTACAACAAGGGAGACAGCTCAAGGGCACAAAAAAAGGAAACGATAATGCAAAAAAAGCCCGCTACTCGCTGCTCCTAAAAAGAATCCAAAGAGGTGGCCAAAAGAGAGGTCAATTTCGGGAGGAGAGGTGTCCAGATATCCTCCTCTTGAAAGAGTTCAAGTCAAGTCAAGAGTTGGTAGGTATTTAATAGAAAAATGTGAAATCGCAGAAATTGTGTGCAGGATCGGATACAAACTAAAGAAATAGGTGGAAGCATGGTTTAATTTTCGGAATGCTTGGTGGAATATTCGCATGAGAGGCAACACATTAGCGACCACAATAAAAAAAAAAAAATGCAAAACGTCAAGTCCATGGAAGAGAAAAACATCGGAAGCTGCTGAGGTGAGAAGAAGGAAGTTTTAATTTTTCGAAAGAATCTGTCAAACTATCACGGTGTTTTGAAAATAATCGACCTGATGGTTTTATGAACATTCAGATCTAAAGGAAAAAAAGCATATATAAAGCAGCGTTACACACCAGTGTTTGGTAATTCCTTAAACGCAGCTTTCTTTGGGGGGAGGGGGGAGGGGAGGAGGGACAAAATTTAGCGGAAACATTTTACAAAGTTCTTGGTCTGCGTCCTCTTTGTGAAAATATAATAAGTTAAGTTTCTTTGGCCTACGAGCATCTACAACTTATTCAGGCACTTTCCTGAGACTTGGCGCCGCTAAATTGTCTGCGTCACAGTCTTTCCCGGCTTTGAGGGCATGTTGGCAGCCATTCTTTTGATATTTTATTTTACTTGAGGGTTGATGAACTGAGAAGCGGCTCACTGTTTCGCTGTGAAGTTGTTAATAATTTTTCAGTTAGGGGCTGATGGACAGAAAAGGTTTCTTGAGTCGCTGTCAAGTCGTCAAAAACAGACCAAGGAGGGCGGTATGAAAGACATATTTTGAATTGTTGAAATATACATATACCCAATTTACCGTGGATGTCACAGAAAATTGTATAAAACACTTATTTCTATTGTGGTTTTCATTTTCCAATGGGGTCGTTAAATTTCCAATGCCGTAGATAACAATTCTAAAATCATGAAGTTATAAGACGCGATGTGGAAGTGTCCTGGTGAAGTGCAATGCTTTTCCTGCATCATCCAAGAATATTTTAACCGTGCCCAAAAAAGTGGATAAGGCGGCGGGCAAATATTACAATGGAAGAAAGTTGTCCATTGCGACTTTCCTCAAGAGCCTGAGCGGTGATGTGCTGAGCTCGGCGACTGTGAGCCAGGCATGCCTACTGAGAGGGTTGGGGTGATGCAAGTATTGATTTATGAAGAATTTAGTGTGTGTGCATCCATGTCTAGTGTGTGTATGTATGAGTGTGAGTAAAGGAACAAAGCACATCAACAGAGCGAGTGAGGCTGCAGGAAAGTCTTGTACACAGACAGATGCATGCCATGGGTGCGCCGCCAGACTCGGAGAAAGTAAAGCGATTTTTCACGGACTCGTTATCCATCAAGGAGGAGTGAGGCGTTGCTACACTCACCTCCGTACGGATTGCAAGGTTTAGTTACTTATGTTCTGTAGCCGAGCAGCCCTTTAATTTCGTCTAGGTGTTATTGATTGATTAAAAGAAAGGGGAAGGTATACACTCCTGTGTTCATAAAAAATAATAATAATGACGCCTAACGAAAGAAGGAAATTTAAATGAATCAACAAAGGTGTATTAATATCACACACACACACACACACACACACACACACACACACACACACACACACACACACACCTGAGAACATTTACACTAGCTCACACGCACAATATAATATTACATTCGTGTTAAAATAAATATTCGAGAAACATTATAACATGTTGAAATATAAGTAAGAGAAGACGGAAAAAAATGAGAGGGAATAAAAAGAAAACTCCATCATGACACAACGAGAAAATGCATCGAACATTCACAGCGATGTAGACACGAATATAAATCAAGACGACTTTTCCTCAGGTGCGATTACATTAAATTAAACAAACAAAGCACCGCCAGGGGAAAAAAAAAGACATACATTAACCTCTCCCAACACACACGGCGCGGCGCATCATCAGGTGAAATAGGAACAAGAAAATTAATGGTACACGAGAAATATCATCCCGTGTCAGAGTTTTTGTTGCGCGGGACACAACTTGCGGCGGGATGAACAAGTCTGCCGCTCAGCCCTGCCTCGCGTCTGTCTGTCCGTGTGTCTGTCGGGAGCAGCAACGCGGGACACGGCGGAGGCGACGAGGAGCGTGGCGAGGAAACACACGACGTAATGAACGCCCCGCCGAAGACCTCAGGGAAACGTGAAGGCGAGGTTTCACTGCTTCAAAAGTGATAATTCTGGAGGTTAAAGATTCCGTACTGGAGGAAGGAGACCGAGGAGGAGGAGGAGGAGGAGGAGGAGGAGGATGTGGCGGTGAAGGAAGGGAGGGGGCTGGGGGGGGGGGGCGAGGGGCCTGGATCAGGTGTGTGGACGAGCCTCGCCGCCGACGACTTGTGAGGCTTTTCACTTGGGGCGTGAGTTGCCTCTTCGGCGGGGCGGCTGCTGATTCCTGCGGGCGTGTTGAGGGCGGCTCGGCCCCCCGACGGGCGGCCCGCGACCTCGGCGATGGTATGACTTGTATTTTGTTGTAAGGTATGTGATTATTAATAATGAGATGGTGAATAAATATGTTATCACGTGAAGCGGAAAATAATAGTGAACTTGGAGCTCATCAGTCTTGTGACTCCACCCTCGGCGGCGGCGTGGGCGGCCATTGGCTCGCCGCCCACTTGACGCTCGGCGAGTGAGTGGCGCTGATTGGCGAGAACTAAACTGTTTAAGACTTGTAATGTATTACAACGAAATTAAATGTAAGGATTCTTGCCTTCTCTCCGCCTTGAATGCTGCGTACATATGCTCCAGGTGTACCTGACGGCAGGAAAGTGTTCTTTGCAATGTTACGAGCGTCAGCACCCATGGGCGGCCCTTCACTGGACGGCAGTAGCGCTCGGCGTTGACGACCCCTGGCACCTGCGTTGGGGGCGGGGAGCCGCGGCTCCGCCTCTCGCGGCCGGCACCTCCTCATCGTCTTGACTGTTCATCAGTTGGTCATCACTCTGTACAGCGGGTGGACACTTCAGTCTGAGTTGTTGGCAGCTAATTAGTGGAATATGAGGTGCCAGTGATGTACCAATCCAGTACTCGGGACTCGGTAATCTAGTCTTCTGTGCCGCCAAGCTCACCTTCCCGAAGTCCGGTACGCCCTAAGCTCGCGACTAGCCCCAGTTTGTGACTCGATACGCTGCACTGCGCAGGTGCAATACGGAAATTTACTTTCGCATAAACAGTTTACTTCTCGAGCGGAGGGAAATCAAGACGGCGGTGTGTCACCCGAGGGAGAAGAGGAGCTGACAGCCGCCACCGTCCCCAGGCGAGGCTGGGCGGAGCGGAGCAGCGGCGACAGTCCGGCAGGTCTGCCCTGCAGGACCCCGCAGGCTGCACCGGCGAGGCACAGGCGGCCCTGACTCCAGCACCGGCCACACACACCTCGGGAGTTTGTGGGTGTCTCGCAATATTTTTGCCGCGTCAGTAATGCTGGCAGGAGGTCTCGAAGAAGCCATGTCAGGGTGTAAACCCCGCGCCACCGACTTCTCTATCGCGGCCATCATGTCTCGAGGGTCGGCGGCGGCGGCGGCAGCGGCAGCTGCAGCGTCGGGACTACGCCGCGCCGTCTCCCCGGGACTGCCGCCTCTAGGTGAGTTATACCGTGCTGGGGCTGCCCAAAGCACTAGGCTACATGCTGCTGCTGAGCCTGCACGGCCACGGCACCCGGGACGCCGCCCCGACACCGCCTGTGGCCCGGGGCGGCGCCGCGGTGTGCGGGGCGGCGCCTCCAGGCTGTGTTAGTTAATGTTTAAGGAACCACACATACACAACACTCAGTACATAGGGTCGGCATGGGATACATCACTGTCAGCTAATAAATTAACTAAATTGCTGTTTTTTTTCTGGGTGTATATTTCAACGTTATAATTTTGTTCGAACAAGAAAATTAATATTTCACATCACGTGGACGAGGCGGCGGCGACCACGGCGGACAATGTGCGGGGCGGCCTTGTCAGTGCCGTGGCGGCGAGCACCGGGTTGGCACAGGCACCCAGGCGCTGCCACGCCGCTCCCGAAACTTGCCGACATTACCTAACGAGCTTAAAATTTCTAACAACGCCAGGGAACAGATCATAACAGGAAGGATAAATTTAACAAGAAAGCTGATATTGATGGCCACAATCTTGGAAGAATAATAGAAATAATGATATTATTATTATTATTATTATTATTATTATTATTATTATTATTATTATTATTACTATTATTATTATCATTGTTACTACTATCATTATTATTATTATCATTATCATTATTATTACTGCTATATTTATTACTGTCAGTACTATTTTTTATAAACTTTTATTGTCATTGTTATGATGATTATGATTATTAGTAATACAATTATTGTAATAATTGTTATTACTCTCGCTTAAACTACAATGGCAATGACAAAAAAACACTACTATACAATTGTCAGTAATACAATGACTACTACTACTACTACTGTTACTACTGCTACTACTACTACTAGTGTTATTTCTTATGCTCGTACTATTAAAACTATTACCACTAGTGATATTGTTACTGTAATACTACACAAGACGTCCACGCCTCCCGACTCTCCGGCCCGGGCTGCCGAGGCCGCACGTGTCCGCCGCCCTCAGACACGCCCACCACTCGCTGTCACCTCGCTTGCTTATCTTAAATAATTAATTTGGTGGCTTCAAAATATTTTTTCCAATGAAATAATGCTCTTTCGGGGCCATTCCCGCCGCGCCGCCCGCGGCCGCCCACAGCCGCCCGCCGAGTGGCTGGCCGCGGGGGCGGCGCCTCGCCTGGGGCTGGCGGCCGGGGAGGACGGGAGGAGGGCGCCGAAGCCCGGCATTATGATTCGTGGCGCGCGCGGTCGGTCTGAACTGAAAGGCTCGTTATGGTAATGCATCTTGACGCTAAAGACCCGCCCGCTGTGTATCAACTGCATATTAAAAAAAATGTTTTCTCGAGGTTCGGTTAGTTCGTAATTTAGTGGACGTGGTGAGGCGGGCGGCGGTGATGGCCTGATACCGGCGGCCGGCGACCCCGCCAACACCCGCCCGATACTTAACTCCGACGCTCTTTTGCAATTAAGATAAAGAAGGTGAAGGTCTGCCGCGGGACAAATCTATTACTGCGGCGCCCGCGCCTCCCGCTGCGGCTCCTGAGGCGCGGACGCCTCCTGCAACAACTACTGTTGTTGCTGCTACTGCTGCTGCTTTCGTAGTTGCGTTAATACAAACGAAACTTTTAAGAGCATTTCGCGGCGTAGATTGACGCCCTCTTATTGCCACCCGCAAGTTTCCGTGATATGAGATAGGCAATTAAATCACCACCCAGACGTTGCCCAAATTTTTCTTATAGCAACATCGGATATGCCGCCGCGGTCTCCCAGGGATTCAGGAGAGGGCCGTTTTATACTCTACCTTACCTATAGGAGGATTCAATACCTCTCCCGCCTCTGAGTTTCAGGAGGTTTCGTAGAGCATCACTTTGATGATGCTCATCAAACGGACGTTCCTAAAGCGTCGATGTTGACAGACTCGTTAAACAAGCCCCGTGGCCTGCTCACCGTCAGGTGCAAGCTCGCTACAGGTGAAACCACCACAAGAAGCACCAAAGTGACGGACTGTACTAATATCCGTCCCGACTTTTTAAACAATTGCCCGCCGGCGCCGATTGACTTGTGTGCGGATATTGTTGGACGAGGTGACTTGATGGCTGGCGTCCCCTGGGTCTTATCCGGGGCCGTGCTGCACCAGGGGACACGCACACCCATCCCACTGTGGGGCACCAGTGTGTCCCAAAGGATCTCACAGTCACAGAGACACTCCGCGTAACAATTACCCACTTACGAACAGCCG